>NC_142037.1:9927022-10227300 GCF_982192425.1 Myodes glareolus
TAGAAAATAGCAGGTTCATTATAGCATTTTGTAACTGTGTGTCACTATACTTTGTTCTTCATCCATTTTCCAATTACTCTACACACTTACTACTTATTTGCTGGAGAACAATTTGAGGCTAGATTTTCCAGATCATAATCCAACATTTTAGATTTTTGAATTTTTTTTCGAGAATAGTCAGGTGTCAGATTTGCTATGTAGCTGAGTATGATCATGAACTTTGGATACTTCTGCAGGAGCTGGAGTAACAGGCATGTGCTTCCACGGAGACTTTAAGTTTTAAGTATTGCTAGATATCAAACCCAGGGCTTTGCTGACATCAGGAAAGTGATTTTTATTTGCTATCTGATCTCCAAACATAGCTATAACACTACTCTGAGAATTTTTTTAATGAGATTTTGCCTTGAACTATTTGGTGCTGTAGAAATGATGGGCCAGTTATCTTCACTGGTGCAGCCTATGACTCAGATGAAAATCACATATTTCATTCTCAGACTGATGGTCCATTCCTAACTCCCAAATAGTCAAGGTGTAGTGGCACGGGCCTTCAATTCCAACACTAGGTCAGTAGAAAGCAGATATCTGAGTTCAAAGCAAATCTGAACTATATATTGCGTTCTAAGCCACCCAGAGCTACATAGTGAGGTTCTGTTTAAAATGAAGAAATAGAGACAAAAGGAAGAGAGGGGAGACAAAATGAAAGAAAAGGAAAAAAAATCCAAAATTTTCATTAGATTTTCTTACAGAGGCAGGCTTCTTAAGGCTCCCACCAAAGAATGAAACAGTTCAGGCTTACCTATGGTGTCAGACACATATAGTCTGTTCTCCTATAAGTGACTGAACCACACAGTAGAGTTGCTTTCTCTGCTGCTCACTTCTAACTAGTCTCTTAAGTGCTTCTGGCTCCTGTTTCGAGAACTCTTTCCTTTTCTATCTTTAGTGTCCTGTAGGAGGTCTAGATATTGGTTCTTGTATCAAAGATTATCTAACATGGATTTAGACTCATTTGGTTTTGAAAAGTCTTCCTGGAAACCCAACCCAAAATATCTTAATATCAAATCTCCATCTTGATTTAATTTCTTTCATTTATTGAAGCAAGGTGATGGGACTCAATGCTTCCCAGAATCATAAGTCCTCACCTGTATTTTCATAACAAATCATACTGAATTAGAGAACTGGAAAACATCTCATTTCCTTCATTAAAAATGCAGTTCTGAGAAAATTCACTCATTGATTTTCCTTTAGAGAGCAGCAAAGGGAACCTTGGAATTAAGTCAGAAACCAATGCCCTCATCAACCACAGTTAATAAAAACATTAATATGGCACATTACACCCCAGGAGTACTTCAAACTAATTTCTTTGTAATCAGAATGCACTTGCAGGCATCAGTTGGGAAATTATTAACATGTGAAAACATCTAAGTAGGCTCTTCTAGCAATTAAACAAGAAGAAATATTGGGAGAACTAAAAAATTGTTCACAGAGAAAGAAGCAAAGTCTAAATTGCTCTAAAAAATGACAGTAAACCAAGGTAATGTTGAAGGACTTCTAGCTATGTGAAAAAAAAAATCAATCAAGTGGTTATCCTTATCTTTAATTTGAGGTTATGCTAATCATGGTGATTAGCTTAATGAAATGGAGGACCACTATATTAAGTGGTCATGTTTAGAAAAAGAAGGCATTTTACCTCTCTTGTGTCTGTCTCATCTTTATGTCCGTCTGTCTGTCTGG
Organism: Myodes glareolus; assembly: GCF_982192425.1. Lineage (NCBI taxonomy): Eukaryota > Metazoa > Chordata > Mammalia > Rodentia > Cricetidae > Myodes > Myodes glareolus. Next base: position 9,928,754 of record NC_142037.1, read on the forward strand.
TCCGTCTCTCTCTCTCTCTCTCTGTCTCTCTCTCTGTCTCTGTCTTGTGTGTGTGTGTGTGTGTGTGTGTGTGTGTGTGTGTGTGTGCGCGTGTGTACATGTTCCTCTGAGTGCATGGAATGAGCATGTGCAAGAAGACCAGGAGTCTATACTGAGTATCTTCCTCAATCACTCTCCACCTTAGGTGTGAGACTCGGCTTCTTGCTGAGCCTAGTGCTCACCTACATGGCTAGAAAAACACAGGGATCTTGTCACCTCTACCTCCCTGGGTTTGTAGGAGTATACTGACTCTGTACCTTGTGCTTGGAAGCTTGTCTAGGATGCCCCAGGCCTGAACCTCACTTTTACAATAGAAATCAGAGATATTAAGTAATTGACCCTGTACTTCCAATTAGTGTCATAGAACAGACCTACAGCTAAGCCTCCTGGTCCCCTGTGGTTAAAGGCAGACAGTGAGGTTGACCATTTCCTTTCAGTATTTGGAAATTGATAACAACAGTGGTTGGTTTTTCCATCTCAGATCTCTTTTGCTTCTCATTTGTACAGAAAGCTTTCTTCACAGAATATGGTGTAAGATCCAGATCTGTGGTTATTCAAAAGCTCCAATTTAGTCCACATGAAGACGGTCTAAAGTAACTTATGGACATGCAGATTATTAAGACCCATGGAAGGAACCGGGTCTTATAAGGATGAAAGCGTACTCACCAATGTGGCGATTTCAACTTATTATCTTCCACATTTGAGTTTCTCTAGGAACTCCTTCCTAAGGGCTGAAGGCAACTTTCAATTAAGCGGACTTGGATTTTCAAGTTGCCCTTGAATAAAGGTAGTGATGGTTTGAAACAGGGTGGGTTTTTTATGATTTTTTGGCAGAAAGTACCCATTGTAACTACAGAAACTTCTCACTGTAGATGATGACAATTAATTACCTGAAAGCATGCTGGACATTACCACATGGATGCCTTTATCACAAGGCTGATAGGGCTTTGCACCTCCCTACAGGTCCGAGGCTTTGGGATTGCTGTGGTTAAACAACAGTTTGAGGACCTATCAAGAATTCATATTGCTAAAAGATTTATTTTAAAGGAAAATACAGTCATGGATGTCATACACTGAAGATTTCCTCTAACTCATTAACTCATGAAGGAATAAGGGGCTATCACTGCCTCAGTGTAGACATCAAAGAACCATGGATTTTTCTGGAGGGAGGAGCTACTAAGGAGAATGAAGGATGCACAGGGCCAGGGTCATCCCACCACTAGAGTTTTAATTAGAGAATGATCTGTGCTGCCATCAACCATCTACAATTGTGAAGCCGTTCATTTGGGCCTGGCGGTGGTGGCGCATGCCTTTAATTCCAGCACTCGGGAGGCAGAGGCAGGTGGATGGATCTCTGTGAGTTCGAGACCAGCCTGGTCTACAGAACTAATTCCAGGACAGGCTCCAAAACTGCAGAGAAACCCTGTCTTGAAAAACAAAAAAAATTGTGAAATTATTCATAAATAATGAATTACTTCAAACCCTAATGGAACTAGGTAATGCACAAAGGTGCAACACTCCAGTAAAAGATATTCAACAGTCACTTTCCCTATTCCAAAATTCACTTGTGTGTGTTCTCTCTCTCTCTCTCTCTCTCTCTCTCTCTCTCTCTCTCTCTCTCTCTCTCTCTCTCTCCTCCTTTCCTCTCCAAGGCAAGGTCTCATGTAGTTTAAGCTGTCTTCAAACTCCCTATGTAGCCAAAGATGACCGAACCTCTGATCTTCCTGCCTCACTTCTCAATGGTAAGAGATCTTGGCCAGATAATTTTTTCTTATATGTTAAAGTAAACAGCCTTAATTTGGCAGCATTTATAGTGCTTAAGATCAGCTTCTTGGATATGTGGAAATGTGTCTCTGAGGAAAGGCTGGCTGCTGTCACAAAAGCACCAAAGTCTCCATGGCGATGTCTTACCGTCTTCATCATTCAGCAACTTTCCTGGATCTTCCACATTAGTCAGGAGGTCGGAAAAAGAGAGATCCTGGAAGGGGCCCTGAAATCCTGTGTTAGTGAGAAGCAGTTACTTGATTGCACTGGATTGCAGAGGCAGAGGCGGTGGAGGTGGTGAGTGTGGCTTAGAGAGCGTGCAGCATTTCCTGAGATAACAAAAAGTGAAGGTGAATGGTTCCCAAAGAGTGGCACCTGATCTTGTTCCCTGGCTGATCCACACATGTCTGCATACACATATGTACATGCGCACCCACCTCCCCCACACAGTTCACATTTACCTACACACACACAAACATACAAAATTATAGGTGAGCTGCATCAATAAGTTAGTTATGTCTGGAGAGCATGATAAGAACCAATGAACCCACTCTGTGACAATCAGATGGCTGCCTGAGACTGGAAAGGAAGGATATCTGCCAGGACCATCTGAGCATTGTGTGTCACAAGTCCTTTATTCATCTCACAGTCTCAGGTGAACACGCAAAACTTCTCCGCATCTCTGCTAAGGAAGCAGCTTGCAGCACATTGCCGGCACACCACCCCACTGCTGGGAACTGCAGGGAAATGCCATCCTTGCTGTGCATCCCTATAAATCCTATTCTCTAGGTGTTCTCCAAGAAGTCTGAAACATATAGAACTGGGCACATGGCAGTATCTCAGAACACAGGTGACCCTTGCTGGGAAGGTAGGCAGTCCCTCTAACTTGTGACCAGGACAGTGCTCTGGAAATGTGAGTTCCAGCCTAGCATGAGGCTGTACCCTGTCCCCAGGATCCTCACAATCCCTTCAAGGAAAGTAAAACCAGGTCTTTTGTGCTTGTAAATCTGCAACACTACTTGGCATGCTGATGCCATTTAAATATACTTGCTGGCTTATACAGAGACTAAAATGTGTAGTAGACCTGGCACAATTGGAGATGATATTAAACTTCCTGAAAATTCCTGATCCCTTAAAGTCTACCACACCTCTACCAGACTTTACTTCTTTGTCTTTATGACAACGCTAGTGTTGGGTTATGTGGAGTAATTAGTAGATTCCTATTACTGCCAAGGAAAGTGGGACTCAGGGTCCTTCATAACTTTTTCCCTGTTCATAACTGGTAAGTACAGACCCTGTGTCTGGGCCATCCATGTTGTTTCCTCCATTTTTTTTATATATGGTTTCACTATGTAGCCCTAGTTATCCTGGAACTTTCTATGTATATAAGTCTGGTCCTGAAATCATAGAGATCCACCTGCTTTTCCCTTCCAATGGCAGGGATTTAAAGTTGTGCATGCACACGCACATTTTTAAATATTAAGAAAGTTAATTTCATTTGTGTGTGTTTATGCAGGTGTTCATTTGGGGTTTAGGGTACTTACAGAGCGAATTCTCTACCATGTAGGTCTCAGGGACCAAATTCAGGTTACCATCCTTGGTCTTCAAATACTGAGCCATCACACCTACTTGTTTCCCTCATACTCAATCTCTCTCTCTCCCTCCCCTGCCTTCTGTTCCCTGCCCCTACTTCCACACACATGCATTTTACTATGTAGCCTGGCTGACCTTGCAGATCACACTGGTCTGAAACCTAGAGTTCCTCCCACCTGTGTCTCCAGTGCTGGGATTAAAGGTAATCAGCGCCACTCCCAGCCTGATCTCCCCATTTTCAACACCCCCCTTCTCTTCTCCCCAATCTAAGCAGACAGTTCCATTGCACTATTAACATCACACCGTGCAACTTACTTGAGCATCAGTCTCTCTAAAGGCGTGCCACAGCCTTGGGAGCATGTTTTCCTGATCCACGGGTCCCTTTTCACTTTTTTCCTAGTAAGCAAAGAGCCAAGAGAAGCATCAGTGCATTTCTTTGTAAGATAATAGCTGCTTTAGAACTCAAGGGCCCTGCACAGGAGTGTGAAGACGCCAGATGGGCGTGTGTTTGGCTCTAATCACCACCAACACTGTCTCTGTGGTCTTCTGCACCTTTATTTGTGTGGTGCTGGGGCGCTGAGCCAGAGCTTCACACACCTCATGCACACTCTTTATCCTTGAGTTGGCTGCCCTCTCTCAGCACCTAGCATCTGATGTGTCTAGGAGGCACAGAGATGGCTCATGCTAGGCTAAGGTTCAGTTTGGGTTTTGGTTTAATGTAGGTTGGAGTTGCTGATTTTTATGGGACAAATTCCCCAAGAAGTTGAGAATTGCATGAAGTAAAATGTAAACATAAATGTGCTATTCTGACAAGAGGAACTGAATTAATGATGTTTCCTATACCGAGTCATCTGGGCCATTCACCTCCTATCCTCATTCAACCTGACTCCCAAGAGGGGTGCTGCAGCCAGGAACTGGTACTCAGGGTCTTGAGCCTAGTTCTCTGGACACATCGATAAAATTGACACGCAATTGTTCTCTCTTCAAAGTGGAGATAACTTTAAAGATTATTATACATACTGACACATGGTATCTGAATGCCCTGGGGTCTTGTCGGAGCCATCCTCTGCAAAAAGCATTTGGAAAGCTTGCACTTCCTCAAGTCTAGCAGTAGGTGGTGCTGTAGTCAACTAAAACTCCTGGAAAATAGACTCTGGATTCTATTAGCGGGAAAGTAGCTTAAGATTTGCACAGGCATCATAATTTCTTCCTCGTTCCAAACTCAAATGCTTCACTTGATATAGCCTTTTATAAAACTAGCTAAATTTATTATTATTTGTGTGTGTGTGTGTCTGTGTGTAGAGGTCAGGGGACAATTGTGGGAATTAACTTATTTCATTCTATTATGTGGAATCTAAGGACCAAACTCGGGTCATCAGGATTAGCAACAAGCACATGTGCCCGCTGAGCAATAACACAGGCTCTAAACTTAGCTTTTCAAGTGGATATACAAGATCATGGCTTCCTTGAATGGATTCCTTATGGTATTTTATACTTAAGTGTCTACATACTTTGTTCTGATTGCCCCCCCCCCATGCACACATATATATGCTTCTCTCTCTGTAGTCACTCTGGCGAATTCCCTTCCATGAGATAGTTTTTCCTTGTGCTTTCATGTCAACATAGTCTTCTATCATTTCCTTCTCATTTCTTCTGTTTCGTTAAGACTCGTCCTCTCCTCTTATGATCTCCTTTGGAGTTTTATGACCTCCACCCTATATCCACACACAAACACACACACTTTTAAATTTAGGTTCTGTATAGTAGAGACAATGTGCAGAATTTATCTAAGTCTGGTTTATTTCATTTAACATAGTGATGTCCAGTTTTGGTCCATTTCCTTTCCCACCAAATATAAATCTTCAGACCATACTATTGTTTGTTTTAAAAGAATAAAATGTATCTAACAGTGACAGTTCTTTCTGGGAAAAAAATTGATTTTCAAGTCATTCCATTCCATTGTCTCCAACCCATCCACCCAGCAGATGCTCATGAGGCAACCACATTGTATTAGGCATTTGCTGGATGTTGCGCTTGCAAAATTATAAAAGGAAGGTGAACTTCCAAACAGACTAGGCTCCTACAAAGCCAGTCCATGCATTAGAATCAAAACCCAGTGCCATTTTTCTTGGCTTCTCAGTCAGCCCTCATTGTCAGCCACGTTCAGAGAGTCTGGTTTGATCACATGCTTCATCAATCCCAGTCCAGCTGGCCTTGGTGAACTCCCATTAGATCAGCCCCACCATCACAGTGGGTGAGCGTACCTCTCGCATCCTGACTTCCTTGCTCATGTTCTCCCTCCTTCTGCTCCTCATTTGGACCTTGGGAGCTCAGTCCAGTGCTCCAGTGTGGGTCTCTGTCTCTATCTCCATCCATCGTCAGATGAAGGTTCTATTGTGATATGCAAGATATTGATCAGTATGGAAAGAGGTGAAAATTTTTAATAAAAATAAAAAATGCTGAAAAAATTATAATAGCAGAAGTAATGTGGCTTTTTGAACATTTTAGAGAGGCAACTAAAAAGATAATGACACCCCCCCCCCGCCGCAAGAAATGATTCTACTATATAAAGTTTGTTATAACCACAGGGAACACACTGGGTGAAACAGAAGATGCTGAGAGCAACTGACTGAAGAATCAGGGTCAAGACTCAGATTAAATGGAGTTTGAGAGGTGCTATGCCTTATGTTAAGGCATAACTGGTGAACTGCCATCTGGGTTCCTTCACCCTGTTTAAGACCCTCACAGGCTTGTTAACGGAGTGATTGGTTTCCTTTGCCATCTGCACAGCTTGAATTGCATGAACAGGCCGCCTCTCCTGATGTTACTTGGGTAATTAAAACTATCTGAAATTGATTGTGATTCACATTACTGTCGGATATGTCTTGAGTGAAGGCAGGGTGCTTAATCTTTGACCTTTGTACTGAAACACTTTGAGACATTCTCAGCATTTATATCATGTGGTATGTGGAAGGGACGGTCCGTGTTGAAGCCGTTTGTCTTTCCCTAGAATTTTCGCTCATTTCACACTGAGGAACTTGGATTAAAAAGCAAGGGGAATTGAAGTCAGCCAAAAACATAGCTGAGTCAATCTGGTCAGCAGGAAGGGACAGGCCATTGGTTCACTCTCAAGCTTTTTAAGCAGATAATAGCAAAATAAAGGTTGACAAGAAACACGAAACTCCAATGTCCCATATTTACCTGTATCTCCAGTGACTGGATAATTATGTTTTAAAATTCAAATTCAATTGATCAAGAGTTCTAAAGACTGTCTTTATAATAAGTAACGTTAAATCTGTATGTCTTCTTTTAAGGGGATTAAAAAAATCTGTGTTATAAGGATATATGTTCTCATCAATCAGTGACAATGCTTCTTGCCTTTAGTTAGGACCTTGCAGAAGCAAGTACCTTATTATTATTGATGCAATTGCTATTTTATCTTGTTTTTTCACAAGGTAACTCATCTTCTTTAATGCATTCGAAGCCTTCATTTATTTATCATTTTATAAAAACTATGGCTTCAAGGCCAGGGTGATCTGAGCAACCATTTTCTTTACACAAGTAAATGTTTACACATACCAGATTACAAAATAATTATTCAGAATACTGTAAGGCTTACTGCACAGTTTCTCTTAATTTATGTATATATCTGTATCTATCTCATTTGCGGGGTGTGTGTGTGTGTGTGTGTGTGTGTGTGTGTGTGTGTGTGTGTAGCTAAAATTGGTCTTGAACTCAACCATATAACCCAGGCTGGCCTCACACTCTAGATGCTGCACGTATGTTCCCTATGCCTGTAAGTGTCTGATGATGCTGTAACTTGAAAAAGGAAGCACAATAAACTTACTGATATGGCTTTGTTGTTAGTATGGTGTGGTCTTGAAGGTCTTGAAGGCTTGAAGGCTTGAATCTCTTAAAGCCTGTAGTATTTTCATCTTTATGAAGGGACTTGTCCTGATATAGATCACCAACAGTGAATCTGGCCCATCTTCTCTTGACTTTTTGTTGCTGCCCCAAGTCATAGCCTTCCTCCTGTGATCCATGAGCTATCAACGTTGTCGTCCTCAAACTGACAGAGCCTAAGAGCCCCACCTCCTTTTTTTGCAGTCAATTTTTCTTCCACTCTGTTCTCCATTTGGTTTCGTAGATAAATCTTTGAAACACAGTCTCATCTGTTAAACAGCAATAACTCCACTGAACCCTGTGTTAGAAGGTGTTGATGGCAGGTTCAGAGTGCCGCCTCCCACATGACAGAATGGTCCGTTTTATATGAAAACCTTGTGTTGTTTTATGTGAAAACCCAATTGCTTCTAGGACAAAATAGCTTTCCCTTGCATGGCTTTGGAGCTCTGCACTTAGGGGTTTCAAATCCACTCTTCTTTTGGACCTACTGTTTGCTGCCTCATCTGATATCTGTGCACCCTTTATCTCTGAATCCTCTTAACTGGAGTATGCACTGTTTTTCCATGCTTCTACAGCTTCTAGAGACATGCATCTCTGACTGGAATTTTCTCACCCAATCTTCCTTCCTGTGTCTGTGGGATACCCACTTGTTCTACAACAAATGCAGAGGTCTAATCTGGGGGAACTGTGGTAACTGTTCCCTTATCGCCTACAGCCCTGTGCTCACTAGACTAAACTTGCTACTGTCTGTTTTCCTTATAAGATTGAGAGCTTCATTTAAAAATTTAAAAAACTTAAAAAAAATCATTATTTGAATTTTTCTTTTAATTTATTTAATTAATATTTTATATTTATATTTATATTTTATATTTAATTTAATTTATATTTTATCACATGGGTGTTTGAACTGGAAGTATGTCTGTGAACTATTTGTGTGGCTGGGGGTGATTAGGACACTGGGTCCCTGGAACTGGAGGGATAGACCTTTTTGAGCTGCTATGTAGTTGCTGGGAATCAAACCTGGGTGTTTGGAAGAGCAGACAGTGCTCTTAATGTCTGGGCCTTCTCTCCCAGCCAAAGACTATGAGCTCCTTGAGAGCAGAGAACTCATGCCTTTTTTCATCTCTGTGTTTTCTTTGGCCTGTTATAGTGTCTGGTACATTGTAGTAAGTGGTTTCTGTGATTATGAAACAAATAAATGCATACATGCTGCATACATACATGGATGGACATAATTACTACAGCGTTTCACACCTCAGTAGTATTGTCAGCAACTATAGGAAAGAAGAAATGAGTTGTTATTGGCATGGTATTTTTTTGCTTTGATATATTAATGTAGATACTGAACTAATGGCAAGGGGATCTTTAGACTAGATCCTTCTTATGATGGAAGGATCAACAACTTTATTTTAATTAAAATATTTAAATTAAATTAATATTTAAATTAAAAAATTAGCACGCTTTCTTGGTGACTGAGAAATAAGGCCCAATTGTTCTCTGAATCAACTTCTGGATCCCTTAATAACAAATCATTAAACAGTTTTCCAAAGAAAACAGTTGTCAGTCAGACATCACTTTGACTTGCACAGCATCTCAGTTTCAGCTGAGTTAGTCAAATGTGATGCTGTCTATTCATAACAGGCATCCTGAGCAGCAAAGAACATATTTCAAGACTACGACATACATCACGTGGGGACAGTTCCTGTTGCATGTAAAGTTGTGTGTGAAGTTTATGGTGGGACCATTGATGCTACCTTTAATGCAAGAGCATTAGCAACTTGATCTCTTCCGTTGGGAGAGGGATTAAGAAAATTCCACCCCACTGTGCCCACATGTGTAAACTTGTTCATAATAAATTTTCAGACAGCCATTTTCAGGGACATAAAAATAAAAACAAAAACTAAAAGATTTTATTTTTTACTTTTGAGATTCTTATTTAATTTCAATGTTTCTACCTTCCCTTTTTTCCCTTCAAACCCTTCATATACCCTTTCCCACTCTCCTTCAAGTTCATGGACTTTTGTTCAGTAATAGTTATTGTAAGCATATTTGTATACATATATATCCCTAAATATAAAGTGCTCAGTTTATATTATGTTAATTGTATGTATGTTTGGAGTGCTGATCATTTAATATTAAACAATAATTGGTATGCTTTTCCTTGGGCAAGGCCATTTCTCCCATGTCCAACTTCCCTCCATTGCCTATAGTTCTTTGCGTAGAGTCGAGGCCTCTTGGGTTTTTCTCTCTCCACTTTGACACGTTCTTTCCAGGTCTGGTGTCCCTCCCGTTGGATGGGTTTTAAGTCCAATTATAGAAGAGTTGGTTACTGCCAAGGTGTTTGTGACACTACCACACCCTTATGGTTATTTTATCATGCTGCCATTGATGCTGGTCATAGCCACCTAACTGGGTAGGACGGGTGGTTGCCTTGCTCTTTGGAAAGTTTCCTGTCAGCTTTTGGCACCTTGAAAGCTGATTCTCAGGGAGGGGACACTCCACTCACTTCCAGCTCAGGAGTGTCTGGGACCTGTTTCTGAAGTGCATGGTGTCTTCAGCAATAAGAATTTACCTTCAACCTCTCAGGAGCAACCAAGGTCAACAGCAATAGACTTTATGTTTTTGAGAGTCTCTTGAAAAACCCTGAATTGCAATTTCAAATGGGGCTTCTCGTATCTGCTATTGAGTTTTGGTTACCTGTCCTTTGGCTCTTGGAGGGGGTACTCTTTGCCCAGATGAGAAAGAGTCATTAAAATTATTTTTGTCTATTTGCATATGGAATTACAAACATTATGTTCTCCCTCTTTCTACCTTCTATCCAGGGATCCTGAATCTCCAGCTTCACCCTTTTGTATTTTGACACAGCTGTGAAAATATGTTTTGCATTTATAAATAAATATGGTCTATCCTTCCCCACTAGAGAGCTTGCTTATGAACAGTTAGCTCTGTGGAATCTAAAACAAGGCCTGTGGTAACACAAAGCATCTGTGACGTTTTATTGAAGAAATGAGTGAAGCTCTCAGGGTGAAGTGCCTGCCTAGACACTCAAGTTTCTCTATTGCATTTGATTTTCCTGTAGCATAATATTGATGACTGAGGCTTGAAAACCTTAATCTTGTCAGGGAAAGTTCAGAAGCCTAGAAGAGATCCCATTCTGCCTCAGTTCAGAAGTGTCTGAGTTTATTTGTGGTACTGTTTTCCTTTTATTCTTTATTTTTATATTTATTTATTTACATATGTGTGTATGTGTGCATGTATGTATGAACTCATGAGTCCCACTACACATGAGTGGAAGTCAGAGGAATTTTTCTTTCTTTCTACCATGTGGGTAAAAGGGATCCAACTCAGGTTTCAGTCTTGGCAGCAAGCATCTTTATTTACTGAACTGTCTTGTTAGTCAGCCTTTGGTTTAAATACAAATGACTTTACATTTAGTTATTTCTAAAAGTATGCATCCACCTTGTAATGTATATATAACTTTAATGTCAATGGCAAATTTTCAATCAGTAACTTACAGAAAATACATGATTTGGAATTAGGATGCAGTAAGTTTCTTTTCATTTTCCTATGGACAAGTGACCAGCCCGACCCTCTTCTAAGGTTTCCCTGTGGTTTAAAAGCAGTTATTGAACTCTTTGAAGCCCTTTGCCTACCCTTTCCTTTGCTCTTGTAGACAAGAGTTTCACATAGCCCACACTAGCTTTGAACTCTCTGTGTAGACAAGGCTGGCTTTGAACTACTGATAGTCTTGCTTCAACTTTTCAAGTCCTGGGGTTGTAGGTATGGACTGCCTTGTCTAGCTACAATGTTTTTCAATCTTTTATTACATTTTTTAAAATTGATGGAAAAATCATGTTAAATTCACATAAAATTTTCCATTAGCTATTTTAAAGTATGGAATTCAGTGGCATTTGATATGCATGGTGTTTGGCTACCATCACTTGTATCTGTTTCCAAGGTATTTTTACTACTCCAAAAAGAAACCCCACATTCATCAGGAAAATTCTTTTATGTGCTATTCTTTTCTCCTCAGATATGGCAATGATGAACACTCTCTGCTAAATAGATTTCCCTTTTCCTGACTCCATTTTATCCTTAAGGCTGCAATTTAGAACAATTTAGAATTGGCGTGCAGAAGCAGGGCTATACATGTAATAACATGTTTGTATGTGGGAGCTGGATTCACTAGGACAGAACACTTGCCTCACAGCCCTATCCTCTGAACGTAAGAGCTGCCATCCTCAGAACTAAGCTGTGCCTGATTGCAGGGAATGGGCACTGTGGGACCCTTGACTCCAGAGAAGGAAGTGGGAAGGGGTCACCTGAATATCTAGCCACTCTTCCGAAGGAGATTTATGAAATTTTGCCTTAACTGAAGTAGATCTCAATGTCTCAGAGAAGGAATAGACTGAGTACTCAGGCTGGTGGAATAGGGCAGAGGGGCTTCATCTATGCAGTCATCGGGGAGTTCTCATCCATTCTAGGTTTCCACTTCCAGTCATACTTGCTTTAAGATTATTCATGTTCCTGCCTCCAATGCCTCACCCACAGCTCTTCAACTATGCCTAATAACTCTTCGTTTCCTCTGGTGAGCCTTTGCAGAATTGATCTTTGGTCTGTCATTGGAAGGATGCGAAGGAAGCCATTTATTGCTCCCAGAGAGAAAATCTCTATACACCACTGGTCATTTACACTGTGGGTAGCTGTAGAGTTACCCAGAAGTATCTAAATTTTCATGACCATTTGACATGAAGTAAACAATCGGCAAGACCACTAACATGGCAACGTGTTCTGGAGATAGAATAATGCGACGAGTAAGAGAGAGATTTGTGTCCTTGAAGCAGTGTCCTCTGCTTCAAGGGCTCAACTTGGAGAGATTGGTGGAGTCTCATCCCAGGGCTTGACTAAAGCAGACCTGACTCTAAACTTTCATAGTTGGTGGCAGAGTTTGAATTCTTGATACAAGAGGGAGGGATTCAGACCCTGTTGACTAGAGGTTGCCCTCAATTCCTTGTCTCATGGGCTTCACTATTGGGTGGTTCACAAGTCAAGTTGCTCCATCAAATCCTATTTATGGGATATAATGTATTGATGTATCGTGAACTGAAGCATTATATTATACCCCATAAATAAGTATGACAACAAAACAAAAAAGCACATCAGGTAAGAAAAGAAGTTGCTTCTAGAGGACAATGTGAGTCTACACTGGGAGGGAGGGCAGCTCAGGGGAGAGGATGCTTAGAGAAATTCAACATCATCTTCCAGTATTTTCAGAAGAAATTGGGAGAACAATACTGTGATCTCTGGGGATGATCATAATGAGAAGACAAAGTGTGCACAGCCTGCACTGACTGCATTGTGACTGGAGGTATCTTCTGGAGGCTGGAGGCTCAAGGATGCACAGAGGTTACACCCATGCAAAGAGGAGTGTGTGCAAGTAGACACAGTGCTGTTCAGTGGCACTGCTGGCTAGGAGTCCTTTCTACAGAGTCCAGTGATTTGTTCAGAAGAAATTCTGAAATAAGAAAGGGGTTGACTCAGTGAAATAGTAAACAGTTCTCTGGGTAACTATAGGTGTTTTGAGCATTTCCCCCTTTTTATTAAATTTGAAATATCACTGTCCTACTTGATCGACTGGAATTTGTCTGCTTTTTCTGAATTATGTGTAAAACTTACAATAAATAATTGATTCCTACTCAACACAGTATCACATAACATGACAGCACTAAAAATAGTTTGGTAAATTCTTATGCTTTTATGAATTCTCAAAAATGTATTCCAAATATTGTTTTTACATACTCTGGTGGGAACTGAAGGAAAGGAGCTTTCCAAAAAAGTTTTTCATAATGTCAATATAATTGGCAAAAGTAATTGTCATAAACTTGCTTATTGAAATAGAACACTCTTCTTTTATAGAAAGAGTTGTGTTTATTTTAAGGGAATTCTTGTTTCTTGGTCTTTGAGAAGTCTGTCTTCTTCTACCAAGAATGATTCCAGGCTCAATCTTGCAGTGAATCCAGTGGTTTATAACGTAAAGAATGTTCTGTTGACACCTATGCATGACTTAGCACATCAGAGACACATTCATAACTCACTGCTGCCTGCTCAAGTCTGTAGGTCTTTCCATTTAGAGTCTGGCTGAATGTTCATGTGTATGATGCAATGCTAACCTAACCAGTGAGGACTGGGTAACTATTAAACAGGCATTTCAGAAAAAGCAAAGGAATACATACACGTTAAGACAATTTCCTTGTGTGAGAGTCAGTATTTGTTGAATTATTTAAGGCAAATTTTTGACACCAATATTTTGGAAGTTTGATCCCCTGCTACTCCTGTTCTGAGCATGGGAAACTCTTGGTTTAGTTTTTGCCAGGCTTGGGGCTACTTCCAGGATGTGTGCTTCCACTATTATTTCTGCTTGTTATCTAAGCAGTTGTATAAACTGCTCAGGAAAATTATTCATCAACCAAAAAAGCAGATCGATTGCATCTTGTAAAAGGTTTCTGTTGGTCACTTTAGTGTTTGCACAACTGCTTGCCTCTGTCAGTTCATGTGATTGAGTTGTCTGTGCAGCTTGGCATGTGCATTGATTTTTACCTTCTTATTGACCATAGAAGTCACGAGTGAGGAAGTGGTGATGGATGGCAGGACCACAGTGTTCTTGGCCAACCTATGAGGCTGTGTGCTTCTCTAGCTCATTAAATCCAAACAGAATACTAAAAATTATATGCGTGGCCTGGCAAGCCTTTCTTGGAATGGAGATAATCAAATTTTCTGTTTATTTAGAAAGAAGCCGTGATCTGCCTACTGATCCTTAATAAAATGTTACTTTAAGAGAGATGAACATCATCTCTCCCATCTCCATCTTTAGTACTCCGCCACCCTAGAATTGACTGTGCCAGTGCTGGCTTCTGTTATGTCCCCCCCCCACACACACACACAACCCAGAAAGTACATTGAAACCCTAAATCTCATTTCTTTTGATTGTTTGAACTTATTTGAAGTGGAGTCTTTGCATATTTTTTTTTTCAGTTAAGATGGGTCATAGAAAAGGTCTTCATCTAGTGTGGTCAGTGTCTGTACAGGAGGAGGAGCATTTGGACAAAGAGCTCATGTGAAGATTGTGGCTGCCTAGAGTTTTCTTGCTAGAAATCAGCCTTTACCTGGGTCTTCTGAAGCCTAGAAGATGCCATGAGGATCATTAATTGGCACTATTGAATGGAGAGTGGCCCTGACTAGAGCTTGATTTTGGATTTGGGTTTTTTACAGATTTGCAGAAATAAATTTCATGGTTTTCAATCACTCAACTTGCAATGCTTCATGTTGGACGCCTGAGGGAGCAGTGCACCCACTTTGAGCCTCTGTCTCCCTTTCTCCTAGAAAAGCTGCAAGTTGATTAGACAGTAGAGTGCCGCTAAAACTGCTCTTGCTGAGGTCTTCAGGGTCTCGAAGGAAGGGCTGAAGGTACAGACTCCAGATCTTTATTGCTGAGTTTCAGTCCTTCCTAACAGAATGAACTCAGGTAAATTATTTAAAATTTTCTCGCCTTAGTTTGTGTTCATTAATAACCTGTTTCCGTCTTTAGGGGCTGCTGTATTAGAATACCAGCTAAGACACTCATTATGTACCTGGCACATGGCTTACATCCATGCATTTCCGTTATGTTATTACCACATACTGTTCCTTCATAGTTCATGGTCACCGAGTTCATTACCGCTCACAACTATTATAGATACGTGGGCAGTCAGGAAGCTTGGGAGCTCAACAACATCGTCCCTAGACAGTCAATGAGCATACATCAGGGAAAACCCCATGCCAGTGTAGAGACCTCAGAGGTCTCTTTCCTCAGGCCTTGTTTGTTTGTAGAGAAGTGGACCTTTTCAGCCATAGGTGTCTATAGTTTTCTGACTTGGAAGCTCACCTTGTGGTTTTCTGGGTTTATTTTCCTCAGCAAGGATTCAGGGGTCATAGCTCCATAGGGACAATCTACAAGATCCCTGGCATGGGTGCCTAGTTATTCTTTATCAGCAATAAATAAATTTAAGATTCCAGTGAACAAACCAGTTTCTGAAGCTCACTAGTTACTAGGGAGGAATAAAGTTATTCTTTAAGTAAAGAAATACAAGTCTTTCTATCCCTACTAGTTTTAGCCAGTTTCTGTTACAATCAGGGCTGTGTGCTCCCCAAGTTTTATGGAGTTAGAATAAAGACATAAATCTATGTGTGTGTGTGGAGGGGGTGGTTTAGGCTGAGAACAAGCTATTCCCTGTTTGTTATGAGGCAGCAACCACAAAGCTGGGTCACCGGTGCAGCTTTAACTGCCCTGTTCATTCTGAGGATGAGTTAGTGCCTTTTTCATGGAGGCGGACAATTGAAAAACTGAGCACACTACAGCTCAGTTAAAGTGGTTAGCAAGACTAAGTCATGCTCATGTTAGTAAGATTCAAAAATACACCCAATATCGATTAAAGTAGACTGAGCTCGGCCCACTCAGTGTGAAGATGGTGAGATTATCTCACCCTTTCCCAGGGTGTAGGTGGCTTTATGTTTTAGTGCCTCTGAATCTCACTTGGTTTTCTGTCGCAGCACAGCCTAAAACTTAAACACCCTCGAGAAAAAAATCCTGTTACTTACTTTCCAATGCCCTTAAAGCTGGAGTTGCGGTCATGGGAGAGTTGGTCAGGCAAGCCAGGGAGCTAAGGGCTTTGTATGCTATGCATATCAAAGGATGCTACCTTTGAAAAATAAGTCAGACCCTAAAAGCTTTCCTGTGCACTAATAATCTCTAGTTCTGGTCAAAGTCCATAGGGTCTAGCTGATAATTAAGTCTCAGAGAGAGTGGCAGCTTCAGAGGGTTTCAGAGCCATACTCCTGCTGAGCAGTGGACTGAGGGGTAGTGTTTATAGGGTGCGTTTGAGATGATTAATGTTAAGCTTTAGTTGAAGTATTTCCAATAGTATGTACAGGCTGCTACAAAAGAGACATTTTGAATCTCTTTGTTCCCTAGGCCATGGGACTGGTCTAGGGAAGGGAAATGGAACTGTATTTTACATTTATGTAATGCGGAAAGCTGGTGCCTTCAAAACCAGAGCTCACCCTGTAAGGAGATTTAACATCCTCACCAGGGTTCCTTCCTACAAACAATATCTCTGCCATGGGATGTATGGCCTATTCATCAAAATGGCCCAGCACCCAGCACTCAGCAGGTCTGTTAAGAGCATGACCTCCTGGATTTATATGTACCCTGGGTCGCACAAGACATCCAAATGATCCTTTAAATATTTTATGCAGCCTTTTTCTGTGACTGAGCTGCTCAGTCTTGCCTTATGCTAGCATGGCTCTCCTCTGATTGCCACAGACATCTCTCTGCCCTTCTCTTTGTGTCTATAAGATGGACTCTGTGTTCGACTTAAAACTGTGCACTTCCTTCCCTTTGTTCAGGACACGGATCCCTGTCTCTCAGAATGCCTTTCATGTGTTCATAGGGACTGTCCTTGGACTTTCCTCAGATCTTTTTCCTTCCTGTGGTCTGTGGATAGAGCTCTTGTTTACCTACTGCTTTAACAACAAGCCACGAGAGACAAAGGTGGGAAGGGACAGACCTTCCTAAATTTTCATCCTGCCATCTTTGATGAAAGAAAATAAGAACCAATGTGAGCAGAATCCCAGGTGATTTGCCTGTGATACACTGGGGCTCCACACCTTTGAGTTTGGGGTATGCCATAGTTGTTTTAGCTGGCATCTTTGACCATTTGTGCAAAAATGTTCCTTGCATGCAGAGCAACCCATCGTTCCCTAATGTTGTTTCCCCTGCAGTTGCTTTGAGATTAAGTGTGGCCATATAGGTCCAGGAAGCAGCAGCTGGCTCTGTATGTGTGCTGTAGGCTACGAGAACCTCCCTGCATATGTGTTTGCATATGTGTGTGGTGTGTACATCTGACCTGCTGTATCACCCTTTGTCTTATTTCTTTGAGACAGAATTTTTCACTAGGTCTGCACCTAGGTTGGTGGGCAGCAAACCCTAATGATCTTTCTGTTTCTGCCCCTTTTTACCTTCCAGGCTGGAATTATAGGAGTGCACTCCCTCTGGTCCTCATATTTGCAAAACAAGTGTTTTTACCTACTGAGTCATCTCTCTAGCCCATAATTGCCAATTGTCATTGACTCCAGAGGCCACTTAGGTTCTGAGAAGCTTAGTACCCTGTCAAATATGATAACCCAGGTGACTTCCAGTATTTGGTCTTATGGTTCAGTGTTCCAATCACAGCGTCCAGGCTACCAAATTCCCTTCACTCATATGATCCCTCAACAATCTCTCTTTCTCTCTTCACCTCCTTCCCTCTCATAAAATGTGCCTATACTAGAGACATCAAATCTAGGTATGATTCCACTCAAAATTAATTAATTATAACTTCTTGATTGACTCATCCTTCTAAGCCTTACTTTTCTCTCCAGTAAATATCAGATAACAGGCTAGAGTTGTGAGGATTAAGTATGCTAATGTGTATGTATATTGCTTCACAAATATTCTTTTTTTTTCTTTCATCTCCCCTTCAATTTTTTTTTATTTTATTTTTTTTAATTAAATTATAAAAGTTTCCATTTCAGCCCCTCCTCCCAACACCCTCCCACTCCCCCCACTCCCTCTCCTCCTCCCTCTCCATCCCCTAGAGCAGTCAGGGTTTCCTGCCCTGTGGGAAGTTCAAGTTCCTCCCCCCTCCCTCCAGGTCCAGGAAAGGTGAGAGTCCAAACAGACTGGAGCGCCAAAATCCAGTATATGCAGAGGAAGCAAGTCCCAGTGTCATTGTCAATGGCTTTTCAAAAAGGCTCCGGGCCAGCCACATTCAGAGAATCTGGTTGGATCACGTCCTCGTTCAGTCCCAGTCCAACAGGCCTTGGTGAACTCTCATTATATCAGTTCCCTTGTATCAGTGGGTGCTCGCATCCCTCGCAGTCCTGATTACTTTTTTAATTTTCTTCATCTTTCTGTTCCTCATTTGGACCGTGGAGTGCTCAGTTCGGTGTTCCAATATGGGTCTCCATCTGTATCGCCATCCAACGTCGGATGAAGGTTTCCTCTGCCCTTGCCTTCTTTGCTCACGTTCTCTTTCCTTCTGCCTCTTATTTGGACCTAGGGAGCTAGGTCCAGTGTTCCAACGTGGTTCTCCGCCTCCATCTCCATCCATCGCCAGATGAGGGTTCTATGGTGACATGCAAAATATTCATCAGTATGGTTGTGGGCCAAGGCCGGTTCAGGCACCCTCTCCTCTGTCCAGAGAACCATCTGGGGATCTCTCCTTGGACCGGGGATCCCCTTTATAATCAAGTCTCTTGTAAACCCTAAAATGATTCCCTTAGTTGAGGTATATACTTGCCTGATCCCATATCCATCCTTCCTCCCTCCCCCCCCCCATCCCAGTCCCCCGATCTTTCCCCAATCCTCCCCTACTCCCTTCTCTCTAACCCTCTCCCTTTCCGACAACCCTCCCACCCCCCCACCATGCACCCGAGGTTACCTGGGACTCTTGTCTATTTCCTACCTCCTGGCGGATAGCTAAATAATCTTCATCAGGTTCATCTTCTTATTTAGCTTCTCTAGGATCCCGAATAATAGGCTCAAAGACCTTTAATTATGGTTAGAATCCACTTATGAGTGAATACATATCATGTTCCTCTTTTTGGGTCTGGCTTACCTCACTCAGTAAAGCGTTTTCTATTTCCATCCATTTGCATGCAAAATTCAAGATGTCATTGTTTTTTACCGCTGAGTAAAACTCTAATGTGTATATGTTCCACACCTTTTTTAACCATTCTTCTATTGAGGGGCACCTAGGCTGTTTCCAGATTCTGGCTATTACAAATAGTGCTGCTATGAACATAGTAGAACAAATGCTTTTGTAGTATGTTAAGGAATCTCTAGGGTATATTCCCAAGAGTGGAATTGCTGGGTCCTGAGGGAGGTTGACTCCCAGTTTCCTGAGAAACCGCCACACTGATTTCCACAGTGGCTGCACAAGTTTGCATTCCCACCAACAATGGATGAGTGTTCCCCTCATTCCACATCCTCTCCAGCATAGGTGTTTTTGAGTTTGGCTATTCTGACAGGTGTAAGATGATATCTCAAAGTTGTTTTGATTTGCATTTCCCTGATTGCTAAGGAGGTTGAGCATGACCTTAAGTGCTTTTTAGCCCTTCGAAGTTCATCTGTAGTGAATTCTCTGTTCAGTTCAGTACCCCCATTTTTTAATTGGGTTAATTAGAGTTTTAGTGTCTAGTTTCTTGAGTTCTTTGTATATTTTGGAGATCAGACCTTTATCTGTTGCAGGGTTTGTGAAGATCTTTTCCCAGTCAGAAGGTAGCCTTTTTGTCTTACTGACAGTGTCCTTTGCTTTACAGAAGCTTCTCAGTTTCAGTAGGTCCCATTTATTTATTGTTTCTCTTATTGTCTGCGCTCCTGGGGTTCTGCTTAGGAAGTGGTCTCCTGTGCCTATATCTTGTAAACTACTTCCCACTTTCTCTTCTATCAGGTTCAAAGTGGTCGGATTAATGTTGATGTCTTTTATCCATTTGGACCTGAGTTTTGTGCATGGTGATAGATATGGATCTATTTTCATTCTTCTACAGGTTGACATCCAGTTATGCCAGCACCATTTGTTAAAGATGCTATCTTTCTTCCATTGTATAGCTTTAGCTCCCTTGTCAAAAATCAGGTGTTCATAAGTTTGTGGGTTAATACCCGGGTCTTCTATTCGATTCCATAGGTCGACTTCTCTGTTGTTATGCCAATACCAAGCTGTTTTCAATACTGTTGCTCTGTAATACAGTTTGAAGTCAGGGATGGTAATACCTCCAGAGGTTCCTTTATTGTATAAGATTGTTTTGGCTATCCTGGGTTTTTTGTTTTGCCATATAAACTTGATTATTGTTCTCTCAAGGTCTGTAAAGAAGTTTGATGGGATTTTGATGGGAATTGCATTGAATCTATAGATTGCTTTTGGTAGAATTGCCATTTTTACTATGTTGATTCTCCCTATCCAAGAGCAGGGAAGGTCTTTCCATTTTCTGGTATCCTCCTCAATGTCTTTCTTCAAAGACTTAAAGTTTTTGTCAAATAGGTCTTTCACTTCCTTGGTTAGAGTTAACCCAAGATATTTTATGCTATTTGTGGCTATCATGAAAGGTGATGTTTCTCTGATTTCCCTCTCTGCTTCTTTATCCTTTGTATATAGGAGGGCAACCGTTTTTTTGGAGTTGATCTTGTATCCTGCCACATTACTAAAGGTGTTTATTAACTGTAGGAGTTCTTTGGAAGAGTTTATGGGGTCGCTGATGTACACTATCATATCGTCTGCAAATAACGAAAGTTTAACTTCATCTTTTCCAATTCGAATCCCCTTGATCCCCTTATGTTGTCTTATTGCTATTGCTAGAACTTCAAGCACTATATTGAAGAGGAATGGTGAGAGTGGACAGCCTTGTCGTGTTCCTGATTTTAGTGGAAAGGCTTTGAGTTTCTCTCCGTTCAATTTGATGTTAGCTGACGGTTTGCTGTATATTGCTTTTATTATATTTAGGTATGATCCTTGTATCCCCAGTCTCTCCAACACCTTTATGATAAATGGGTGTTGAATTTTGTCAAATGCTTTTTCCGCATCCAATGAAATGATCATATGGTTTTTTTCTTTCAGTTTATTTATATGATGGATTACATTGATAGATTTGCGTATGTTGAACCAGCCCTGCATCTCTGGGATGAAGCCCACTTGATCATAATGGATAATTTTTCTAATGTATTCTTGGATTCGGTTTGCCAGTATTTTATTGAGTATTTTTGCGTCAATGTTCATGAGTGATATTGGTCTGTAATTCTCTTTCCTGGTTGTGTCTTTGTGTGGCTTTGGTATCAGGGTTACTGTAGCTTCATAAAAAGAGTTTGGCAGTGATTCTTCTGTTTCTATATTGTGAAATACATTAAGGAGTATAGGTATTAGCTCTTCCTGGAAGTTCCGGTAGAATTCTGCATTGAAACCATCTGGTCCTGGGCTTTTTTTGGTAGGGAGATTTTTAATAACAGCTTCTAATTCTTCACGACTGACAGGTCTATTTAGGTTGTTCACCTGTTCTTGGTTCAACTTTGGTATATGGTACTTATCTAAAAAAATGTCCATTTCTTTTACATTTTCCAACTTTGTGGCATATAAATTTTCGTAGTAAGATCTAATGATTCTCTGAATTTCCTCTGTGTCTGTGGTTATGTCCCCCTTTTCATTTCTGATCTTATTAATTTGCATGTTCTCTCTCTGCCGTTTGATTAATTTGGATAGGGGTTTGTCGATCTTGTTGATTTTCTCCAAGAACCAGCTTTTTGATTCATTGATTCTTTGGATTGTTTTCTGTGTTTCTATTTTGTTGATTTCAGCCCTCAGTTTGATTATTTCCAGTCTTCTACTCCTCCTGGGTGAATCAGCTTCTTTTTTTTCTAGAGCTTTCAAGTGTGCTGTTAAGTCTCCAATGTGTGCTTTCTCCGTTTTCTTTAATTGGGCACTTAGTGTTATGAACTTTCTTCTTAGCACTGCTTTCATAGTGTCCCATAGGTTTGAGTATGTTGTGTCTTTATTTTCATTAAATTCAAGGAAGACTTTAATTTCTTTCTTTATTTCTTCCTTGACCCAGGGGTGATTCAGTAGTTGACTGTTCAACTTCCATGAATTTGTTGGCTTCCTGGGGGTAGCACTGTTCTTGAATTCTAATTTTAATCCATGGTGGTCTGACAAGACACAAGTGGTTACTAATATTTTTTTGTATCTGTGGAAGTTTGCTTTGTTACCCAGTATGTGGTCAATTTTCGAGAACGTTCCATGAGCTGCAGAGAAGAAGGTATATTCTTTCCTATTTGGGTGGAATGTTCTATAGATGTCTGTTAAGTCCATTTGATTCAATACCTCCAGTAATTCTCTTAATTCTCTGTTAGGTTTCTGTCTCTCCAATGGATGTCTTCTATCCATTGGAGAGAGAGGAGTGTTGAAGTCTCCTACTATTAGTGTGTGTGGTTTGATGACTGCCTTGAGTTCTAGAAGTGTTTCTTTTACATAAGTAGGAGGCTTTATATTAGGGGCGTAGATATTCAGGATTGAGACTTCCTCCTGATGAATTGTTCCTGTTATGAGTATAAAATGTCCATCTCCATCTCTTCTGATTGATTTTAGTTTGAAGTCAATTTTGTTGGAGATTAGAATGGCCACGCCTGCTTGTTTCTTAGGTCCGTTTGCTTGAAAAACCTTTTCCCAACCCTTTACTCTGAGTAAATGTCTGTCTTTGTGGTTGAGGTGTATTTCTTGTAAACAGCAGAATGTTGGATCCTGTTTTCGTATCCAGTCTCTTAGTCTGTGCCTTTTTATAGGTGAATTGAGTCCATTAATATTAAGTGATATTAATGACCAGTGGTTGTTGACTCGGTTATTATTATTTTTTGTTTGATTAATAGAGTTTGTATGTGTCCCTTCTTTGAGTCAAGCTCTTGAAGGGTCGCTAGATGTCTGAGTTATTGTAAGCAGTGCTGGCAATGTTGGACTCCTTTGGTTGCAATTTTCCTTCTATTACTTTCTGTAAGGCTGGGTTTGTGGCTGCAAATTGTTTAAATTTGTTCTTATCCTGGAATATTTTGTTTTCTCCATTGATAGTGAATGATAGCTTGGCTGGGTATATTAGTCTGGGCTTGCATCCATGGACTCTTAGTATCTGCAGTACCTCTATCCAGGACCTTCTGGCTTTCATGGTTTCCATAGAGAAGTCCGGTGTGAGTCTGATAGGTTTACCTTTATAAGTTACTTGCCCTTTTTCCCTTGCAGCTCTTAATATTCTTTCTTTAATCTGTATGTTTTGTGTTTTGATTATTATATGGCGAGGGGATGTTTTTTTTTGATCAAGCCTATTCGGTGTTCTGTATGCTTCTTGAACCTTCATAGGAATATCATTCTTTAGATTGGGAAAGTTTTCTTCTATAATTTTGTTGAATATATTTTCTGGTCCTTTGATCTGCAGTTCTTATCCTTCTTCAATCCCTATTATTCTTAGATTTGGTTTTTTTATTGTGTCCCAGATTTCTTGAATGTTTTGTGATGAGAATTTATTGGATTTGCTGTTTTCTTTGATCAGAGCATTTATTTTCTCTATGGTATCTTCAGACTCTGAGATTCGTTCTTCCATCTCTTGTATCCTATTGGTTATGCTTGATTCTGTAGTCTCTGTTCGTTTACCTAGATTTTCCATATCTAGCCGGCCCTCGTTTTGTGTTTTCTTCATTGCCTCCATTTCAGTTTTCAATTCTTGAACTGTTTCCATTACCTGTTTGATTGTTTTTTCTTGGTTTCTCAATATATCATTCATGAATTTACTCATTTCTTCAATGTTTTTTTTATATTTTTCATCCATTTCTTTACTCATTTCTTCAATCTTTTTGTTATACTTCTCATCCAGTTCTTTAAGGGAGTTATTCATATCCTGTTTAAGGGACTCTATTGCTTTCATAATGGCATTTTTTTCCCGCTTCTTCTGAATTAAGAGGTTCAAGTCCTTCTATTGTAGGGTCATTGGGTTCTGGTGTTTTCATGTTGTTTTTTAGATTGTTGGAGGAGTTCTTGCCTTGGCGTCTGCCCATCTCTTCCTTCAAATGCTCTCTACTGGATCTTCTAGTACCAGGTCAGGTTCCCTTGTTGGGCAGGGAATTCACTGACAGAAGGCCTACCTTTCCTCAGGCAGTCTATTGACACACAGGCACTCCCTACTACCGGGTTGTACACACAACCCAGGTCCAGCGAGCAAGGGAGTTGCTCTGGGGAGATTTTGTGGCCCCAGAGGGAAGGGGGGAAGAGAGGAAGGTGTACCTGGATAAAGGCTGGGACGGGATTCGGGAGAACTCCGCAGGGAGGAGTCGCCTCTGCCTGGTGACCAGATTGTCGAGGGGGGCGGGGAAAGGCTGAATTCCTCCTAGAGGAAGCCCTCTGGCCAGGGGAAAACTCACCCCTCCTCCAATGGAAGTCTGCTAGCAGTTCACTCTTTCTTGCTGGCCAGGAATGTGATTGAGCTGAGACAGGGCTTGCCTGTCCTCAGACAGGCTCTCAAAGCACCTGAGCTGCCCCTGCCGGACCGAGCCCAGCAGTCCAGGCCCAGCGTGCAAGGGAGCAGCTCTGGGGAGATCTTGTGTCTCCAGAGGGGAGGGGGGGAAGAGAGGAAGGTGTACCTGGATAAAGGCTGGGAGGGGATTCTTCACAAATATTCTGCAACCAATGTGCCCAGGGAAATATTTGGTTTCCACTCATGCAACAAACACGGACACTGCTCAAAGAGTTAACACAGAGTGATACTTCTTATTAAAGTTGAGCATCAGCCTTCTTACTCTAGTGATCAAATAATATTTAACTCCACTTGGCTTGTACTGTATTGATTCTGTATTGATTCAGGACCCCATGGTAGGGCCCAGTTAATTCGAAGGTTCTGATTCACTGGTCATTCTGGAATCTGGATTCCTTCTTGTGTTTTATTTTGCTATTTACTAGAGCACTGTTGGCACCCAGGGTGTAGCCCATGAAAACTGCAGAGTGTGAAAGAGACATGCCCACTTCCATCGTGAATGAGCTCTGCATTTACATTTCATTGACAATAACTTAGTCACAGGGCCACATATAAGTGCAAATGACAAGTACGTACACAAGCACAGCTGGGCATTGTGTGACAAGACATGTGGTCTGTTGCTGTAGGGCAAGCCAAGAATAGGCCAGATTGGACAACATCTCATCTTTCCCTTGAAATCCAGCCTAGAGCACCCTGCATGGATGAGGAGGGTCTGCAGCACAGTAGGTGGGACCCTGGAGTCTGGATTCTGACTCTACTTCAACCAGAGATGTGCATTATGATACTATCCGAAGTACAGAACCCTATGCATCTCTGCTTGATTTATGTGGAAGATGTGGGACAACGGCTGCTCTCCATTTTCTGAGAGCTCCCCCTGACCAGTCATCCCAGACTCTCTTCATCAGTGCTGCTTCCTGTCACTTCTGGAACATACCAAAATGGCTTTATCTGCTGTGAGCTGTTGTTTCACTTCATCAAACAATGATCCTTGTGAAGAAGCCAGCAAAATAGTCTACAGAGAGCAAAAGACCAAACAGTGCTTTTGGATTGGCTGGTTGGTTGGTGGACAGATGCAAATCAATTGGAATTCACTGGACAAAACTGGTTCAACAGTACTGAAAAACATCTTTCTTTGGAGATAGAGCAGAGCTGAGAGAATAATACCTAAGGTCTCTTCTTTTCTCCCATTGTACAATTCTGTGATTCAGCAGTTCATCCCTTGGGAGGAATCCCATCATAGTTGCCTTCTGCACATTTTTCTATCACCAAGTTTAACTTGGGGTGAGTTTCCATCTCCTCCAGTGACTCCTGCAAGGTCAACTTAATATGCATTCAAATTTAAGACAAAATATCCTCACCTCTATGAATAGAGCTATATTTTAAAATCTTGTAGCCTTTAAAGCTAGGGTCTGAGTCCTTAAGAGGGTATTAAAATGCAGGGCCATGCAATTTGCTGAGCATTGGAATTTTATTTTGTACATTAAATCCCAAAACAAATCCCTCAGAGACTCACTTGAAAAACACTCTGTTAAGCATTTATTCTATAAAAAAAAAATTGAGCCCCTGTTCTGAAGTCAGCTCCCATCAAGATTTTTACTGGTGGGTAGTGAGTGACCAAGCACAAGAAACTGCATACCCGTGCCTCTCCAAGGTCAGTCATCCAGATATTTGATTAAAGGCATATCGAGATTTTTTTTTTAAATTATACTGAGCTCTCTGACATGTGGGCCAAGATGTGTGCAGATATTATGTAGCATTAGATGTATATGGAAACCATATCAGTATAACCTCTCAGGTAACCTAGCTTTTCACTGCATCTTTTGGTAAAGCCAGGCTAGGGTGCTGGGAAACAACTCTGGGTCCTCTGCAAGAGCAGCCAACATTAACTGCTGAACCATCTCTCCAGCCTCCTCAGACCAAATTTTAAGAAGAACAATGAAACAAAATCAAGAAAGAGGCAAATTCCATTGAAATGAAGGGCCACATCAGCATTTAACTTCTTCACTTATACAGCTTACTATTCTGCCGCTTGTGCCCTGGCTTTTGTTTAAGGTCCATTATAGGTCTGTACATCTGTACTGACCCGCAGCTCTTCCTTGACCATTGCTTCCCTAAGAGAATGCACTCTCTCTTATTTTATCACTACTGGTTATGACAAGACCGATAAGAAAGGAGAAAGGAACTTCTCCTTTGAGTTTGAGTAAAGACAGGTCCAAAGGTTTGGGGAACATGGTCCTCCTGGTACTCACCAAGACTGAGCAGACCGGGAGCAAAGTTAACTTATTTTTGTTGTCATATAGATGAACTCTCAGGATTAGTGGTATTTTATATAGACTTCTGCATTTATTGAAATAACATTATAGTAAAAGTAATTTGTAAGCATTGGAAGGCCGGAAGACTTTTTATCTTGTAGAAAGAATTTGTCTATGTATTTCTCAGATTTAAGAAGGAAGGCCGGCTCATAAGCTGTGTTGGGCAGATTATGAAAAACAGTTCCTTGGGCCATTTGTTAAAGCCACGTGGGTTGTAGCATAGAGTGGCTGAGTGGAGTCCGTGCATCTGTAGCTTTGCCAGTTTGATCAGGTAATGCTGTCAAGGTTGTTCTCTGCATCCTTTCTGGTCTTCACCTTCAAAAATGAGATAATGATACTTGTCCGTTTCCCACTGTCCAAGAGAGTGATGAGAATTAACAAGGCAATTTCCGTAAGTGATCTTGGAGGAAAAGTCCAATTTCGTTGTAATTGTCAAGGGCAGAATTGAAGTAGAATAACTCAGCATATGGATTGCTCCCCGGGCAGGAGAGGTATAACTTAGGCACTGGAGTGGAGTAGCAAGGGAAACCTGTGGCTGTAACCAGGCTGTCCTGGAACTTGCTGTATCCCTGAAGATGACTTTGATGCCCCTGTTCTTCCCGCCCCCGCTCCCTAAGTGCTGCAGCTCCAGGTGAGTGACACAGGGCTTGGCTCCCCGTGTCATTTTTTAGTTATGCAATTTAATGGTTCTTTTTTTTTCACTTAGGGAAACTTAGGGTATTTTATAATGTGAAATGATTTATTCTATAAACTGGTCTGAAGTGCAGAGGGCATGACCAGTTAGAAACCATGATGGTTACCAGGGTGATCCATCACCACTGTTACTCACAGAGTACCAAATGGGTCTGATTGGTCCTTGTATTACTCTTCTTGATGCCGTGCCTGAAATGACCAGTACAAAGAGGGTGGAACAGAGAAATGCTTCCTGCTGTCCACAGCCATTGACCGCATCCCTCCCATCTTCTACTTGTCACGGTTCTCATCCTCTCCATCATCTCTGAAATGCTGCCGTATCTCCCCATGCAGTGGCACTAATGCCTTAGGAGTCTGGGAGTATTTACTGATCCACAACCCATGGCCTTGAGACTGAGAGGCTCTTAGGTGGGAGCGGGATGTCAGATACCCTTTGAATTCTATTTCATCAGTTCTGTTTTAGCACAGAAGTAACCTCTTCTTTTTGTCTCAGGCTCTTAGCGAGCCATAGTTATCCATTCGAGGAGGCCACTTTATGGACCTCTTTTTAGAAGACAAAGAGTCAAAGGGAAACTTTTTTATTTTAAAAATTCTTTACAAAGTCAAGTGTGATATTGGGTGCCTGAGGTTCCAGCGGCTTGGGAGCCTGAGGGGAGAAGGATGGCCCAAGCAAGGACTTTTTTTTTCCCCAAAACCAGTTAAATTTTGGTAAACTGTTATGAATGCAATGTGTCCACATGTCTTCAGAATAAACAAATCTATATAAACTTCAGCATGTAAGGCTTTCAATTTTTTTGTTCATTTTAGTTAAAAGAGAATTAGGTCTTATTAAGTTCTCTGAGGAGAGCTGAGATGTGTTTGCTTGTGGAAACGATTATTGTGAGGCAACACCTGGGAAGACAGGAGAAGCTGCGAGGCCAGGAAAGCACTGGCATGCACACTGCAGAGAAGGTCCCACTTCTGTGACAGTTTGGGCTGCAACCCAGGTCACAGCTGGGGAGCTACACTGCAGAGAAGGATTTCAGATGAGCCATAATGAAGCAGAGCTACTGAGTTGATAAAGTAGGAAGTCACCTAGGAAAAAAGACAAACAGTTCAATGAGTCATGGGTGATGGGGAGGGAGGTGGGGCTACGTGTCTTTACTACGATGATCTATATGGTGCTGTGGCTTTGTAGGTTATATTCCTCAAAAAGTACAATTTGCTAGATTTAAAAGAAAAATGCAAAGTTTAAATAAATTTTAAAAGTTTGATAGGTTACAGGAACAGATTTTCCTCTTTCTTAAAGAATGTGCTTCTGTAAATGAGATGATAAGGTCATTTTATGAGGCACCAAGTTAGTTTGATTTAGGGATGAGATCCTTGCATTTGGTTGGGTGATTCTAGGTTCTTGGTAGGTTATTCAAGAAACAAATACAGGGACAACACAGATTGTAAACCAGAAAGAACGCTTTATCCCAGCACAGCGGCAACATAAACCAGAAGGAAGCATACTGTCACGAAGGAGAACAGGACACAGGAGTGATGGTGCTCCGGAGTCCTAGGTAACATCCTGATGCTTCCTTTTTTATGTTCTAATGGAAGGAGCAATTGGTTATTAAGGACATATTTTGGATGACTATTTTGATTGACAGTTTTAAAGTTGAATGGCCTATTTTCTACTGTGCATGTCCCTTCCCATAATGCATCTGATTTTAAACATATGTATACCCAGTTATGCATAGGCATAAGATGGCTAATAGAAGATCCCCCTCCCACTAAACATTCACTTAGAAAGCACAGTTTCCTTGTTTTATATGCACCTTAAACCAGTTCAGATTGGAGCAGCCCCTTAACCTTTTATCCACACATAACTGGATTATAATTAAATAGAAAACTGATGGTCTCTAGGTAGAGAAGAAACTTATTCTATTATTCAGGGATGGATGTACATGCAGCTTGATGTAGGCACCCTCAGTTGCTAACAGGTTGCTAGGTGCATTGTTTGGAGAGGGATCTCTGTGTGTGTTTAGTTCATGGAGGTAAAGGTCTCCATCTGTCAAGTGTATTATTTGAAGAGAGAGGTGTGCATGGCCTAATCCAAGTGAAGTTCCAAGTGGCTAAACTATCCACTATGCTTTCCACTCTTGAGAGGAGATCTAACATGGTAAGCATCAAGGTTACAAACATTCCAGCACTAAGTTAGTGCAGTTCACTTTCCACTCTCAAGAGACCTAACACGGTAAGCATCGAGGTTGCAAATGCA
This sequence comes from Myodes glareolus, assembly GCF_982192425.1. Taxonomy (NCBI): domain Eukaryota; kingdom Metazoa; phylum Chordata; class Mammalia; order Rodentia; family Cricetidae; genus Myodes; species Myodes glareolus. The sequence continues at coordinate 9,958,433 of NC_142037.1, forward strand.
CATTCCAGCCCTAAGTTATTTCTGTTCACGTGTTTTAACATCTTTGTTTTTAGTGTCTTTAGAAAACCAGTAGGTTTAGACACAAGCAAAGAAAAACCAGCCTACAGTTCATAACCCCAGAGAACCTAGGGAGACATACATGGATGTAATCTACATGGAAAGTAGAAAAAGACAAGGTCTCCTGAGTAAATTAGAAATTGGGAGTGTGGGGATCATGGAAGAGGGTTAAAGGGGAGGGGGAGGGAAGGGAACAGGCAGGGAAAATGTAGAGCTCAACTAAACCATTTTTTAAAAAGAAAACAAAAGAAAATCAGGAAGTATCACTGTAGGCAATTTTGACTTGACCAGTTGTGTTGGAATAGCTTGACTCTCAGAAAGAAAAGCAAACTATATACCAGGGGAAAGAGATTCTTTCCCTTCCTGTGATCCCCTCCTTTTTAAAATATATCTAACCCACCTCAAAATAAAGGCCAAAAGGAAAAGGACTGAGCAGTATCAAACTAAATTAAAGAATCAACTAAGTATTTCCCAGGGAGCCGTGCTAGTCACTTGGAATCAGCAGATCATTATGATGGTGACCCATCCCATGATAAACTGTGACCTCCTTAAGAGAGGCTGAGGCAAGAGGAAATGGTTAAAGACAAAAATGATGAAGATCCCATCGGGTACTTTTGAAGCAGTACTCTGTGGCCATTGTGATTAATAACAACAGTGGCCTCGGTCCAAGGATAAATAGGCAGTTTCTGGGCTGATGGCCTTGTAGAAGTACTTTCTGTATGAGGTTGTGGCTGCCTCCAAGGAAGTCTGTAAATGGTAAACTGGTAAAGTCATTTGCATGGTTACTGTCAGGCAATTTTTATTAGTAGAACTTTTTCTTGATGACTCCATTTTGGTTCTGAAATGTTCATTTTTCTTTCCCAGTGGAAAAGAACTCAGATGGTATTTCAGTTCAAACAGTTTGGACAAGGTTGGTTATGAGTTCTTGGGCCCTCGTTGCTGATGAGAAGGCTCTTCTGTCCACACGAATGGGCTTTCACTGGAACCTGCCATTCATTATTATGTGGGAGTCATGCAGGGGAAGCATCTGTGCTGCACAGATGTGATGGCCGCAGAAGCTTGGGGGTGAGGTAGAATAGTGAGGCTCAAAGTAGAGACAGAGGGTAGAGTGGGTATGAAGGTTTGGAAGTGAGGCAGGCTTGGCTCACAGAACTGAAATTACATCGGATACTGTGAGGCAAGTGAAATAGCTTATACCTTTTTGTAAGGGCAACAAGCTTTGGAGAGATTTTAAGCAGAAAGTAATTACATCAAATTGCCTTGGGCAATGATGGCTTGGAAGGAAATGAGGATGCATTTGAGGGACAAGGTAAAGGCTCATTGCAGCGCAGTTCGGAAGAAGTGTGTCAGAAGCCAATGAAAGGGAAGACTGTTCAGGAAACATTTGTCCATTGTCCATTAGGGATCATTTTCTTTCTGTGAATAATCAGATCTTGAATTAGCGTGCATTAGTTTACCATGGTTGGCATTAAAAATTTGGGAGCAGGCAAGTGTGGTGATGTATTCCTTTTATCCCAGAACTTGGAAGGCAGAGAGCTGGATCTTTATGACTTTGAAAATGGCCTGGTCTATACAGTGAGATCTAGGTTAGTCAGAGCTAAATAGAAAGACTCTGTCTCAAGAGGAGGAGGAGGAAGAGGAAGAGGAGGAGGAAGAGAACGAGGAGGAGGAGAAAGAAGAAGAAGAAGAAGAAGAAGAAGAAGAAGAAGAAGAAGAAGAAGAAGAAGAAGAAGAAGAAGAAGAGGAAGAGGAAGAAGAAGGAAGAAGAAGAAGAGGCAACTTTTTCAGAGTTGGGTGTTCCCAGGGATGGATGTTCTTGCTGAAGTTTGCTCCAAAACCCTCTGTGTCGAAGATAAAACCTTACACAAATCTTGGAAAATTTTCCCTGTAACTTTGTCCCACAGGGAAAGTGGCTGCTATTTGCTTAGCTTTTTAATGTACATTTGTAACTTACCACAGTGTTAATGGCCTTTAGACTCCTACATTATGAAGAAAATAAATGTATTATTAATAATGTGGATAGTTATATTGCCAATTAAATGAAAGGCTTCTAGCTGCTCCATCTGAAAAGGATTCAGGATTCATTTGCTACTAGGTAAAAACAGATCTATTTTGGTGGATGGGTGACTTTGGGACCATTCACGCTGGACAACCCATAAGTGCATGTGGAAATGAATCTCAGGGACAATCAGATTTTATTTCTAGTGGCTAATTGATGCTCAGAGATTTGGGATTTAATTATGCATGCTTGAAAATAAAAGAGAGAGAATTCAGTTTCTTTTAAACCTAACTATATAAGGCTTTGTTCTTTTCTAGCACATCACCTGGTCCTCATTAGAGTCTCAGTAAATATTGGCTACATTGTAGAACTTTTCTAATTTTATTGAAATATATCAAATAATAAACTTTATTCAATTTCTGGTTAAATACCCCCAGTGAATTGAAAGCAGGGTCATGAGAAGATATTTTCATGCTAATGTGCATATAGCAGCTTTATTCAGAATACCTAAAATTTAGAATCAACCTGTGTCCATCATCAGGAATAGATATGCAAAATATGTTTTATACATAGAGTGGAGTATCATTCAGGCTTAAGGGAGGGGACTATAAAACACAGTACACCATGGATGCTCTTGAGGACAATATGGTAGATAGAACATGGCAGTCACAAGGGCAAATACTGTATGATTCTAGTTATGGAAGGTTTAGAGAGGCTAGAGTTATAAAGGAAGAGTGTAAAACAGTGGTCACTGGGAGAAAGAAGACAGGGAGCCAGTATTCTGGAGGTCAGTGGTGGGATGGATGATGGTAGCATGGGTATATTTAATGCCATCAAGCTGCACACTTGACAATGACTATAATGGCACCACACATATTATGTGTAATACTATACACAGGTGTATCTCACAAGAAGACAAAAATAGAAAACATGAACCAGGCATATAGTAGTGCTGGAGATTTGTCTGTATTCTGTCAATCATGCTTTAAATAAATACTGATTGACCAGGCAGGAGGTGTAGGCAGGAAAACCAGACAGGAAGTGGAAATGTTGCAAGGAGAGCAGGAGAATTCTGGGGAGGAGGAAGTTGATTCCTCCCACTCCTGCCCAGATCACCGAAGCAGCCGGATGTGATCTACCTCACTGAAAAAGGTACTGAGCCTCATGGCTAGCATAGATCAGAACAATGGGTTAATATAAGTCATAAGAGCTAATAAGAGGCTAGAGCATAATGGGCCAATCAGCTTTATAACTTATGGAGTTCTCTGTGTTATTTTTTTATTTTTTTGGAACAAGCTGGCTGTGGGGAACTGGGCAGGACAGAAACCCCCAAACAAACAGGACCCTTCATGTTATAGAATGGTGCCCACGTGGATAACTGCATCCACAGAAAGCCTGAGAAAGCTTGGGAAAGACTAGAGTAAAGCATTTCGGTTTTCAGCTGTAGCAGGAAAAGAGCTGCACTGTTTTAAAATGCTGGCTTTCTGTGCGGTCCTGCCAGGGAAAACTCTGACTCTTTCAAACAAAGAGTCCGGACTATAGATGGACACACTGTTGCAGCTTGCTTCCTGGCAAGGACCTTGAAATGCCTTAAGAGCTTTTGAGTGTTGTCTTCTCCATATTCCTTAGCAAATTAAAGACCCATGTGGTCAGGAAAAGAGAGATATACAGTAAAGAGAGATTCAAAGTGTAAGAAAACCTCTAAATGGTTTACAGTGTGTGAAAAATATATGCAGGCTTGAGAAAAAATGTTTAAAGCCTTAAAATAAAAAGGAAAGAGAGTAGTTGGGTGTGGTGGTACACAACTTTAATCCCAGCACTGGGGAGGCAGAGACAGACGGAGCTCTGTGAGTTCAAGGATAGCCTGGTCTATAGAGTAATTCCAGGACAAAGATATACAGAGAACCTGTCCCAAAAAGCCAAAAGTTAAAAGTAAAAATAAAAGGAATAGAGGTTAAAATAAAGCTGCATAAAGATACAAAATATACAGAGAATCTTGATACTGTTTGCTGTTATGCTCTCTTTAAATTGTTTGAATGCTGAGGAAGGAGCAACAGCTGCTAAAAGATATTTGCTTATAAATGCTGCAGAATTAATCCAAAATAGGTATTTTGAAAAATACCTTGGCTTTAAAATTGAAGTCAAAAGGTATGTTACTTTGGAGAAGAGATTTTGCTTTCATTTCCACAGAAAATGAGAGGCTGTGGATTCATTCTGAGTTAAGAAAAAAATCAGTTTGACCAAGGGAAACCACCTAAGAAATCTCTGGTAGGAACAGATGTCCCAGATGTCTGAGTTCTTCATCCAGAACAGGTTCAAGACTGCTGCTTGAGATGATCAAGACTCACAGGATACTTCAGTCAGGACTTGATCATAACTCTAAATTTTCTTTAGGTCCCCATAAGATTATCAGTGCCCCCAACTAGCTGAAAGTTGCCTGGAATACTATGCCCACATTCCCAAAAAATGAACTATGGATATTTTTCTTTGTTTTGTTTTTTTTTAAAAAAAAAAAAAGAGGGGGAAGTGGTGCGGGAGAATTGTCTGTACTCTGTCAATCATGTCTTAAAAAAATGCTGATTGGCCAGGCAGGAGGTATAGGCAGGAAATCCAGACAGGAAGTGGAAATGATGCAAGGAGAGCAGGAGAATTCTGGGGAGGAGGAAGTTGATTCTTCCCACTCCTGCCCAGACCATCAAAGCAGCCGGATGTGATCTACCCCACTGAAAAAGGTACTGAGCCACATGGCTCGCATAGATCAGAACAATGGGTTAATATAAGTCATAAGAGCTAATAAGAGGCTAGAGCATAATGGGCCAATCAGCTTTATAACTTATGGAGTCCTCTGTGTTATTTTCTTTGGAACAAGCTGGCTGTGGGGAACTGAGCAGGACAGAAACCCCCAAACAAACAGGACCCTTCATGTTACAATATAGCACTGATTCTAGCTCAGCTGCTTTTTGTCAGAATTGGCTCCCGATGAGACCATCATTCCAAAGAAACAGCTTAAACAGATCATTTCAGTAAGAACACTTCTGCACTGGCCCCATTCGCTTCAGTAGAGGACAGCATGGAGGCCATCCCTGGGGACTGAGGCAGGGTGGGTTGAGTATGTGTGGATGGGATATGAGTTCTGCTCTTTCTTTCTTGGTCACACTTCCTTGACTTCTGGAATGATATGGATCATTCTTTGCCCCATCTTTTATTATTTTTCATTTTCTTTCACTTAGAACAATAATTTCTAGGTTCGTGGCATAAAAAGAGTTCATTTTTATGGCTGGACAATATGCCATTGTGTTTTGTGTTTTGTCTGTTAGTTGATTGATATTTGAGTTGTTTATTTATTTGGATATTTGAATGGTGCTGGTGTTAATATTTATCACCAAACATTTGCTTAAGGACCTGTTTTTGGTCCTTTAGGTGTGTACTTAAGAGTGAATTATAAGTCGTGTGGTAATTCTATGTTCAGCTTCTGGGGAGCTGACAGGTTGTTTTCTGCAGTGATTTCAATTTCTATCTTAATCAATACTTGTCAGGTTCTGTCCTTTTTAAACAGGCCTTCTGGTTTAAACTGGTCATGAAGTTTAAACTCTAATCTCACTTTGGCTTTGATTTGCATTTCTCTAATGACTCATGACACTCAGCATAATTTTATATGCTTGTTGGTTGTTTGCATGAATGTTACTAGTTGGAGAGTTGGACCTAGAAAATACTATGTTAAGCAGAAGGATACAGACACAGTGTTATATACCATATCAGTCTATTCATATGCCATGTTCTGAACATGTGCAAGTCAGGAAGCAGATTAGTAGTTCCTGGGAATGTTGTGGAGCAGCCCTTTCTGACTGATGTGCTTACATAATTCGGAACTCATTAGAGGTAGTGGCTGCATAACACTGTAAATGTGTTGAATGCTGTTGAGTTATCCCTTTAAAACTCCCATTTTTGCTACAAGAATGTTGTTCCAGTTTTTTGTTTTAAGTACTTAGTTTGATGTTAAACCCGAATCTCTAGTTCTTGCAGTGGGGTGAAATGGGTGACCGTGGATTCTCACCTTCTGCTAGAATGCAGGGAAACACTGGATAAATCACAGTGCCCTGAAAGCATGTTGATAATGACAGTGTAGCTGATCTTGACAAGTAATCTCTTGTTGCCAGAAGAAGCAATATGAAGTCTAAGCAGTGTCGCTCCCAGGTGATGCATGAGGGAGTGTGGGTGTGGAGACAATGGACCTAACACAGAAACTGTGATCAAACGAAGAGTTTAAAACCAGCACATTGTTAAGAGTCATGGCCTTTGGTTGGTGTGGGGCAGGAAGCAGAACTGGGGTTCCTGAGCAATGGACAAGCACTGTGAACATTGCTCCCATTCCCAGGGAAAGAGTACCCCCATACAGAAGCCTGAGAAACCTGGAAGGGATACCCCTCTCCCTCAGTTTCTGGACTGTGAGTGAGGAAGAAAAGACACTGGAAACTCCAGGCTTAACTTCATGATGCAAGGATGTCCAGCTGAGAAAGGAGTCTGGGACCACGCACCCCAGGAAGCTGAGGGCCCTTGTCCTGGTGTGCACTGCACAGGTTTTCACATTTCTTCAATTCAAGGTCCCTGTGGAAAACTAACCTCCAATGAAGAAATATGTTCACAGAAAAAAAAAATGCCAACTCATAAGCAACACCCACAGCGAGCGAGCAGCTGCTCCCATTAGCCCAGGGAAACCTTGCTGAAGAAACTGGAAAGGAAAAAGGTGGAGTCTGGTGCCCTGACCTGCTCTTCTGTGTTGGATACCAACACCCCTGGACTTGCCCAGGGAAAGTTCAAGTAACTCATTCATCTGGCAGTCAAGTTCCACCCTTGAGTATTTCCCATGATGCTTGAGTGTCTGTTGTTTCAGCATAGAAAAGCCTGCGCATGTCTCATGTCTACAACATGATGACATCTTTATCAGCATCATTATTTTTTATTAAGAACCCGTAACACAAGCAGTACTTTCTAAATGAATGGCACTTAAATGTTCTCAACACATACACAAACACAGTATACAATCATGTATGTAGACATGTCAGATTGTAATGATCATTTCACAGTGCATATATATGTTAAAACATCGTTTTATACTTTAGCAAAAGGCTTTTACTATTGACTTCAGGTATTATAGCATATGGAAGATCCCCAGACTTATTTATCTTACAGAACTGTAGGTTTCCCCCATTGAACCATCAGTGCACAGATGTTCTTAAGCAGATATTTGCCTTAATTTCTCTTGAGAGTGTAGCTTGACATTAGTACTTTGGAGAGGGAAGCCTTGTGAAATTGTAAGTGTGACTTTAGGAAAACAAACCCTGAAGCAGCCTCTAAAACCACATTAGTGCTCGTTGAGCACTCTGCTGACAATTGATTTCACCTGTTGCCTGTGTCAAAGCAGTGGGAAGTGGGCACTTTGTGTGATTAAATAGAATTATGTCCAAAACTCTAGATGAGAGCTATTTCCAGGAAATATCCTGTAAACCTCAGCTTTGAGTCCAAACCATGGCATTTTTCATTGAATTCCAGAAGTCATATAAAGAAGAGTGGTGTTGTGCGACTCTGTCTTAAAGCTAATGTGCTCTACCATGCTACATAGAAACTGAGCATGAGGAAGGCTGTGTGCAGGGCTAATGGGATCTTTAACTCTGGTTAACAAGTGGTGTGAGTTACAAATCAATGGATCTGTTAAGCAGCTTACCTGGACTTTTTTTTTCTTCCAGTGGACTTGTGGAAACAGAAAACATTCTATTAAAAATAAAGTGGTTTCTAGCATCCCATTAACTGGGTGTGTATGTAAAGAAAATGGAGTGAGCATGTCAAAGAATATGCAACTACTACATTTACTGCAGCACTATTCATGCCTGTCAGGCTCTGGGGGTCACTGAGGTCTCCACTGATGTCACTGGATAGAGATTGTGAGTCTGTGCAGGTCGGAGTGTTACTCGGCCAGGAAAGGAAGAAGTTCTGCAGTCTCTGACAACTTGGAAGGAGTTAGAGATGTTTGTGTTTGATGAAACAAGCCAGGCCCAGAAAGACAAGTGCTGTGTGATCTCATGGATATGTGGGCTCTAGAAATCATCTCAGAGGAGCAGAGCATAGACTGGTGCTTACCAGAGTCTTGAAAGTCTAGGAGGACAGGAGATAAGAGAGATCATAGGACAGAAAACAATTGTACCTATGTAGGCGTGAGGTCTAGTGTCCCCAGTACAATAGGACAGAAGTGTTGTACATTAAAACACAATATATATATATATATATATATATATATATATATATGAACACAATTGCTACAAATTTCGTATATATTTTGCAAAGCTTTATGTTGTTGGAGTTTTTTACTCTTTTGGGGGGCTGCCACCCAGCTCCCATGTAAATACATACATGGAGGTTTACTGTTACTTATGGATGCCCTACCATAACCTTGACATATTTCTAACCAGTTTTCTTTAACTTAAATTATTCCATTTACCATTTGCCTCTGAACTTTTTCCTTTTCTTATTTCCATATACCTTACTTTCCTTCTGCTCCAAGGCTAGCTGTGTGGCTGCCCCCTAGCATCTCCTCGTGTTCTTGCTCCTCCATCTCAGATCTCTCTTTCCATTTATTTTTCTGCCTGCCAGCCCACCTAGCCTTTCTCCTGCCATGCTATTGACTGTTTATCTCTTTATTTGACCAATCAGGTGTTTTAGACAGGCATAGTAACACAACTTCACAGAGTTCAGCAAATGCAATATAAAAGCCCCAGTGCTCAACAGTGCTTTCAGGGCATCAGAGTCAAAGACCAGTGCTCCTTCACCTCCCTCAGTTGTGAAGGGTGGGAGCTGACCAATTGTTGTTCTTCTGCTAAACAGTGGGAAGCAGTGTTGTATGCCCTCTGTTTAGGGAAGGGCATCTCCTTCATTTAGGCACCATATGTTTACATGTGGCTGAGGTTTATGACCACCTTCTCATCACAGAAGTTGTGACAATACCATATATAATTTGTCATTATTAACATGGTTATCATTAAATGGCCCTGTCAGGTACTAAGTTGATTTTGAACCAGTCCCTTGGAATCTTATCTGCCTAACTGCTCAGTAAATAAAGATATTTTTAACACTACTTGAAAGTAGAGATTAGGTTATCTGGCCTCTCTATGCCTTTCTCTGTAAATATGACTTCAGAGCCCTCAGAATTAATTGCTTCTTAAACACATAGTTACTGCTCACTTAGCCCTGTGCCGAGAAGTAGGTCATTCTGCCTGTTGGAATCTTGCTGTCCTGTAATTATTTGAACAGTGAACAATTATAGGAGGGGTTTATGTGACTTGAAGACAGGTAGATTTAGGATCTCTAGACTAATCCATAGACAAACTCAGCATCTACCTTTTCTGTTTTAAACACACATTTAATACAGTGTGATAGTTTCCTTCTTATTAAGTGCTGTATGTAAGTAGGAAAACTAAGCAACAGAGGGAGAGAGGGGGCTCGTTTTCATTTGGTTTGACAGGGTAGAAACACCCTGAAATTTAGGTGGATACACTTTGATAAAACAAGAAACAGTGTGTTTGGTTGTCATTTTTTTATTTTGGAGAAATACAAACTTCCCTTTCTCTTGATTCAGGCAAAAGATACTTAAGTCTTAAAATAATTGAAAAAAATTGCTGATACGTGCTTCACTAAAGAAGCTACATTTATGGACCTTTCACAATGGAATGTGAACTAAATGGACCATGCTGTGATGTACATTTTCACAATACTGTGTAGAAAGGGAATATTTTACAAATCCAGACTTACTGAATTTTTTCAGTTAGAATTCCATTAGATAAAAGGCCTTTGGATTGGACCTATAACCAAGTTACCATTGCTCTTGATTCTCAGCTGGCAATCGCATGACTCAGCCTCTAGAATCTTATGAGCCAGTTCGTGATAAACACAGCTCCCTCTCTCCCCATCTCTCTCCTCTTCCACTCTACCTTTTCTTCTTGGTCTTTTTTCTCTCCTTTGTTTTGCCTCTCTGGAGAACCTTAACTAATATATACATTGTACCCTAAGGTTATCTTATCCATTTTCTTGATTCATTTCTACCAATATGCTAGTGATTCACTGACTCTTTCAGTGTGGATTTCCACATAGCCACATGCTGTGATCTGGATGTAAAGTGTCCTCTACAAGCTCTATTTGAACACTTGGTCCCAACTCATGGAGTTGTTTTGAGAGGATGTAGAACTTTTGGGAAGTAGAACCTAGCTGGAGGGAAGGGGTTAATGAAGGATGGGCCTTGGAGATATATGTAGACAGCTCCACTTCCTGTCTGGTTCCTCTTTCCTGATCTGTTGAGATGTGAGAACCCTAATTCTCCCTTTCCCATGAGCTCCACTATACATCACCCTCTGAGGCAGACTGTCCCCTATCAAACCATGAGGGAAAGTAAATCACCCTCCTTAACTTGCTTCTTTAAGGTATTTTGTCACTGATGAGAACAGTAACTGATGCAGGACACTTTTAGCCACAATAAATATGTTCGTGAATGTTCTACCTCATTTCTGTCTTCCACCTTGGGGCTTTTTTAGTTTCTGCTTTTGTCATGACTCGTGCATATCAGTCTCCACACTAAGTGTTCTCGGTATTGCTCATTCTGAGTTTTAAGTTTCACCCCAGGGTTTCTGCTTCTCAGGGGATTGTTGCCCAAAGGCACTCGGGTGCTGCAACCCCAGAACACACAAAGAGCTGGAAATATCCAAACTAAGATGAAACTATAAACTCTAGCTTATTCTGTCTGGATGAGAGCCGCACAGGAGAGACAGGAATCCATGCACTCAACATTCACCACGCCAGTTCCCTTCCTGAGAGGGAGTAAGGAGCAAAGACAGACACGAATCACAAAACACACAGAGGGTAGCTGACAGTCAGGAGGGGACACACATAAAGCAAGAAAAAAGAGAACATTTGTCAAAGAGTGCAGGCAGAGAAGAGAAGATAAACAAGGAGTCAGGTAAGGATCCTCTTCCGCTTTTCATAAGCCTTTTTCTCCATAACTCAGCAAAGCCTTTACATGCACTCAAGGGTGGTTGCGTTAACCCACAGAGCCCTCCCCTATGGTGGCCTCTTGAACAAGCTGTCGAACCATCACTTGACAACCAACTTGACCTCGCGCCATCACTCTGAGCTAAAATAAGCCTCTTTATCATTCCCAGCCTCTGTTATTTTTGTTATAGCAACAGAAAAAGTGAATATAGCCAGTGATGCTGAATATTTTTTCATATTCTCATTGGCTGTCCTCTGGAGAAACGTCTGTTCAGATCTTTTCCCCTTTTCAACTTTGCTGTTGTCTTTTTGAGATATGGTCTCACTATGTAACCCCAAGGCACCTGGAATTTGTTAAATAGACAGGGCTAGTTTTGAATTTACCCACCTGTCTCTGCCTTCTGAGTAGTAGAATTATTTTAAATGAGGATTTCCCTTTTTGTCTTTGAGTCATTCTAGTCTCATATAGTTTGGGTATTTACTCTTTACCAGATAAGTAAAGAGTAAATATTTTTCAAATATTTTGTTTTGTTTCATATAAATTTTAGGTGTGTCTTCGATTTCTGTAAAAAATAATATTAGAGTTTTGATGAAGAGCTCAGTGAATCAACAGATTGTTTGAACTCTGAGAACATTTCAACAATCAGCATGTTTATTTGGTATCCAGTAACTTTGCTCAATCCAATTATAAGTTCTTCCATATAACAAGATTAATAAAAACCCAGAGACAAAATTTGGGGTTCAACCTGAAGGTCAGAAAGCAAAACAGCCAATCACTGACTCTTACCTCTACCTAAGTCCGTAATAGTGATTCTGCCTCCAGGAATCTCAGAATAAGACTGAGCCTAAGAACTGTGTCCTCCCATTTTATAATCTTCTCTAGAGCTGGGATTAAAGGCATGCACCACTACCACCCGGTTTTTATGGCAAACTAATGTGGCTACTCGGATTAAATGTTTTTGTCATCACTGCCTGGTCTGTAAGACTGACCAGTGGGGCTGTTTTACTCTGGTCTTCAGGCAAGCTTTATTTATTAAACTACAAATAAAATATCACTATACTTCCAGACTTTATATGTGTATGTGTGTGTTTATGTGTGTATTCATGCATGTGTGTTTATGCATATGTTAGTATGCCTTCATATGTGTGTGCATGCATGTGTGTGCCTGTGTGCATTTGTGGGTATGCACCTGTGCACTTGTATCTCTCTGTGTGGATGTGCATGGCACAGTTTTAGGGTTGTGTCTTTAAAAGATTTTGGATTTTAATTTATATTTTCCCATTTAACTTATTTTCAAGTAGACAGCCTTTTCTCCCTACTCTAGCTAGGACTTCAGGTACTGTATCCAGCAGAAGTGGCAACATTAGGCATTCTTCTGTCCCTGATCTTATGACAAAAAGCCTTCAGCTTCTTACCAGGGAGTATATCAGCTAAGAACTTTTTATGTCGCCTTTATTCAAGCTTACTTTTCGTCTGGATACTTCTATCCCTACTTGAAGGAGAACGGTGGTCTTATTTGAGTGCTGTGCTTTTCAAATTCCATGAAACTAAATTTTGAGACACAAACTAGCTTCAGTGGGACTAGTAGCTGTAGCTGTCATCTAGGGAACTCGCCAAGTGGAAAGACCTCAACTTCTCTGGCCCCTCACAGTCAAGAATTTACTACCAACTTCAAGTTGTAAAGGTTTGCAGAGTTTTGTGGGGGTTAAAATGTGTTTTCCCTCTAATTAAGAAGTAGTTCAAAATTATATGTAATGTGGCAAGTCTCAAGAGAAATAAAGAATAAAAGAAATATTGTCCTTAATCCTGACTCTTGTTATTTAATTTTGTTACTTTTTTGATGTGCCTTACTTTAGTATACATAGTATTTTTCCTCTGGGGCTATGGAGAGAGCTCCCCCTGTGGGAGGCTCACAGGGATACAGAACTTAGAGCTACAGACTTTGATAATTCTTTTGCTTTAAATAACTTCATCTTGAGGGATTGGAGCAACGTCTCAGTGGTTAAGAGCACTAGCTTCTCTTCCAGATTTGGGTTCAAGTCTCAGCAACTACATGGTAGTTCACGATCATCTGAAATTCTAGCTCCAGGGGATCAGGAACCCTCTTCTGGGCACCATGGACACCAGGAACACATGTTGCATACAGACATACATGCAGGCAAAACACCCATACATATAAAATCTTTAAAAATTATTCTGAAATTTTATTTCACTCTATAGACACTGCCTGGGACAAGTTTTTAAACTATTTTTAGACCTTTGTCTAAAACATTTTAGATTTATTATCTATTTTAGACTTATAATCTTCTAACCTCAATTAAGGCAATAATAGTAATCCCCTGCACACATGCCCACAGGTCAGCTTAATCTAGACTCACCCATGCACACGTGCCCACAGGTCAGTCTGATCTAGATACACCCATGTACATGTGCCCCCAGGTCAGACTGATCTAGACACACCCCTGCACATGTGCCCACAGGTCAGCCTGATCTAGACACAATCCTGAACCCATGCCCACAGGTCAGCCTGATCTAGACACAACCTCACTAATACTCTCTTACCAGGCAAGTCTTCACTGTGTCAAATGGACAACTAAAACTAACCACCATGGGCCAGCAAGATGGTTCAGTGAGTAAAGGTATTTGTCACCAAGCCTGTTGAGTTGAGTTTGATCCCTAGGACCCACATGCTTAGAGGATGCAAATCTCCCAGGTAGTAGTTGTCCTCTGACTTTCATACATTCACTGTTGCAGGAGTACACATAAAGCACACACACACACACACACACACACACACACACACACACACCATTGAAAATTACCAACCAAATAAATCCTGAAACCTAGCCCTCACAGACTCCATATGATTTACTCCACAGACTTAACACATGGGTAGCTGCTTTTCAGGAGAGGAACAAGTTGAAAATGCTCCTCTTGGCCACGAGCCTCTTATAGTGGAAAAGCCTACGGGTGCCTTAAATCCAGCCTTGATCTTTGCCTCCTGTCCTTCTGCTCAGAGAGTAGTGACCCTAAGCCATCTATGCTGTCGTCCTCTCTGTGTAATACCCAGACGGCTTCCTGATCCTGGACTCCGTTCCTCGCTTTCTCATAGCCCACACTACTTCCTGTTATCCACCTCTTAGATACTTGAGAACTGACCCCCTTTCTCACTGGAACTAGGTCTCATAGCATCTGTTAACTTATTATAGACACAATAGGGCTCAATGCCTGGCCAAACATCATATAAATAGCAAATATTTTTGGAATTAGTGAATGCATTTTGAATATTCTCTTGCTTACATTGAAATATGCTTTGTATTTGAGATACAGTGACACAAGCTCCAGATTTCATTGTCTTTCTTCTTCCTATTTGAATTCTATATCTGATTCTATGCTGTAATTTTATATATGACATTTCTAATCTTCACAATGGTCTCCGAGAGCATCTATTGTCTTGTCTTCTTTGCATAGCGGGGGTTGAGGGTCTTCGGGCTCCTTAGTTCCTCTAGAGTCAGCAGCTGACCTCCCTTCTTGGTGGACTCACTCCTACAAGCGCTAACTCCTGGCCTGGTCCTAGAGTTTCTAGATGTGTTTGTTCTGACCTTGCTATAAACGTGATCCTATCCTGATAGTCACCTCATCTCTGTCTGCACCAGGTGGCACAGAGCAATGATGGAAAAACAACCCTGAGAAGTTGAAGCCAATTAAAGGAGATGGGAAAGCCAAGGGTATCTCCACATTTGGGATAGGTGTCAGAGAAGTCTCACTCCGAGAACTCAGGCTGGCATTCCCGTAAGCATTCAACGGTTGACTGCAGGCGTCTCTTAGTTTCTCTGAATCCCAGTTCCCCCATCTTTTCTCTGAGCATGCATATATCTCACTTTTTGAGACACGGTCTCATACTGTAGTTCAGGCCTACCCTAAATTTGAACAGTCTCCATGATTCCTGAATGCTGAGCTTGTGGACAGGAGCCACCACCGCTGGCATGTGAGCGTAGGTTTATCTGACTCTCATGCTTGTCGACTCATGAATCACATGTTACAATGCATGTGCTTTGTAAGAAATAGTCATAGCCATGTTGGCATGATCCAATACATTATTGTGGGTGTCAGATTGCAAATGGAGGTGCTGACTTCTTGAGTAGAGTATTCTTATTCCAGGGGTCCCGAATTATGGTTCACGGCCAACTCTGACTGGCCTCCTGTATTTATATAACTTGTGAGCAAACAATTTTTTATATTTTAATTTGACTTTAAATGAAAATGACTATGACATATAAATATTACATAAAATTCAAATCTCAGTGTCTATAAACAGAGTTCATTAGAACATAGCTGAGCACATTTGCTTATAGACCACCCAGGGCTGCTTTTGTACTGCAGCGGCAGAATGGGTAGCTATGAATGACTGCAGCCATATTGAGTTCATACATTACTCTCAGACTCTTCGGGAAAAGCGGGAGCCCAGGGTCCTCCTTTTCTGCTTGTTGAAAACTCCAGAAAGAAAGGAAAACCTTATTTTTCACCTTTAATTTGCTTGCTGAATTCTTTTGCTTGATAGTAAAGATACAATGAAGATGCACTATCTCCCCCACTCACTTTTCTGTGCGTAAAGGACATGCTCACTGAAGCGCCAACGTAACATTGAACGTCAGGGAAGGAATGAAGTGCCCATTTCCAGTTTCCAGTCCCCCTTCACACTTTGAATGACGCCTGTCTCTTCTGTTGAAATTCCAAATGCTTGTTATTGGGATCTTCAGAAAATCACTTAGCTGGTCTTCACCATGCCCTTCACTCGTGTTTCTTCTGTTATTAATAGTGGTTATTGTAGAATAATGACTTCTTGGCCCCACTCTTTCTTCTCCAGATATGGTCACAAGCTTCTCTTTGGAGCCAGAGCTGAGCTGCCTTGGTGCTCCACTGTCCCCTCCCTCCCTGTTCTCTGCTTTCCGGGGTGCTTCAAGTAAAGCATTCTCGTTGATCCTAAGAAGGGAGACAAATAAGGCACCAGGTTAAAGGAAAAAAATGAACACAGCACCTTGAAAGTCATTCCCTGTCCCTTTCCTCAACCTTCTCCTAATGCATTGAATAGTAGCGAGAGCTCTGTTGGCGTACAGAGATATTCTCTATTCATCTAGTAATGGTAGGGAGTGCTTCTGCTCTCTGTTGCATTTTTAAGTAAGTGGCTTGGTGGCACATACTCTAATCTCAGCCTTCTAAAGCAGAGGCTGGCAAATCTCTGAGTTCCAGGTCAGCCTGTTCTACATAGAAAGTTCCAGAACAGCCAGAACTGTGTAGAAAGACCCAGCCTCAAAAAATTTTCGTTGTTGTCATTTTGCTAATATTGTTGATATTTTTAGTATATTCTGCGCCAAAAAAAAAGTTCAGTGTATCAAGTTAACAAGTTAGTGCAATACTGTGAAATGTCCGTAGGAGATGGCTATTTATATCCAATTCTCTTGTTTTTCCTAGTGAGAAGCTGGATGGAAAAGCTAAAAGACAAGGTAAGGAGCGTCTCTTCTTCCCTTTGACTTACATTGAAGGGTAAATAGAAGATCTGCGAAGCAGCGGAGCTCCCACGTGTTACCATATGTGTACATAAGACATACGTATGCATGTGATAATCCATCATGACTTCGGAGGAAAGCTATGACGAACATAAGAGAGTGTGGAGGGAGGAAAGGGAAGGGACAAATGCTGTATTTAAATTACAATCTAAAACAACAACAACAACAACAATAATAATAATAATGGAGCTTCAATTTGCTGCTCTGGGCCTCCAGCAGAAAGAGATATTCCCTGCAGATTCCTTCACTGGGAACACAGAAGACAGACACCTTATTCTCTGGAGCCCCAGCACCTCTCCTCCCCACCTCGTGTGTATGTGAGTGTGTGTGTGTGTGTGTGTGTGTGTGTGTGTGTGTATCTGTGTCTGTGTATGTGTGTGTGTGTGTGTATCTGTGTCTGTGTATATGTGTGTGTGTCTGTGTGTGTGTGTGTGTGTGTATCTGTGTCTGTGTATATGTGTGTGTATCTGTGTCTGTGTATGTGTGTGTGTGTATCTGTGTCTGTGTATATGTGTGTGTATCTGTGTCTGTGTATGTGTGTGTGTGTATCTGTGTCTGTGTATGTGTGCATGTCTGTGTGGGGGGGGTATCTGTGTCTATGTATATGTGTGTGTGTGTATCTGTGTCTGTGTATGTGTGCATGTCTGTGTGTATGTGTGTGTATCTATGTCTGTGTATGTGTGCATGTCTGTGTGTGTGTGTGTCTTGGGGAGTATATATTCATATGTATGTGCAGACATGTATGTTTATGCATGTATGGAGATCACAGATTGAGTCATGAGTCTTCCTCTGTCACTCTCTACCTTACTCTTTTGAGGCAGGACCTCTCACTGAACCCAGAGCTGGTGGATTTGGGGTACACTGGCAGCCAGAAAGCCCCAGCAATTCTCCCATCTCCACTCCTTACAGCACTGGGGTTACAGTCATGAGAGACACCTACCATCCACTTGCAATGTGGGTTCTGGTATCTGAACTCAGATCCTGTAGTTGTACAGCAAGAACTCTCAAAACATGATTTTTTTTCAGGTGTGTTCATTTTATTTTATGTATATGAGCATTTGCCTTAATGTATATGAACTGAAGTCGCAGACAGTTGTGAGTCACCAAATGGGTACTGGGAATGGAACCTGGGTCCTCTGCCAGAGCAGCCATTGCTCTCTCTCTCTCAATCACTGAGCCTTCTCTTCAGTCCCAAGGAGCAAGACCCCTTAACCACTGAGCCATCCCCTTAGTGTGACAAATGTATAAGCACTTACCATTAGCGGTATGCCCCGCTGAATAACATCCTTCATCTACCTGGTAGCGTTTCTTTTAGGGGATGTTGGCAGTGCTGTTCAGCTCTGTCTGTGGAACAGGAAGCTGCCCTAGGTGTGTACTGACTGCAATGTTGCTTCTCACAAGGCACTAGCGAGCCACCCTGTCTAGATGGGCAGCTGTGGAAAGTGCTTTCCTCTCCTGTACACGTTCAACTCACCGAATTAATTAATTCCTTTCTGTGTGCATGCTTTTATTTTCTTTGGTTTTCAAGCCTCTCCAAGTTTCCCCATTGGGTAGCTTTGTAGTTTTAACTGCAACTGCTCCTCAAAATATTGGTGGAAGCCTTAGTTCCTTGGTGCAGCCTGTGTCAGATTCCATTAACTCAGCTCAGCTCAGCTTTAATTGGGACTTCAGTTGCTTGAAAACCTTTTAAATGGCCAGGCATTTAATTGCCTTCAGTTCCCCAGCCTCAAAACATCTCGGCTTATGGCTTTCCATATATTTTGTTTTATTATTTGAGCCAGTTTTCCTATATTGGAATTAATAGTTTTTAATTTTGCTACAATTTTATGTTAAAGAATAGGCCATTCAATTGCAATTAAAAATATGGGATTATAATAGTTCTCACTACCCTTTTATTTCTCAGTAAAATTTGCATATATGTAGGTTTTTAGAGTGAGGTTATTTTGTTTTCATGAATGTGAAAAGTAGTAAAGGAAACTTCCAGGCTGCTGATGCCGGTGGCTGCCATCTTTGGTGTTTGTTGTGGGTCTAGTTATGTCAATGGATACGTTCAGATGGACAGAAAGATTTAAAAGAATATCCTGAGAAAAATTTCTAAAATTTATTCCAAAAATGATTAAAATAGGCTTAAAATTTGGCAGAAAACTGCATTGGGGTTAGATATTTTAACCTTTATAATCTGTATGTAAATATCAATTCTTACAAGTTACCCTTTTCAGAAGCCATTTGCAAGCTACTGCCTCTGATGAAAGTCACTGAATCCCTTAGACAAAGACTAAACACGTATTGAACTGAGTTCTCTAGTCAAGCCAGAATACCCTCTCATTCTAGTCTCATGAGTTGTTCTGGTATCAGGTCTCTGTTAGCTATGGGAGCTTTAGGAAAGAAGGTGTTTTCAAAAGTCTTGGTTTGTTTCTTTTGTTGATTTTTCAGATTTTGATGTTAATATTAAAGTCAGTTGTGAGTAACAGGCAGCCCCTGCCCAATACAGCTGCAGTCAAAGGTTCATAGGTAGAGCCACAGAAACATGACAAACTGCTTCAGTTTGATGATATATCATTTTGGCCTTCATTCCCAAGTAATTCATGATTCTGAATGGCATGTCCAACTCAGCTCTCTCCACATGAATCTGTATGGGCCTTGGTGTCTTAGTCAGGGTTACTATTGCTGTGATGAAACACCATGACCAAAAAACAAGTTGTGAGTGGTATATAGCTTAGACTTTGACACCACAGTTCATCATTAGAGGAAGTTGGGACAGGAATTCAAACAGGGCAGGAAACTGGAGGCCATGGAAAGGTCCTGCTTGCTGGCTTGCTCAGTCTGTGTTCTTTCTTTCTTCCTTCCTTTCTTTCTTTCTTTCTTTCTTTCTTTCTTTCTTCCTTTCTTTTTTTTTTTGTTTTTTGTTTTTAGTTTTTCGAGACAGGGTTTCTCTGTAGCTTTGGAGCCTGCCCTGGAACTAACTCTTGTAGTTCAGGCTGGCCTTGAACTCACAGAGATCCACGGTGCCACTGGGCCAGCATCCTCAAAATCCCAGGAGCTTATCAGAAATGCAGGTTCTCAGAACTCACTCTAGAGCTGAGTTAGAAACTCTGAGGATGTGGCCCAGTAGTTTGTGTTCCCAAGTCTGACAAGTCCCTCTGACCTGTGCTCCCATTGGAGAGCTACTGCTGCATAGAAAACACAAGGCTCAGAACAGCATATCTGAGGCAGTGCAATGCAGTATGTGTTTGGTTATTTGTTTGTTTTTTGAGACAGGGTCTTATGTAGCCCAGGTTGACCTCTAACTCACTCTGTAGCTAAGGATGGCTTTTGTTTTCTGATCTTCCTGCCTCCATCTCTTAGTGCTGTGATTACAGGTATGTACACTATACTTGGTTTAATGTGGTGCTGGAGGCTGAATCCAAGACCTTGTGCATGCTAGTCAAGGATTCTACCAACTGAACTATGACCTCAGTTCCTTTCTTGGGCTTTTCTTATAGCTTGCTTGAAAACAGATGCTTCTGAACAAATGTATTTTCTTAAAAAAAATTTCAAAGGCAAACACATAAATGTAAGCATGTCTAGTCAAATTTTTGTTTACCATATATTTTAGATGCTTAGGTTTTAATGGGAATACTGTACATTCATAGGCAAGATATAAAAATACAAATGGCACCTTTAACCTAGCTGCACCAACTGCTATCGTTTACCGCCTTGGAGTCTTCATTTGTGAAGACATTCTCCTCCTTATTTCTACCTGAACCAGCTGATGATAGATTGCACAGACTATAATCTATTTATTCCTAATTTTTCAGTGCATAGTTTCTGAGAATAAGAACATTGTGTTGTCAAATCTGACTGTAAATTTTAGCTACAATATATTTATGGTCCCTGGTATCTGCAGTGTAACTTTTTAACAGACCCAAAGTGACATTCACAAAATATTTCTCCTCTAAAACAAATCCCATCAATTATGTAACCTATCCCTTTATCATACTTTTCCCATTTCCTTTTTTTCACTTTGCAGCTCTTTCATTTTTCATAGTACACATATTTATAAAGATATATATTTTTATATAACTATAGAGCGTCCATCACTTTAGGCGTGCTGGCTGTTTCGTCATGGTTAGACCCACTTTGCACAGTTTTGGTTGGAACAACACACGGGTAAACTGTGTGCTCTGGACGCCATTTCTATATGCACATGCGCAGCCAATGGTTTTAAACAAAGAAAAGCTGCTAGGCAAACTTAAAAACTTAAAAAATAAGTGCACGCCTTCTTATTTTTTTCTGAAAAATATAAGCGATGGGCATCTCTGAGGAAGACGTTATTTTGCCTTAGGCAACTTTGAAGGACAGGTGGTTACACAGTATTGGAAGGTGACCTGACCACTGCATTCCCATTCTACAATTTACTTGTGACTTTAGGGGAAAGAGGATACCATTTAAAAAGTGAAGGATATAATTAAATTTGTTTGTGTGTAAAATTTGACGAGAGTGATATATTTTGAATACCCACATTGTTGGTATGGACTTAAGCTGTATGTCTGCTGCAGGCTCAGGCAGAGTTTGACAAGTTGATATTCCAAAGAACAGAATCTTTTCCTCTGAATGCATAACTTATGAAAAAGTTCATTAATGAGTCTAAATTTTGATTATTCTTCATATTAAATAGGTGTTACATTTCAATGCACTGAAAATATTGATTTTTAAAAATTCTCTATTCTTTATGAAAGTACCAAAAGTTTTGCGTTGTCCCATATTTTCCTATATGGAAGATGACTGAGTTTTTATAAAGCTCAATGGAACTGCAAGAAGTTTAGGAAAGCTGATTTTTCTACAAATGTATGAATTTGTTGAAGAATGACTGGGATTTGTTTCACCTTTGAAAATAATTCTTTGATTTAAAAGAGTCTCATTGTTCTTAAATTAATGAAAAAAATTTATATTTTGCCCCAATTTGAAACTCTGGCATATGAGAGCAGTGAGGGAGATGCTGAGCACAGGCATCTGTGTGTGGCTCTGTGAGGCCACCTCTGCTGCAGGGTTAGAGGAAGAAGAACAGCCTACAGACCTCAGTGCTTTCAGAAAACCTCCCCCTCTCTCTTTCCCTGCCTCTACATCTGTCTGTCTGAATAGTTTTTCTAGATTAGAAATTAGTCCGGAACTAGGAAGATGACTCTGTGGTTTACGAACATTTGTTGCTCTTGCTGAGGACCAGGTTCTATTCCATAACCCATGTGGTGGCTCACAACCATCTCTAACTCTAGTGCTAGGTGTGATGGATGTCTTCCAACCTCTCTTGGTAACACACATATACACATCACACAGAGAGGCAGAAATTAAATAAACAAATCAAAAATAAGGAAGAGGAAGACTCATCTTCTCTCATAAAAACACCTGTCTACTTATTCTAGATTTTTAGGTTAAAGCTGTGATGTATTTTGTCCAGTTGGGCTGCACCCTTTTGCTCTCCCATGAAAATGGTTCTGGGCTAGTGTATACCCACGCAGCCCACAGGAGTTTTACTGCAAAGATCTACCTCAGAACAAGGGCCTCACGCCAAGAGTGGGTGGGTCCTGAGCCATTCACTGGAGCACTGGGGTGTGCAGGGATCACGCTCTTTTCGGAGGACTGAGGTGTCCATAGTGACCTTGGGTATGCTCGAAACACCTGAGGCTCCTTGGGAAGTAGCCATGTTGCTGGCAGCGATCTTTATGCCCGTTTTGGTCACTGCTTCCCTGAGACTGAGGACAATCTATTTTGGTCTTGTTCACTGGCCACATTGCTTCCCTCAGAGATCCGCTTCACATACACACGTCTGCTCCCTGCCCTTGTCTCCCAACAATTAACCCACCTCTTGATTCCTGTGCCGTAATTCCTGCCCTCTCCTTGCTCTTTGTGGTGCTCTCACCTTCTACTCTTGTGCACGCTTATCTTTCACTTTTTATTGTAATATAGCTGAAAAGACTGTGAGCCGCAGTGTGGACGGGAGGGCAAGAGAGAGAGAAGTTCCCCTTCACCCTCCAAGGAACACAGTATTCCAGAGGACACTTCAACTCCTTGGCATGCGACTCAGGCTGTTTCCAATTTATTGCATTTTAATAGCCCTGGCATTCTCAGTAGCCCACTCCATCCATCTTTAGTACAAATTATATTTCTGTCATCAAAAATTGATGTTGACAAATGTGCATAATCAGGTGGCTGGAGGGGCCACTGGGTCTGGCTGTTTTATTTCAGAACTTACTTCTAAGGGATTTGAAATATCAAAAAAAAAAAAAAGGTTGTTATTTTTCTCTGTTGCTTTCTTCCTCCAAAGCCCCAAAGCAGAACCTTTGTTATAGTTTCCCTTTCAAATTATAACATAGCAGACAGAAGGATTCAAAGCATCTCAAAACCTGCTGCTATGTACAGGGACACGGAACCCAGAATCCGGTAGTCCATGTAGCATCCTGATACCTGTCTCTCTCCTCCTCTGTTCAGGCTGGCTACATGTCTGGAATGCTGGTGCCTGTTGGGGTTGGGATAGCTGGAGCCTTGTTCATCTTGGGAGCACTCTACAGCATTAAGGTTATGAATCGCCGAAGAAGAAATGGCTTCAAAAGGCATAAAAGGAAGGTATGCAAGAAACAAGAGCAAAGCTAATCAGTTGCAGAGACTTCTTCCCTGCTTGCCTAATTTGCCTGATAAAGTACAGAGGATTTAATGGTGCAAGAAAACCTTCTGTTTAGGGTGTTTTGTATTATCTGCTCCCCATTCTTTAGAGTGGGTCTGCTCCTTGGCTTTGAAGAGAAAGAATTTAATGCTTTCCTGTTTTCTTCCCCCAGCAGAAAGAATTCAACAGCATGCAAGACAGAGTGATGCTGCTAGCAGACAGCTCAGAAGACGAATTCTGAATTGGACTTGGGTTTAATGAATGAGATCATTGTTTTATTTTTTATTTGAGGGCAAAAGAAGAAAGAAAATAAATAAATAGCAACAATATCTCACCACCTTGCTGCTACTGGGCCTCTGGTCCAGCCCTCATCTCTGCTGGAGAGTAGATTTTTCTTGTGCTGAGCAGAAAAGACGCCCTGTGCACTAAATGTAGCATGCAGTGTTCAGTTATTCTGCAGTGTTTGCCATCACCAAGGGCTGCAGTTCAAGCACAGAGCGCACATGTTAACTAGGAATAGCTGGGTTAGGTAGAGTAAATACGCTGTATTTTTCCACTACCTTTTCCTTGGTTTGGATTACTGTACTGAAAATGGTGTTGCATGAAAGCATCCTTGGTTTGGATAGACAGTTTCTAAGGAAGAGTAATTCCACATAATCCTCCTACGATTTTTTGAAATCGTTGGCTTGTGGACATCAGTGAACCCTATGTCTGCACCAAGAATGAGTTATCACTTGGAATGAAAACTTTCTTCTGAGATACCCAAGCCAATTAGGGTTATGTGCAGGTTTGCAGATATCTTGAGTTAAACCTTTCAGTCTCAGATTTTATTTTTTCATCTTCTAGTCTCACTGTTAGCAAGAAAAAATGCACTAAAAAATGTGCACTAAAGAGCCCTTAGCCTTAATTTATGCTTGCTTTCTTAAATACTGTTAGTCCAATGGGTGTGATGAAAGATTCTTGTTTGCTTATCATTACAAAATATTCTATTGGTATATTACTGAAATTAACTGAGAAAGAAAAAAGGGATGACATGAAGATAAGGGTGTGTAGGCTTCCAGAGTGTTTGTCCCTGCTACTTGGTTCTGTGTTCATGTGGCCATTACTGTGGTAAGTCAGAGGATCACTTTTCATGTCTACAATCTTGTTATGGAAGGAGTGGGCCACCAGTGGTCTCTTTTGGCTTTATTAGAAAAGGCAGGCATTCTTTGATAGAAGGTGACCCAGTGGTCTGAGTCCTCCCTCGTGTGCAAATAAGCTCTAGCCGTCACACACGTGGGATGATGAACGATTAGATCCTTTCTCATTTTTCTTGGAATGCAATTCCCTCTTCTATACCGAAGAACACATTCAAACACCATGTTTGAATCTGGGTAATTGGAGATTTTACTGCATTGCATTTAGCAGTATGGCTTGGATCAGTTCCAAGGATAGATAAAGGTTACCAGTAGTGCTGTTACCATGGAGAATTTGTTCATAGACATTAAAGCCTATTCTACTCAGACAGGGTCTATTTGATTACTCCTCGTAGCTTCTGGGTGGGAAAGAAAGAACATATTTTTTTCCATTCTACTGAAGATGGAATGTAAGTGGAGGAGAGAAAGAATTAATCATCAGTTACATCTGCGGACTCAGCATGAGGACCACCTTAAACCCAAACTATGTGCTGTATTTTCAGTTCTGTGCCCTTTTCCCCATGCTTTGAAAGATACGAATGAATTTCTCCCACAAGTTCTTCCATCACACATGGATTTATGTATAATTTCTAGAGAACTAAAAGGGAAATGGAACCTGTTTTTGAATGATGGTTAGTTCTCTCTCTCTCTCTCTTCTCTCTCTCTCTCTCTCTCTCTCTCTCACACACACACACACACACACACACACACAAACACACACACACACACACACACACAATGTTTTCATCAAGTAAACTTAACTCTTTTGATCAAGAAAACAACTGTGTAAAACTGATAAGGAAAGCTCGATGGAGACAAACAAAAGCTCGAGTTCCTAAGTGGGGTTGACGTCAGATTTTTTAAAGTAGACCAGGACCGTAAATGATGACTTTCACGGGTGAGTCAGTCTCACTGGGAGAGATGTCCTGCTTCTGAGTAAGTGGTGCTTTCTAAGAGACTCTTGCTGTGCTCCTCAGGCTTCAAGCCAGCGAGCGTGGGGGGACATTGTCCCTGCATTCTTGACAAGATGTATAGGTTCTTGTAATTCAAGGACACATGGGCGATGCGGATGGTCAATCATGCCTAGAACTGCTCAACCTGTAGCTTTAGATCAGCTCAGGGCTGTCTCTACAAACTGTTGTATATAAAGGCCATAAGTAACAGTCACACGTTCACAGTGAAGACGACATGTGCATGACTGTGTCCTCTAGCGGCGAGGTCTATATCCCATCAGCACAGGTGAGCGCGCATAGAAAAGGGTTTCCTTAGACCACAGCAGATTTCTGTACAAACCTACTTCACTGTCTGTATAACGAAATGTGGTACACATTAGTCTATTCCCCAGTGCTAAAAACAAGAGAAAAAAGTCCTGATCCTATGACACGGATGTTGGAGGACTGTCTGCTGAGTGAAATAACTCAGACCCATCAGAAGTGCTGCATGCATCTAAAGGTCATGAACCATCTAAAGTGACCACATTCAGAAACCCTAGTGAATGATGGTTGCCAAGGATGAGGGAAGGGAGTGGAGGGGGTATGAGGAGCTGTTGGTCAATGGTATAAAGTTTTGATTATGAAGCTGAATGGATTCTAGACATCGGTTGTACAGTGTAGCACCTACAGGTAATAATGTGATATTTTACAGCAAAGCACCTATAGGCAATAATGTGATATTTTACAGCATAGTACCTATAGGCAATAATGCAATATTGTACACTATAGCACCTATAGAAAATAATGCAATATTGTACAGCATAGCACTTATAGGCAGTAATGCAATATTGTACACTATAGCACCTATAGAAAATAATGCAATATTGTACAGCATAGCACTTATAGGCAATAATGCAATGTTGTACAGCATAGCGCCTATACTTCAATACTGTATTTTCACATAAAATCTTGTTAAGACAGTAGGTCTCCTGTTAAATATTTTTACCATGAAACTAAAAGATGAGGGAGAGCAGGTCTCTGGGAAAGGATACCTTCCCTAGTCACCCTACCCAACAAACTACACTTGTCATAAATAATAAGGAAGAGAAAATAAAAGAGGAGATAAATGAGAGAAGCTACTAGAAAAAAGAACAGAAAGCAGACTGAGGAGAAGAAGTTTCCACCATGCCTTTGGTCCCATTTGCTCTAATCAGAAGATATTATTTTTATTTTGAACTTCTTTGGTTTTGCTATCTTCTGAGACCTGCTTCTTTCACTAGCTTCTGGCTGAATTTATATGCAATATTTAGAGTTAATTAGCATCCCAGGGCAAGAGATTCCCGTAGCAATGCCTTAGGCTTGACTGCAGCTCATATGCTACCTTTGTGGTGCTTTTCCAGAAACTTGCAGTACCTGTATCCCTGACACAGGTCAAGCATGTCGTGAAGAAAACTGTAAAGTGCAGTTTGGGAATATATTTAAAGTGATTGTATCTTAGTCAATACTAAAGCACTTCATCATTTCATTAATTTCTATCTTCATTTTATTTTATTTTTGTGGTACTGGTGATAAAACTCATGACCTCACATATAATAAGCAAGTGCCCTTATTTTGAAACATATGTACACACATTTGAAGCCCAAATGCTACTGCCATGAAAGCAATATGGAGTGATATTCTGAATGTCTAGTGCTTCTCTCTGTGTGTCCCTCTGGGTATTTTCTTCCTGTGGACGTCCAAATGAAGCACCATTTAAATCACATTCATAGTGTGTGTGTGTGTGTGTGTGTGTGTGTGTGTGTGTGTGTAGGATCAAATCATCTTTGTGATTTCTGTGGATATGAATAATCTCCATCCCTGCCAGATCCTGAGAAACAGCTTTGGAAACAAGCTATGCTATTTGGCACAAGCTTAGAGCTGTGAGTCCTTCGTAGAAACAGACTTTGCTTTGACCAAAGGGAAATTGCAGAGGGGAGACTGCGGTGAAAGCAAGCAGCCTCTCCAGCTAGCAGTGTGACTTCACTGCTTACAGTCTACCCTTAGGCAGTGTCTGGGATTGTCCCTACTATATTATCTGGACGTTATTGACAATTCACAAAGGCCAAACAAGCTTTCGGCTAGTTTCCCGCAGTGATTTCGAGTATGGAGGAAATAGGTGGTATTGCCTTTATCACAGATCTGAGTTTGCTGGTTTAATATCAAAATCTAATTGTTCCTTTTCTTAAACTGGTTTTGCTCTTGATATTTTTAAAGGATGATTTTATTGATTTCCAGAAAATATGAGACTCAAAGTTTTAAGACCTAGAATTCTTTTCTATTCAGCAAAACAAATAATTGTGTAAAAAGGTTGTTCAACTAATGTAATAAATGTTAAACAACTGGGAAGAACAGTTGTAATAACAAGGAAAGAAATATGAATATAAAAAAGATGGAAGAAAAATACTAATGCAAGTCTATCACATGATAGAATGATGTGCTGGGAAAAGTAATGAATGAATTTTTATTTTTATGATGCTGGGGATCAGACTTACGACTTCATGCATACTTAGTAAGTGCTCTACCTCTGAACCATATCCCCTACCCTCATATTTAGCTCATTAGAAAAACAACAAAGCCAAACAAGGAAAAGAAAACAAATGAAGAAGATCATTGACAGGGAAAGGACCATATATCTCCATTGCCCCTTTTGAGTTCCATCTTTCTCATCAAAGGAAATTATACTAGGAGGAACAAATAAGGCCAAGAAGGAACTGATGTCCAGGATGAATGTGGAGATGAAAGGTTTCTTAAACTGAGCTTAATCTCAGTTAATTGTCTTCCTTAATTACAAAGACCCCAAATACTGAGTGTAAGCTTTTAGGATGGAAATAAACAGAAAAAAATAAAGAATGCTATTAACCTAATACTGTAGTTTAATATCTGGACATGTTTACATATTGCATAATAGGGACTGTATTTGGACATGTAGCACTCCATAGGACACACAACTCTTTTTGGGTAGTTATTATACCAATAAACTGGGATGGACTAAAGAGTCCATAATAATAATCTGTTATTATTCTGATAATTACAGATCCTGGCAGTCAACAGGGCCGGAAACATCATCTTGTTAAATTTCTCCTGTAAGCTCGTGTTACATACATGCACCATAGGTATCCCATCTGAGTAACAGATGGGTCTACTTCTTTACTAAATCTCTCCAATGTTTGTTATGTAAACACACAGAAAGAGAAACAGAAAGGAAGGAAGAGACAAAGAAGAAGGAAGAGAGAGGGGGAGGAAACAGCAGCACAAGTAGGAAGGCAATTTCTCTTCTCTTTCTCGAGTTTACCCAAAAGCTCAAGATGATATTAGGTGAACTCTGAAACCTTTCCCTGAGTAAAGCAAACATCTTACTGTCCTTTCTCAAAAGGCAGCAGGTGCAGTAACACAAGAGAAAACCACAAATACAATACACTACAGAAAAGCAGATACTTCACAAGGTAGAATGTAAGTTCTGTCCTGAGACCATAGTCTACAGCTAAGATGTTCAGGATTGATATTTGATATTGCTAAGAGGTGTAACATTTTATGGACTGAGAGTCGAGGACCTGAGAGGGAGTAGAATTGGGAGAATAATTTACATCATCACCATGAGAAAATCCAGTTTTACCTTTCTTAACAATACTCACAGGTATAAGAACACAGCGTAGGAAAGAGGTAAGTTAAGCCTTTGAACTCTATTTTTTTATTACCACTAAGCAGGGGAGGTCATCTACTCAGGTCTCAAAGGAAGAAAGTTGGTGTCAGGTCAAGAAACTGAGGGTTTTTTTTTTATGAACTCTGAAACCCAACATTTTCTTCTCAAGTAGCATAAAAGCAAAAGAAGGAACCAAAACATTGGAAATGTCTCTTCAATTTTAGGGAGAGAAATAAGACAGAAATAGATCCCTAGAAGGTAGTGGGAACATTCTTCCAAGAAAGAATTTTAATACAAAATCCTACTTCTCATTCATTGTTTCCTCATTTAAGAGATAAAGAAAATGGGGGGAGATACAAAATGTCTTTATAATTGAATTGATTCGATCTTGCTTCAAATGTCTCCAAAGCACACAAGAGACCCTGGGTTTAGTCCCCACAATAAACAAACTACCAGTTTAACACTCTGTTTCAAGAGGAGTGATGATGGCTAGAGATTTTCTCTTTAATAAGTAAGAGCACTGAGTAGTATTCTTTGTTTCTGAACCAGCATTGTTTGGATACCTTGTGGAAGCAAGGGTAGTAAGGGGTAGTTGCATCACCAGAGAGAGTTTATAGATTAATTGGGGGGGGGTTGTTAAAATAACAACTTCATATCAAGATCTGTTGGACCCAGAAAAGGAGCATTCAACCATGCCAAGAAGATCAAGGAATGTTTCTAGACCAAGTAACATCAAATCTGGGACCAGAGGATGAGGAAAGGTGAGTGAGGTAAAAAACGATCAAGGGATGCTTGCTCTAGCTAGGAGGACCAAAGTGGGTGAGAGATCATGAGAAATTCACCATCCAAAGGCTCTCCCTACTAAGGCCAGGCTTGATAAAGACTATGTCAGTGACTGCTTGTGCAGCCCAGGGAGTCATGTGAACCATGTTGTTTTCATGTCTCAGTACTGAATGGTTTCTGGGGACTTTAGACAGTTGTCATGGACAGTTATCAAGCACTTTATTTGCTTTTGAATATGGGACATGAAGCAAGCTTTAAAATCACAGCCATATCAACACACAGGTGGATTTTGGAGGGTCTGAGTAGTAGCAATGCAGAATCAGGGAAACATAGAAAAGAATAAGAAAAAAATATGGATCATCTACCCAGTCCTACTCCCAGAGCTAAGCACTGTTAACAGTTTGGTGTTTTTCTCATCCTTCATGCCTGGGAATTTATGGTATGGCAAATACAGTTTTAATTTGACACATTATTAGGATTATCATATACATACTATTTTGTTACCTCTCTGCAATTTCTCATGATTGTTTAAAAGGAGAAAAACTTGGAAAAAAATCCTGTGATTGTATTTGACATTTCATCATCAACGAGATTTATTTGGTGTCTGACGATCCATGAATGCTGCTTTGATAACAGTGCACATAACTGGAAAGTAAAGACCCCAGAAACATCCATCAGCAAATGTGATATTCACATGCCCTAGGAGATTAGAGGGCATGTTCCCCTTCTTGCCTTGGTCCTCAAAGCAAGGATTGTAAGTTTTTATAATTAGACAGCAAGACATAATTAACACAAGGATAGATAGTGTGTGACATTTCAGGAAATACTGAAGATAAATAAACTCACTGAAGTGACAGAAATTGATTAAAGGCTTGTTTGGCTCAACTCTCCAATCTAACTGGCGATTTTTTTGTGTTATTTATAATAGGCCATGTGTGTTTTCTACATTTTATTCCACTTGACTCATATTAAGTAAGAAAACATTCCTATCATGTCCAATGCTTCTTTTTTTCTCGTCTTTGAGAAAGAGAGGAGTTGTGACTGTCATGTCTCTTCTGTGTTTGGTGCCTGAGATCTTTTTATGCAAACTTTTTTTTAGCCCTGTGAGCCCTAAAGAATCCTCAGATGTCAGTAGGTTACATTGTAGTTTAGTCTGACTTTGAAATCCTGGCCAGTTCTCCTACCTTAGCATCCTATTTACAGCCGTACCACCTGAGATTGTAGGCATTCACTATCATGCCCAGGTATAAGATGACTAAACAAGACCCATGTTTTAATAAAAAATATTTTTGTTATTTTTCTTTATCTAAAGTATTTACTTATTTTTATTTTATGTACCTGAGTTGTTTGCCTGCATGTCTTTATGTGCACCACGTGTGTGCCTAAGAATGATGTTGGCTGTCCTGGAATGAGAGTTAAAGACAGCTCTAAGGCACCATGTGGTGCTAGGAACCAAATCCAAGCCCATGGCAAGAACAGCGAGTGCTCTTGACTGCCAAGACATCTCTCTAGTACACAGTTCATTATTTTAATTTCACATATTTTCAGAAAAACGATGCCTTTGATGACACTTAGTGAAACCCTACGCTGTTGTTATTTTAACCAAAACTTTTTAAGTGTCCCCACTAGGCCACCGTCCTCCAGTTTTCTTGTAAAAGGCAGCAGGAATGACCAAAACACAACCAAGAGCAATGACCTTCATTCTGAAAGTATAAAATTTGAGAATGAAAATAAATTCTTATGGAAAAAGCATAATTGGATTAAAATTGTATGGGGTAAGCATTCAGCAAACTGTTTGGTTGGATCTTCTTCTGGGATGACTGTGCTCTGGAGAGTGTATTTCAGTTCATCATGTTTAAGGTCAGGAGTCAGTTAAAGGTAGTTGCTAATAGAAAAAAAATAAACTTATTTCTAAGTGATGAGAGTCTTTCAGTTACTTTGTAGAAGTATTGAATTACTTAGCTTTATAGTGCATAGTTCAAATACAAATCTCAAAAATTTAAATGAAATTCAGTTCTTTAAATTTAGCAATAACAAAATTAATGTCTACTAAGTTTCTTCTGCAGGCCATGTACATGTACTGTGTTCTTAACATGTAATTAGCATGGCCAAGTTCACTTAATAAAATCCCAAAACCCACTATGGTAGATGCTCTAGGTCATCATTGACTACTGGTGGCCTGTTCCACTGGTGTTAATAGTGACCTAACAAGAGACACATCAAAGGAGGCCTAATTTTATTCAGTTTCAGGCTCTTGGAACTATATGGCATTGCTCTTCAGTCATGGTTTGGGTGTGGTTTTTAAGATATTTAATTTCTGTACATCAGCCCAGTGAACACTAGCTCTGGTCAGGCAGTTCATTCCCAACTGGTTCAGGAGAGGAGTCATAAAGAATACTGCATATGGCACCATATCCTGACATTACTGAATGAAGCCCTGCTGCAGCAGATAGTGTGCAATAGACACTTGAGCTATTCAGGGTCCAGTTTGCTCTTAGCTTGTTCATTTATTAGAGAACTGGTTTGAACTGGCTTAGCCTGTCATTAGATTTGTCACAAAGTTACAGTTTATAGATGCTTAGTTTCTGAAATAAACAAAATCACTGGTATGCTATTTGCACTGTGTTATTGGTGGGCCTGTCCTCTTATAATGGCCCCATTTTAAAAGTTGAGAATGCCCTGTGTTTGTGTGTCATTGACATCTGGATCCACAAGGCTGCCTTAGATATTTCATCACACTCAACACAGTGCTTCTGCTTCTATCCCAGAGGAGAGTCATTGCACAGACTGTGGTTATAGGACGCAGTACTTCACTTTAAGTAATGGAAGCTGTGCGACATAAGACTTTGCATAAGACTTTGTAAAAGGTGGTTCGTTCTTTTGGGCTCAAGCTTTATTTGTCCTAACAAAGACAAAGTGTATTCCATCTGGAGGCAGTTCTGCTGAGAAGAGTAGAAAAACTGGAGAAAATAAATTACTAAGAAATTCTCTCGGTTTTCTTGTGTTTCCTAAAGTGCCTGTGTATGAAAGAGGAGCGGGGAGTAAAAGATAGACAGACAGACAGAGAAGAGAGCAACTAGCTAACAGTGTTCTGGTAGTGTAAACTAAAGCATAACTGAAAGCAAAAGTGAGCAACGCTATTGACACCCTTATAATGATCCCGGGCAAACCAGATCCCCCAAAAATGCCTGAGAGGGGGTGTCTCTGACGACTTGTACCACCCCAAGTCCCCGTTTATTCTAATTACTGCAGTAGCAAGCCAATCCGTGCAACCGTCTCCTGTTTACTCTTCTGTGGATCACCATGGAACATCACTTGACACTATTACACATACGGCCCGACAATGCAGGGAGCTAGTCTGGCAGCCCTAACGGGTGGATATGAAAGCTGGTGTGTTAAATACTCCCACCATCTGATTCTCATCTGGCCACCTTATAGGGAGTTCATTAAAGTCTTCAGAGTATTACTTAGGCAATGCCACCTTGACCTTGAGAATTCGTCCCCATGCTGAATTTCTCTTCTGCCCTATTTCAATGTTCCCTGCATGCCACAATTTGTCTCAGGCTGGGGCTATGCCAACCAGTGTTGGAATTTCGGAACAAGATTACTGGTTAGTTGCAATAACAAGTCTCCTATTAGAGGCAGGTGAAGTGGGCATATCTAGCCAGCAGTGTTTCAGTTACTAAGGCTCTTACCTGTGCTAGATGGGGATGGTGCTCAGGCAGATGGCAAGCACTAATTGTGGTCTATAAACAAAAGACACAGAAATTTGAGAGGAGTTAACTGGTGTGTACAGACTGCTGGAAACTCTGAAAACAGAAAATGGCAGTGTTGGGTCAGTCAATTATCTATGCTGTAAGGGTTTTAAAAGCTAGTGTCTAGGAAGAAGTATTTCAGAATGCTCTCTTTGGCAGAGAGCCATGAGATTCTTATATTCAAGGTCAGCAGTCAAGCAGGCAACCTGAAGCAGCTCAGACAACAGTGAGAGGTGGAAAACTCTAGAACAAGGTGGCCAAGGAGAAAGATGAAGAATGTTGTTGTGGCCCTGGAGCTGCAAACGCAGTGAATGGTATGTAGATTCATTCTGCTGAGAGATTATGGTCAGCTGCCATCCTGAAGCAGATTCTTGGTAGATCAAACTGACTAAAGAGCTCAGAACGGAATTAATCTTACTGTTTTATGACAATACTGTGGTCACCAAACCTGTGCAAGTGTCCATCATCCCCACAAGTGATGTAGGTGGGTCTTCTGTATTTCTGTTGCTTTCATTGGTTAATTAATAAAGAAACTGCTTGACCTGATAGGTCAGAACATAGATGGGTGGAGTAGACAGAACAGAATGCTTGGAAGAAGGCAATGAGGCAGACGCCATGCTTCTCCTGCCCAAGATGAACGTGGGTTAGAATCCTCCCGGTAAGCCACGACCTCATGGTGGCATACAGATTATTAGATATGGGTTAGTCAAGATGTGAGAGTTAGCCAATAAAAGGCTGGAGAACTGATGGGCTAGGCAGTGTTTAAATGAATACAGTTTCCATGTAATTATTTTGGGTGTAAAACTAGCCGGGAGCCGGGTAGCGGGAACGGGGCCCACTGCTCCTTTTTGCAACACACAAGAGCAGCTTGGCAGACACTAACCTTGTGCTGTGACTTGCTCCATTACCCATGCAGGAGCATCCCAGTGATCCTTGATAATCTTCCCTCTCTAGCTCATGTAGATTCTGGCTCCAGGACATCACAACTATGGCGTTTGCACCTTTGTTTGGGGTTCAGATTTGGAGGAGACATAAACTGATACAAGGGAAAGAGGAAATTGGGAGAGAGAAGGAAAGGGGGATCAAATCAAGGAAATAAACTGTGATGTGCTATTAAACTGCAGGAATATTTTTGGGACATCAGAGCCCAATTTAGTGCTATGATATTTCCAATAATGAAGATGACACATTTGGGCCACATGTTCCTTGTTAGAGACTCTTTAGCCAGAGGATGGAGCGATTTCAGAGCTGGAAGGAAGCTTGGTGTGAATCTATTCTGTTCTAATCATCTGATTAAAAAAAAAAAAGTTTACTGTGTGTCAAACCACCCAGGACTAACCTGAAAAATGTGAACCACTGTCTTTGGGTAAAATTACATACTTAAGAGTCTTGGAGACAGAAAGACAGGCAAATTAGGTTAAGATAAGGTTAAATGTAGTGAAGTTTGTCCTATCATCAACAGCACAGGGGATAAGATGTTTCAAAAATTTTTCAATACTGAGAACTAAACTCTAGGCTTTTTTTTAAAAAAAAAAAGATTTATTTCTCTTATGTGCATGCATACTTTGCCTGTACGTACATCTGTGTACCGTTCGCATGTAATGCCTGCAGACGTTAGAAACGAATGTAAAAGCCCCTAAAACTGGAGTCCACCTAGTTCTCAGCAATCATGTGGGTACAAGGGGCTTGAACCTCAGTCCTCTAGAAGAGCAGTCAGTACTAGTAACTACTGAGCAATCTCTTCGGATCTTTAAAGTCAGGGTTTTACATATACAAGATAACGGCTTTACCATGGATCCGGACCTACAGGCTCAGCCCAGAGATGGAGATGATTTAGACTAGAGTACTTGGCAGTAGGTAGACTACCGACAAGCCTTGCCAATGTTTTCCTCACAGAAGAAGAAAACTAACACATCTGACTCAGCTAGCTGGGCGTTTCGTTGACTATTGGTTAAGATGTGGAGTGTAAGTTATTGTCCAAGATGATTTCTAATCGGTTGTTTACTATGTTCTCCCTGTCCACTTTGCCACTTTTCCTCTCTCAAAAAGAAGCTCATGTGCTCTTTATCCCCAGGAGTCCCATAGCTTCTAAGAATCTTGTCAGGACTCTGAAAGTCCGTTGACCTGGGAAGAGACCACAGGCCATTCCTCTGGTTCCTACATCCGCAATTTCCACATGAGGAACTATTCGAGTTGCCTCAAAGCTAATTAATATGCCTCATTCCCACCTTTTCCTTTCAATCTCTCTGCTAAGATTTTTTTCTACCATAACACTAGTTTTGACTTGAAAACAGCTTTACTTAAAATAGACTGTTTCCTACCTAAAGTCAAAATTAAAATTTTTAGAAGGTATATTAGTTATTTTTTTTTGTCTGTTGTGGCAAAAGACCTAAAAATCCAACTCAAGAAAGGAAGGGTGTACTCTGGCTCCTGTCACTCATAGTGGGGAAGGCGTGGCCATGGGGCATGAGGCAGCTGGTCATGTTTTGTCCACAGTCCAAAAGCAAAGAGAGATGCTAAGCTATTTTTTTTTATTATTTTTATTTAATCCAGAGTCCCAACACATGGAGTGGTACTGCCCAAATCAGGGTGGATCTTCCCACCTCAAATTAACCATGTCTAGAAACTCCCTTACAGGCACGCCCACAAGCTTGTCACCTTTGAGGTTTTAGATCCCACCAGGTCCACAGCAGGCAAGGAAGTTGTATAAGTCAGGGTCAATAAAATAAAAAGCATTATTTGTCAACCATTGAAAATTTAAAGCATTTTATTCTTAGTGTTTTTATAAGTGATTCATTCATTCATTCAACACACATATTTTAAGTGTCTAGAGCTGTGATGTTCAGTACAGTAGGAAGTGGCCACACATTGCTATCTAAATTTAAGTGAATCAAAATTATACTAAAATAATTAAATTTAGTACCTTAGTCACACTAGCCTCATTTCAGCTGCTCAAATAGGCACCACATATGGCCAGCAGCTGCCATGTTGGGTGAAGTGAACACAGAAAACTTTCATCCTCAGCAAAACTTCTACCAGACACTTCTGACCATTATGCCACAGTATTCAGGTTCTAGCGGTGCATCGTGTGAACGGATAAGGCCCCGACTTTGAGATTATACGTTGAGGGTTAATTAATAAATATATATAAAGCAAATAAATATAATTAACAGTAATTAGTGTAAAAGCCAAACGCATCCTATTCAAAGGAACATTGAGAACTCTGTTGTGCACTGCTGAAATAACATAAAGACTCTAATGGGAAGCACACTGAAGCCAGAGAGAACAGTGGGTAAGAGCAAGAATTCTCACGAAGTTTCTTAGCCAGGAAACGGGTCAGAGGATTTGAGGGCTATGGGCACCTGCAAGAGAAAACCAGCCAAGGGTAGAGGCCACTGTATGTGGAAGCACGTGAGACAACAATTGCATAGCACTGTTTCTGTCACTTCACATGCGTCAGAATCACCTGAAAGTTGATGAAATGGACTGCCAAGACAAACCCCCCCAACTTCTGGATCCATAGGCCTGACAAGGCCCAAGAATCTGCATAGGTAATGCTGATGCATCTGGTCTGGAGACCATGTGCTGAGAACCATGGTGTAGTACATGAAGAAATGAAAGCTCAAAGAGATGCCATCTCAGGTCTAAATTTCACAGACAGAAGACGAGACAGAAAAGGCAAAGATCGAAAGAGAGAAAAAAGCAAGACTGGAAAGTTCGAGTTTATTGTATTAATTACTTTT
This sequence comes from Myodes glareolus, assembly GCF_982192425.1. Taxonomy (NCBI): domain Eukaryota; kingdom Metazoa; phylum Chordata; class Mammalia; order Rodentia; family Cricetidae; genus Myodes; species Myodes glareolus. The sequence continues at coordinate 9,995,791 of NC_142037.1, forward strand.
GCCTTGATGTGACAAAACACACACTGTAAATGACTGAAAGAAGGAAAGATTTGCTCTAGGTCATAGTTTCAGAGGATTCAGCCTGTGGTTGGTCCCATACACTTGGACAGAGCATCGTTACCACAGAACTGTGGAGAGAAGTGTCTTTACCTTGTGGGCAGTAAGAAGCAGGGATAAGAAGGGAAGAGCGTACCACATGCCCTTATAGACACCACTGTGATCCACTTCTTGTGTGTGTGCTCCACCCCACAAAGTATCTACTTCTCCCTCATAACTAGTGCAACAGCTGGGCACCATGTGTTCAACAAGCGCCCCTGAGTGGGCCATATCATGTTCAGACTGTAACACATATTAGTTTGTTTTTGTTGACAGGAGACAAATGGTAGCAGCATATTTAGAAATGTCTGTTGTGGCTCTGATGAAGGCAAGTAGGAACTGATCTTTGCCTTCTTCTTGGAATACTTGTTTTAATACAGTTCATTTCAATGGGGGTGGCCTTTCCTCCTATTCTAGTCTGCTTCTCTGTTGCAGAAATAAAATAATGATCAAAGTCAATGCCAGGAGGAAAGTGTTTGTTTCCCCTTACAGTTAACAGTAGGTCATAGAGAGAAGCCAGGACAGGTGGGTTCAAGGCAGGAACCTGGATGCAGGAAGTGAAGCTGAGACCTTGTAAAATGATGCTTACTGGTTCGCGCCTCATGTCTTTCTTATCTGTTTTCTCATACCATCTGGAACCACCTGGGACCGCCTGCCCAGGTGAATTATACAGTGGATTAGGTCCTTCTACACCAGACATCAATCAAGAAAAATGCTGCACAGATAGATGTATTCACAGGGAAGCCTGATGATGGTAATTCCTCAGCTGAGGGTCCCTCTTTCCCAGGTGGCACCACCTTGTATGAAGTGAACAAAAACTAACAAACCTCTAGCTTTATTAATAATGGGAATCCTAGATATGAGGTATGTACTTACTATGGCTTTACACCTCTTGGCCTTTAGATTTTTCCTACATAAAACACTCACTATACTGCTACAGTATGTTTAAGGAAACACGCCTTCGAAGGGCTTATTTATCAGTGTCAGAATATCTTGACAGTTTAAACATGAACAACCCCTTCTCTTCTAATCCCTTTTCTAGAAGAGGAGAAAAGAACACATTAATATGACAATGGATACATTGTTACCTCATGGCTCCACACTTTGCCTGCAGAATCCGGTCCCATTGCCACCAATGTTCTCCTTGTATTGGTCTGACTTGGGGACTGTACACTATTGTTTTCAATATCCCAAGAACAACTAGGGCTAGGTATCCGTGACCTAGAAAGTGTTTTTACATCGCTCTCTCAAGAGGTGGGCAAATGAGGGAAGTTTATTAACAATAATTCTGAAACTAGGGCATGCATCCAAGTTACCTGGGGGCTTCTTAAAGCACACCAAGTAGAACTCTACTCTTATAGACCCTTTCAGTAGTTCTGAGAAAGGCCTGCAAGTTTGTGTTTCTAGTGAATTCCTGGGGTTGTTTTTTCCTATACTACAGGCCTGTGAGGCATACTTTGAGAAAATGAGTTTAGCAAATTTAGAAATGCAAGCCAGGAAGGCACCACCAATAGCCTGAATCCTACAATTAATTGAGCAAGAGAAAGGTCGTATCATAGGTCTTGAGGCTGAGTGCTTAGGTTGTTTGCCTTATACCAGGCTGCACAGTGTGTGCACCATTGACTGTTCCATCGTCTCCACAGCTCTATGTACTGCCTCTCCCCTCCCCCGCCAGGTTCCGGTCTGCACGGTACAGGGATAATGAAGCTCAAGTGTCTCAGGAGGGAGTGACTGCCTACTTCCATGCATGCCATGCTGACTACTGATTGAGCAGTTGTTCTGCTTCCAGGACCTGCTGTGGAGGGACAGTGCTTGGATGAAACACAATAGCAAGTTGGTTGTTGTTGAAAGTGCACAAAACTACACTGAAAGAAACAGAACTGTCTTGCAGAGAGCAAGGAAATTAGGTGCTTTGAGCACTGAAAGAGGAAGAAATTAGAGAGCGGGCAAGTCAATTGTGTGACAGGGGGAAGAATCTAGAGAAAAACATGGTACCAGGGTATGGAAATGTTTTAAGGATGTTTAAGGTTTAATTGAAGTTGTTTGTGTTGCTTCAGTAAAAACTTCACCCCTTCTTCTATGAAGTGTATGGATCCATAACACAGGGCGGCAATGGGATGTACAGAAAGAGTCCCAGTAAGGGTTGAGCATAAATGGTGTAGGAGAGACCAGGGGCCTCAAACTAGACCAATGATTCTCCGCAATGAAAGCCTACACGTAAAGATGTATGGATAAAGGGGTTTGCTGTGCTTTCATGACAAAATTTTCCCTTTATCCTTTTTTTCTTTTTCTCTTAAATCTTATTTTGTTTTATTTAGGAGAGGGCATTGCAGAGGCAGAGGGTGAATGTGAGGGGACGGGAGACAGCTGGAACCGAGATGACGATGTGAAAGACACAACAAATAAATAAAAAAAATAGAAAAACATATACACATCTATGATAAAGCGCAAGTCATGTACAAGACTGTATGTCCTGCTTGGGCTAACGGAACCTAGAGCTGAAGATAGGGTACAGAGGATGGGGAGGCTCTGTTTACCATAACGCAAGCTATCATAAATAGAGAAAGGGCAGCAGCTGGGTTTTTTGGAGGGGGTGATAATTTGCATGATAATGGCCCCAAAGGTTCATGTTTGACTACTTAGTCCCCAGTTGCTAGAACTGTTTGGAAGGATTAGGACACATGGTCTTGTTGGTGAAGGTGTGTCATTGGGGGCAGGCTTTGAGGCTTCAGAAAACTCATGCCATTTCCAGTGTGTTCTCTGCTTCCTGCCTGTGGGCTGAGATGTGAGTTCTCAGATGCTGCTCCAGCCACCAGTCGCCATGTCCTTGTCTACCCCGTTATCACAAACTCTAACCTCCCGTGACAGTAATCCCAGTCAAACTCTTCTTTGTGTAAGTTGCCTTGGCATGGTGTTTTTATCACAGCAGGAGGAAAGATGCTAACAACAGGTGGTTTGGACTTCCCTGGGAGGTCAGGTGTAGGCAGTCAGCAGGGAGGAGGGCAGGCAGTATACAGCAGTCTTATTAGAAATCTTTACAGAGCTGGTATGCTCACCAACCGATGGGCAACAAGCAAGAGAATAGACTTGATCTAAGTTAGAGAAAGGCTTCTGCTAGTCGATCTCTTGGGTCAGTTAGGGACTGCTTTCACAGTGGCCTTGACCATTCTGGGATATAGGGGTAACAAAGGCTAGAAAGAAAGAGAGCTAAGGATTTGAAATTAGGTGGTAGTTTATTTCCCCAGCCATTGGGGGCCATATTTGGTGCTTTAACCAAGGTAGACGGTGATGAAAGATGCTGATGCACTGTGGGTTCTGCAGTAAAGCGACTCCTACCCTTGCTCTACATACAGAGTGATGCTGATACAATGTGGGTTCTGGAGTAAGGAGACTCCTACCCTAGCTTTACATACACAGTGATGCTGATACAATGTGGGTTCTGGAGTAAGGCGAATTCTATCCTAGCTGCTCAAGTTTGCATCTGTAGAGTGATGCGAACTTGAGCAAGGGCTTTGATGCTGCCTCTCCTAGGATGCATACCAAAGACTTAACTAGAAAGAGTCTTCCAAGATGTGGGAAGAAGGCAGTTGTGAAGTTACTGGAAGTGACCAACAAGAGAGTCATCATCACCCTTTCGCCAGAAAGGACAGTGGCTTGGAATAGAGTTCAAGGAGACGCTGTGATGTGAGAGGGAACCACTGCAATAGAGGGAATGCAGGACCATAGATAGCTACTGCCATCAGTGGGCCTGAAGAGATTGAGGAGGAGGTAAACACCTATATAAACCAGTGCTTCTGGGGACCGGTCATCTGGAAATAGGGTGAAAGGTCCCCATCAATGCAGTCACATTAGTAGTGAGAAGACAGCAGACTCAGTATTCCAGTCGAGCTTCACTTAGCTCTGGTCTTGTCATCTAGAAAGCAGGGATGGTGATAGTAACAGCATTGATCTGTAGTCCTGTGGAGAATACAAAGTGATACAGTGCATGGAAAGAAAGCTGACTGCAACATGCATCATGCTTTCCCTTGGCTAGATGTTGCTAATATGCTGGAAGTAACTTCCATGGGCTTCAGGGACAGAATTTGTGGACTGGATTCCTGACGCAACAAAAAGGCCTCAGAGGAGGAATGAAGCTCCACTCTCAAAGCCAAGTAGATTCCATGGCACATAGTAGCCTACTTGGGCTAGGGGCTGTTCACACGTGTTATACACAGCCAAGTCTGATGAACACTCTGCCAAGTCATCCACCCTTGATTTGGGTCCTCATTTTTGACCTTGTTAGTATTTAGCATCTTAGGACACTGGAAGGTTTAGCCTGTTTATGAAGATGGCCAGTTTTATTTACGGACCAAAGTTCTCTGAGATGAGCAGTTCCATGAGGGTGGGAAGCACTTACCTCTCCCCCAGGAAATGATGAATTGGTGTTTGTGGATAATCTAGGACTGACCAAAGCCACAGATTTGGGGAACAATGGTTTTGGGCTCCCAAAATCAGTCTTTCTCATGTTGACTAGGGCATCTCCTTCTACCTACATTGTCTTGGGTCAGTTAGACCCATCCTGGTTGATCATAATTCCAAGTCTCTTTGGACCTAAGATAGACTGATTCAAGCAGGGACCAAGAGACAATGATCCACTCTTTAAAGAAAGGCAGTCTGCAAATAATCCAGATCAAGACAGTCTCTACTTTAGCCCTCCTCCAGCTCTCCCATACTTATTTACTCAGGGCCTCTTATTTCACTTCAGGCAATGTAAGTCTAGTGGGTAGGAGAGTAGTTTTGGTGGCTCAGGATCTGGCTTCTAGGCCTGGCTTTTACTTAATACACCCCTGGGTGTGTTTAATCTCAGCTCCTCTTTCCTCCTCTGCAAAGTGGGGAGAATTATTATTCTTTCTGCTCCAGAGCTTGGCTGTTGGCAGTTGTGTAGGAGCTGGAGAGGATGTGAGAGGGTAAATTAAACACAGCCAGCCATGCACAGAATGGCTCAGTGCAGTTACAGTCAGGTGCTTCACTATGGACTTTTCTATGATTATAGAAATCCCTATTTTATTTGGGTACTAAATTGGATTTACTTTCCCCCTTAGTCTTGTTTTTTGCCTGTCTCAGACATGGACATGCAGCAGCTGCTGAGCTGCACACAAGCTCCTACTGTCTCTTTCAAGCACTAAACTGTCCAGGAAACAGTTTCAGAGCATCTCTAGTGGCCTCTCTCTCTCCCTCTCTCTCTCTCTCTCTCTCCCTCCCTCCCTCCCTCCCTCCCTCCCTCCCTCCCTCCCTCCCTCCCTCCCCCCCCCCCCTCTCTCTCTCTCTCTCTCTCTCCTGGGAAGACATGGAGTTTGAGGCTTCACAAAGCTTTAGAAACCAGGGTACCATGCAGGCAAGGCAGTTGTACCACCTGCAGTTAAAACTCTCTAAGAGTTATTTGCCTCCCAAAGCACTGGGAGCATTAGGCCTCTCGAGAAGCTGAAAAGGGGACTCTGTGGTAACAGACCCTCAAAGAGTAACTACTATTGAACAGTGCAAGGAGAGTAAGGAGTCACACTATTGTTTGTTGATTTTATTGAGCTCTATATTATTCTCTGCTCCCCTTCCTGTCTCTCCCCTCCCCTGTCCCATGGTGCCCACAGTGTACTCAGGAGATCTTGTCTTTTTCTACTTCCCATGTAGATTAGATCTATGTAAATCTCTCTTACTGTCCTCATTGTTGTCTAAGTTCTCTGGGACTGTGGTTTGTAGGCTGGTTTTCTTTGCTTTATGTTAAAAACCACCTATGAGTGAGTACATGTGATAATTGTCTTTCTGTGTCTGGGTTACCTCACTCAAAATGATGTTTTCTCGCTCCATCCATTTGCCTGCAAAATTCAAGGTATTATTATTTTTTTCTGCTATGTAGTACTCCATTGTGTAAATGTACCACATTTTCCTTATCTATTCTTCAGTCGAGGGGCATTTAGGTTGTTTCCAGATTCTGGCTATGACAAACAAACCTACTATGAACATATTTGAGCACATGTTCTTGTGGTATGATTGAGCATCCTTTGGATATATACCCAAAAGTGGTATGACTGGATCTTGAGGAAGGTTTTTCTTCCTTATTTTCTGAGAAATCGCCACACTGATATCCAAACGGGCTGTACCACCTTACATTCCCACCAGCAATACATACTTGTTTCCTTTTTCCCACAACCTCTCCAGCATAAGTTGTCATCAGTGTTTTTGATCTTGGCCATTCTTACAGGTGTAAGATGGAATCTCAGAGTTGTTTTGATTTTCATTTCTCTGATGACTAAGGATGCTGAACATTTCCTTAAGTGTCTTTTAGTCATTTTAGATTCCTCTGTTGAGAGTTCTCTGTTTAGGTCTGTACTCCATTTTTTATTGGATTATTTGTTCTCTTGATGACAAATTTCTTGTGTTCTTTGTATATTTTGGAGATCAGATCTCTGACGTGGGGTTGGTGAAAATCTCTTCCCATTCTGTAGGCTGTCATTTTGTCTTGTTGACCATGTCCTTTGCTTTACAGAGGCTTTTCAGTTTTAGGAGGTCCCATTTATTTATTGTTTCTCTCAGTGTCTGTACAACTGGGATTGTATTTAGGAACTGGTCTCCTGTGCCAATGCATTCAAGTGTACTTCCCACTTTCTCTTCTATAAGGTTCAGTGTGGCTGGCTTTATGTTGAGGTTTTTAATCCAGTTTTGTGCATGATGATAGATATGGGTCTATTTTCACTCTTCTACATGTTAATATCCAGCACCATTTGTTAAATACGCTTTCTTTTTTCCATTTTCTATTTTTTGCTTTTTTGTCAAAAATCAGGTGTTTAAAGGTGTGCAGATTAATATTTGGGTATTCAATTTGGTTCCATTGGTCCTCCTGTTTGTTTTTCTGCCAATACCAGGCTGTTTTCAGTACTGTAGCTTTGTAAAGAGTTTGAAGTCAGGGATTGTGATGCCTCCAGAAGTTCTTTTATTGTACAGGGCTGTTTTGGCTGTCCTGGGTTTTTTGCTTTTCCATGTGAAGGTGAGTACCATTCTTTTGAGTTCTGTGAAGAATTTTGCTGGGATTTTGATAGGCATCGCATTGAATCTGTAGATTGCTTTTGATAAGATTGCCATTTTTACTATGTTAATTCTACCTACCCAAGAGCATGGGAGATCTTTCCACTTTCTGATATCTTCTTCAATTTCTTTCTTCAAAGATTTAAAGTTCTTGTCATACAAGTCTTCCATTTGTTTTGTTAGAGTTCCTCTGAGATATTTCATGCCATGGTGATCTGATAAGATAAATGGGGTTATTCATTACATTTTTTGTATCTGTTGAGGTTTGTTTCATTACTGAGTATGTGGTCAATTTTTGAGAAGATTTATTAAGTGCTGAGAAGAAGGTATATTCTTTTATGTTTGGATGGAATATCCTATAGATGTCAGTTAAGTCTATCTGAGTCATAACATCTCTTAGTTCTCTTATTTCTCTGTTCATTTTCTGTCTGGTTGACCTGTACTGTGGTGAGAGGGGAGTGTTGAAGTCTCCCACTATTAGTGTGTGGGGTTTAATGTATGATTTAAGATTTAGAAGTGTTTCTTTTACATATGAGGGTGCCCTTGTATTTGAGACATAAATGTTCAGTACTGAAATTTTCTCTTGATGGATTTTTCCTGTGATTAGTATAAAATGTCCTTCTTTGTCTCTTTTGATTGATTTTAGTTTGAAGTCTATTTTGTTAGATATTAGGATAACTACACCAGCTTGCTTCTTAGGTCCATCTGATTGGAAATTTTTCTCCAGTCCTTTACTCTGAGATGATGTCTGTCTTTGAGGTTGAAATGTGTTTCTTATTTGCAGCAGAAGGATGGATTCTGTTTTCGTAACCAACCTGTTAGCCTGTGTCCCTTTATAGGTGAGTTGAGTCTATTTATATTAAGTGATATTAATTACCAGTGATAGCCATCTCCTATTAATTTAGTTTTTATTGTTGGTGATGTTAATATGTGTGTTTTTCCCTTCTTTGGGATTTGATGCCGTGAGATCAAAATTGTCTGTGTTTTTATTTATGTAGCTAACTTTCTTGGGTTGGAGTACTTTTTGTACTTGGGTTCTAGTACTTTTTGTACTTGGGTTCTAGTACTTTTTGTAGGGTTGGGTTTGTGGCTAGGTATTAGTTAAATCTGGTTTTGTCATGAGATATCTTGTTTTGTCCTTCTATGGTGATTGAAAATTTTGCTAGGTATAGTAGTCTGGGCTGGCATTTGTGGTCTCTTAATATCTGTATAATGCTTGACCAGAATCTTCTGATTTTCATTGTCTTCATTGAGAAGTCAGATGTAATTCTGATAAGTCTGATTTTATATGTTACTTGGCCTTTTTTCTTTGCAGCTCTTAAATCCATTTTTCATTCTGTATGTTTAGTGTTTTGATTATTATGTGGCAAGAGGCCTTTTTTGGATTCTGTCTATTTGATCTTCTATAAGCTTCTTGTATCTTCACAAGTATATATTTCCTTATGTTGGGAAAGTTTTTTTCTATGATTTTGTTCAATATATTTTCTGTGTGTTTGAGTTGAACTTCTTCTCCTTCTACACCTATTATTCTTAGGTTTGGTCTTTCCATGGTGTCCCATATTTCCTGGATATTTTGGGTTAAGCTTTTGTTTGATTTAATGGTTTCTTTGACTGATAAGTCTATTTCCTCTATTGTATCTTCAGTGCTTGAGATTCTCTCTTCCATCTCTTGTATTCTGCTGTTTATGTTTGCATTTGTGATTCCTGATCATTTTCTCATGATTTCTATTTCTATAATTCCCTTGGCTTGTATTTTCTTTATTTTCTCTATTTCATTTTCAAGTCTTGAATAGTTTCTTTCATATGTTTGATTGCCTTTTCTTGGTTTTCTTTAAGGGATTTGCTGATGTCTTCCAATATTTTTTGTTTGTCTTTTCCTTCATTTCTATGAGGGAATTTCTCATTTCCTCTTTAAGAGTCTCAAATATTCTCCTGAAGTTATTTTTTATGTCATTTTCTTCTGCTTCACCTTTATTTGGTTGTCACACCTAGACCCACAGAGGTCTCTGACTCTGGCCCACTTGCTCATCTTTTGCTTCCCTGTATCTGCTCCTGTGGAGTTGCTGTTTCAGGTCTGCTCTGGCCCAGGTAACTGGCTCAGTCCTGTTGCTGCAAATGTCCCTGGTCTGGATCCATGCCTGCTCCCACAGAGCTTGCTGTCTCAGGCCCACTCCAGCCTAAGTCCTTGGCCCAGTCCTGCTTCTGCAAATGTCCCTGGACTGGATCCGCTCCTGTTCCAATGGAGTTCACTGTCCCAGGCCCTCTCTGGCCCAGGTCATGGGCTCAGTCCTGCTCTTGTGGAGTTTGCTGTTTCAGACCTGCTCTGGCCTATGTTTGTCAGTCCTACTCCTATGGAATTTGTTGCCTCAGGCCTCCTCTCAAATCACAGTTTCTTAGAGGAGAAAAATAAGAGAGAGAATATCAGGAAGGCAGGGCACTCACCTGCTATGTGCCTGACCTTCGTCAAGGTTCTGAATTCTGAGACAGCTCAGTACAAAGGACCATGTGTACATCCAAAGTGGTATTCTCAAATCATGATGTCCTGGCTTCCTCACAGAGTTATTTATAAACCTCAAAGCACAGAGTAGCCGTATTGAGAGGAGAAGCATATGTCTGGTTTGTCTTATGTAGTCCTAGTTCATGGCTGCTGCTCCTACGTTCTTATTAATAATGCCTTTTATGCCTCTTCCTCTTAGAAAAGTGACACATGGTCACTTCACATTTGAGGTTCCTGTATTAGTTGATTTTTTTTAACTATGATGAATTATACCACAGAAGTCACTAAAGAAAAGGAAAGTATGTTGGAGCCCTTTATTTCAGGGTGACTTACTTCGTAGTGGAGAACGCCCACGGCAGAAACATGAGGCAATCTGCTGGTTATAGTGTCTGTAACCACATAGGCAGGTTGGAGAGGCACAGTGGGGAAAGACTAGTGCTTGGCTTAACTTTTTTCTCCAGTTTCACTCAGTCTGAGACCCCCAATTTCTTGGATGTCGCTACCTTCATGCAGGGCTTGCTCAAAGAAATGTATCTCCTAGGTGATTCCAAACTCATTCAAGTTTACAGTGAAGATTAGCCACCACAGATCCCAGTGTGAGAATTTGTCATGTAAATCGACCAAAGGTGAAAAATGCTTGGTGTCAGGAGATCTGTGCGCCTGAGGTTCAAAGACAGTGGCCATAGAGAAGTCAGGAGAGTAAGGTTGACTCTGCCTTCCTGCTGTGGGTGCAGGCTCTGAGCAGCGACACTCAGGGTCAGGCTCAAAGCAACAGCAGCCAAGAGACTAAACCAAGAAGCAGAGCTAGCAGAGGCAAGAGAGGGGAGTCCAGCTACTTTCCACAAAATGGGGGACAGTATATGCTCATTGTATTAAGATGTCAAAAGGTCTATTGGGGTGAGGACCATACTTTTATGGAAAATCACATGGGGCTTTGATTTTTCTGGTAGCTAGCATGCTCTCCAGAAACAAGGGTATAAATCAAATAAGAAATCAGGCTGGGGTATTTTGAAAATTTCAGGGTCACACACTTGAATTCTGAATGTTAAGGTCATTTTCATAGCATTACTATCCAGAGAGGCCTCACGATCTCCCTCTTTTCTTCTCTTTGCCTGGGCTCTGCTTCTCACTACTGTTCAAATTGTTCTCTGTGGTTCTCTCTAGCGTTTCTGAGTAAAACATCCCTTACCCAACACAGGAATGCTGGTTCATCAGGGAAGTTGGGAGGCTGAACAGCTGTGCACACAGCTGCTGTCTGGAAGCCCTTGGCACTGACCAGCTCTGTTTCTGATGAGCCATGCTTTTCAGATGGCATTGCCCAAAGCATTTTAGCCACACAAAGCTCTCAGAACACCCCTCAAATGCTGTTGACTAGACTGGGGCTCTGGGAGTCATTTTGTCGGGCACAGCAAGACCTAGTACAATTCTGACGACTCAGCATTCCAAAAGCACACTCCATCTTCCCACCTACGTTGAAAAATCTGTTCCCTAAATGCCTCCCCAAGAAATAGAAAGCGCTTCCTTTGCCTATGTCTACTGACATGGTGTTTGATCTGGGAGAGAGGGTGAAGGGCTATGTGAAAGCATCACTCTTGGGGATGTCAGAATCTCCTTGGAAGAGTCCTAATTAGGAATTCATATGATTGACAGGTGGTGGAAGCTGGAGAAAGTACACTTGATATGCAGCAGAAGTCAGTGTCTGTGCTGCAAACGTGTGTGTGTGTGTGTGTGTGTGTGTGTGTGTGTGTATTGGCAATTGAGACCTTGAAAAATCTTTGCAGGTGATGCTATACTTTTGTTCTCCAGTTAAATATTTAAGAAAATAATCTGTGATAGCCACCAATAGCTTTTACTCTTTTTTGAGCAGGATATCCTATGACTTGATAGCAAGTAAGTTTCAAATTTAATGGGATTTATTTTCTGTGCTGTGTGATCTTGATGAATATGATCTGTATCGAATGTGTTTTTCTTTTGAGGCTAGCATTCTGTGAAGAGCCACATCTTGTTTACTTATTGCTGAGGGTAGTCTAAGTTTGGCAGGAATGTAGCCCTCTAAAAGATGGACCAGACAAATTATATACGACCTTCTTGTCATGCTCTGTGTTTGCATGCCCTGAAGCCCATTTCCCTATCTTTATAATGTTGGTGTAGAATGAGATCATATTCTCTTAATATTCAAGTTATGGAGCTCTGTAATCCCAGCTGATAGCACAAAAACAAATTCTTCCTCATCCTTTTCACTAATGAGTTCAGATTAGTTCCCCAAGACACGTTTTCTTCATCTCTGAAATGGGTGTAATAGCGATAGCTTCTACCACTTAGAGTTGTTGTTCCTATTAGATGAGAAAACACGTATGAAAAGCACAGCCCAGTCCCACTTCACGGGGCGGGGGGGTGGATAGAACAGTCCCAGTCCCCAAGCAAGGTTGGGACAGTTCTGGTTATATGTGCTAAGAGCATAAAAATCAGAACCAGCTTGCTCCACAGGGTATCCTCATGGCCCCATGGGCTAGTGTTGTTTTCTTTGGTTTCTGTGTGAGAAGGGAGCTCAAGGGCTTTGCAACAGGTATCCAGATAGAGAGAATATAGGGCAACCTCTCCTCCTGATCAGCAGACTGTTCCCTCACATCACTTCGGAACTGGTATCCAAATGTTACCCCCTTTCAAGAAACTGAAGAGTTTCCTATGACGATAGACACATTCTATATCTATATGGTACTATATAGTAGCCTTTGACTATATGTAGTTACTGAGCACTTGAAACCTGGCTAAGTTGACTGTAGAAATGAGTGAAAAATTTTTATTTCATTTCAATTGCTTTAAACAAATAAGGTAAGATAGCATGTATATGTAATTCCAGCACTTGTAAAGTTGAGGTGGAATGATTGTGAGTTCGAAGCTACCCTGGATCACATAGCAAATAATCAATAAAAAAAATACCAGAATAGTCTTATATGGGAGTGCATCATTTGAATGATGAAGCCTTAGCTTTCCTATCCTAATATACTCACAAACACACACACATACACAAACACCACACACACAAATCTTACGCACACACACCATACACACACACCACACAAACCACACACATACACCACACAAGCCGCACACATACATCACAAACACACACACACCATACATACACATACCACACATACACAGACCACACCACACACACACACCAGGCATGCATACCCCTATTGTGTCTGAGGTACATATCCGTTGGGTGGAAAGGTTGGAAGGGGTTTCTAAACCCATCTTATGCTTTGCTTCAAACTAACCCTCCAGAAAGATGAAAAAAATCATCTGAAATTCTTCACTCTAGCTCCTCTGGAGCTGGAGCACAGGCTTCACAAAATGCCTGTCAGGAGGAAAAAACAAGAAAGAGCAGTTTACAGTCTATAGACGCTGCAAACTGGGCTTGCCCCTGAAGACACACCACCAGAACATTTCTTTTCCAATGTCTTTAAGTTACCCTGTCCAGGCTCTCCAGACCAGAAAGAATTCCCTTTACCTTTATTTTTAACATATGCCTTGCTTTCTCTCTCAAGATGCCTGGCAATGAAATTCTGATTATCTTGGTCTCGTAGCTCTTAGGATCCAGTTAGAAAAATCACACCATGTACAGTCTATATATTTTGTGTACACCTAGACCACTAAGTCTCAGAAATAGCGTATGTTATTACAATAGAATCCCATTTCATCCTGATAATAGCAAATGAAATAGATATTTATACAAGCCTGGACTGGTGTGTAAGCAGAATCTGAGACAAAGGCTTATTTCCAGGTGATTATTTGGTAATGGGATTGGAGAAAATGGATTTAAGTAGCGGAAGGAGTAAGGAGAGAAAGCAGCAATGTGTTAGCATTTATCAGCTAGCTCTCTGGGAAAAATAAAAAATAAAAATGAAACTTAAACCCGACTTGTGATTGTACACCTCTTTGTTGTTGAGACAGAAAACCTGACAAAAGCAGCTTCAGGAAGAAAAGTTTGTTCTGTCTCATGTTTTGTGGGTGCTATGCAAAACTGGACAGAAGTCAGGGTTGCAGGAATTTGAGGCAGCTGCTCACACTGTGTCTGCAGCCACGGAGCAGAGAGGTGGATGCTAGTGCTCACACTGTGTCTGCAGTCACGGAGCAGAGAGGTGGATGCTAGTGCTCAAACTGTGTCTGCAGTCACGGAGCAGAGAGGTGGATGCTAGCGCTCAAACTGTGTCTGTAGCCACGGAGCAGAGAAGTGGATGCTAGTGCTCAAACTGTGTCTGCAGCCACGGAGCAGAGAAGTGGATGCTAGTGCTCACACTGTATCTGCAGCCACGGAGCGGAGAGGTGGATGCTGGTGCTCACACTGTCTGCAGTCACGGAGCAGAGAGGTGGATGCTGGTGCTCACACTGTGTCTGCAGCCACGGAGCAGAGAGGTGGATGCTGGTGCTCACACTGTGTCTGCAGCCACGGAGCGGAGAGGTGGATGCTGGTGCTCACACTGTCTGCAGCCACGGAGCAGAGAGGTGGATGCTGGTGTTCACACTGTGTCTGTAGCCACGGAGCAGAGAGGTGGATGCTGGTGTTCACACTGTGTCTGTAGCCACGGAGCAGAGAGGTGGATGCTGGTGCTCACACTGTGTCTGCAGTCACGGAGCAGAGGTGGATGCTAGTGCTCACACTGTGTCTGCAGCCACAGAGTGGAGAGGTGGATGCTGGTGCTCACACTGTCTGCAGCCACGGAGCAGAGAGGTGGATGCTGGTGCTCACACTGTGTCTGCAGCCACGGAGCAGAGAGGTGGATGCTGGTGCTCACACTGTGTCTGCAGCCACGGAGTGGAGAGGTGGATGCTGGTGCTCACACTGTCTGCAGCCACGGAGCAGAGAGGTGGATGCTGGTGTTCACACTGTGTCTGTAGCCACGGAGCAGAGAGGTGGATGCTGGTGTTCACACTGTGTCTGTAGCCACGGAGCAGAGAGGTGGATGCTGGTGCTCACACTGTGTCTGCAGCCACGGAGCAGAGACGTGGATGTTGGTGCTCACACTGTGTCTACTGCTAGTGCTCAGCCCACTCTCACCTTTTCATTCAATCTGGGATCCCAGAGTACAGGAAACAGTGCTGCCCACATTCAAGGTGGTTTTCCTTATTCAGTTAAACCTCTCTGGAAATGCCCTCACAGATACACCCCCAGGTGTGTGTCCATGGTGCTTCCAAAGTCAGAAAGCTGACAATGAAGATTAACGGAACTGCTGTATAATTCCTCTCCCATGCCAATTTCAATCTGACGTCACTGAATGTGGAGTTGAGAAGAGAAGCTTCCATGAGTCACAAAGAGTGGACTCTAAGGTGTCACTGAGAGGAGACCCCATACAAAGATGGAGTTAAAAATTAGCCATTGCTATTGACAAATGGATTCAATTGTCAAGGCACTTTGGAGAGAGTTTGGGGTCAAAGGAGGAAGATTTGTTTGTCAGTTTTCTCTCTGTGTTGGTCAATGATCTTGGGTGCCAGCTTCCTTGTGGTTCTAGGATGACCTGAATGAATGCTTAAGAGATTCTCTGGCATATGACAGCAGCTTCAGAGAGGGTCCAAAGCAGAAAGTGACAAGCTTTGTGCCTTGAGACATAGCATCGCCAGATTGTTCCTTTGAGAGGTTGGTTGAAACCAGTTACTTTGCCTGAAACTGTGGCTGAGAGAAAACGAAGTATCCAGTGGCCCACCAGAGTCTCTTTGCCTTTGCCGTCTTGCAATGATCCTGTCTATCTCACAAGACTATTTCCACAGTTATTCAGGGTTAGTCCTGAGTGGGGAGCATAGGGGAGAAACATTCCATCTACAACTGTACTTTGCACACTTGTCCATAAACCCATTCTGGAAATCTTCCTTTTCCCCTGGTGGGAGTGAAATCAGTGATGTCAGTAACTTTGGTTAGATAGAAAAGAGTTTGTGATAACTCTCCATATAATCTATGTTTTCCTCCCAAACTAGCTACACTTAGCAGCCCATGTGATTCGTTGAGGCAGAACAGGCTACTCTATTTCTGCCACTTCCTAGTGGCCTCATGGAACTCCTCTTTTCCTCTTCAAACTCAAATATTTCTTGTTACAGTAGACTTGGCTTTGCCTTAGCACCCTAGGTCCTTCTATTGGGTCTTTTCTGCTCTCAGACACCATTTTTGTCCTGTCTGAACCTCTGTAGTCCCTTGTATTCATTAGATATCAAACCCACATGGCATGGCAGCCTATCATCAGCTTTTATTATGCTAAGGATCTAATCCAGGCTCATGTGCATGCTAAGCAAATGGTCTACCCCTGGGCCCCCGCCCCTAAGTTTGCAGTTATTCTGCTGTAGAGCCCCGTTTCCTCTGGATTTCATGCTAAAGTTCCAAAGGCCCACTTGATATGTGGGTTGGAACACTTCCCTCAAGGACTATGCCTATGACCTTAAAACTCAAAGAAGTGAACTACATGCTGCATTTTTTTTCTTGGTATCAGGGCTTATAAAGAACTAGAGCTGTTTTCTTCACGTTAGAAAGGTTTTGCCAGCATGTGTCAGGTCATTGCCCCCATAAAAGCCTTTACCAAGGTAGCATCTTCTTTAATACTTGTGTGTTCGTGCACCTGCATGTGCATGTATGTGCGTGATGGCACTGTTTCTGGTGTAGCTGATGAAATTTGGGTCACCATTCACTTAAATGCATGGTGGCATATTGTACTCTGCCATGACATACCATTTGGTGTGTTCTCTTGGCAAGCAGGTGGACAGTTTTAAGAGGTTTCAATGAGGCCTTTCTATTAAAATGGCCCTTAATCAATGGACGAGAAAAGAAGGTGAAGTTTCTCTTAGCTATTATGGATGTCTACAGGCTTGACAGATAGCTCAGTGGTTAACAGTACTTGCTGTTCTGTAGAGGATGTGAGTTCATTTCCCATCACCCATGTCTGGAAGCTCATGGCTTCCTGTGACTCCAGCTCAAGTAGATCCTTTTACAGCCACCATAGACACTCACCCACACCCATATGCTCATAAATAAAAGTCTTTTAAACAGAGAGTGCATGCCAAGGTTACATGCTACAAACACAATTCCATTTATCTTCAGGCAGCCTTCATAAAATCCCCATGTGGAAGATTCAAAGAATGCGGCCGTATCCCATGAAGCAGACACCTACACTTTCCTGTTTTCCTGGACTCACTCTGGAAAATGGACACATGAACCTGGGGCAGGGGCTGAATCAATAGGAGTTTTATTATACAGATCATACAGTTTGATCTTGTTTCTTCTCTTAAGCTATCTTCTTTCAGCTAAATCAACAAGTCCTAGGACTCTCACTTGCCATTGACCAGATTTGGAAGTGAAGTCATTCTATCACCACAGCTCACAAGAGGGTCTGTCCTCAAACTATTTCATTTCCCTGGTACAAATGATGCTTGGTTGACTCTGCATTGTCTCCACTCTTTGTAACACTGGATCCTGCATGTTTCTACTGTCTAGGCACCCTGTTTGCCACTCCAAGTCTTGCTAAGCAAGACTTGCCTTTGACAAGGAATTGGTGTCCTTTGCCATTTTCTCAGCTGCGTTTGTTCAATGGCTCCCAATTCCGTGGCAGTTTCCCTCATTTTCAACACCAACTTTCAGACGATAGGTAGCTGAAGCAACTCAGATATTTCAGTCCTTCTCTTCACAGTGTATTCGTCATAAGGGAATGTTCTCTAGGCCCTCCTCTGGAATGTTTGTTGAATAGACTTTTGGATCCCCTACATTATCTCTGTTCTGCCATACTCACTTCTGAACCACCCCAGTTTCATCTAACACGTCTGTCCTATTCTTTGTAGGTCATTACTGTCTCTAGACTTCTAAGTGCTCTTGTAGCAAAACTGGGCCTGGATATAGCCAGAGCTGAGAAGTATAAATTACAGAAAAGTACCATGCGAGTTTTTCAGTCCCATGTCTTCTATGTGGAAGTAAGAAATGTACCAGGGTAGGAATTTGTGGGGCCTTGAAAGTATGACAATTGGTCCTACAACTTTCATTTCCTAAGAAGCAGAAACTTTTAACTTCCTCCAGAAGGCAAATTTGACATCAAACTAATGCCAGAAATTGGTGGGCAGTGTAGGAAACTGGTGTTTCTACCACAGACACATGAATCAATATCCTTAGGACTCTGGGAAATGTAAAAAAAAAAAATAGCAGCTATTATCACAAAATGGTCATCTTGACTATTGACTCCTCTTATTTTTATATTTTAAATTATTTGATAATTTCATACCTATATAGAATGTACTTTGATTACCTTCAGTCCTTCCCTTCTCTCAGTATCTTCTCCCCAACACTTCCTCATATATTCATGTCTTCTTTCTCTTTCAGTAACTCTTCAAGTCTAAATGGTGCAATCCACTCAGTCATCTACCAGACCATGGACAGCCTACCAGAAACTACCCATTCCTCAGGAGATTCCCGGAAACCCTCAAGTGGTGCTAGCTGCTGAGGGAGGGTGGGTCTTTGTGAGCCCCTGCCACATCCATGCTTTCATCCTGTAACGTTGGCTGTTGTTGACCATTGACTCTTCGTGTAATATAATCCTTCCTGTGGTTCACGGAGACAGGCTTCTGAGAGCTTTCAAATGACATTACGTTGATTATAGAACTCGTCAATCTAAAAGTTGTTTACTTTGAAAAAAAAAAAACCCTGAGTGAATTACTGTTAGCAATTTGCTTATAATCTGAATCAGGTAGTTAAATTCACATTTCCACAAGCTGCTGAGGAGTTAAATTTTGATGTTGGTCTGTGATTGGGAAGTACCTTCATGACTGCATGGTGGTGATGATAATTATGGTGGTGGTTGTGATGATGCAGTCACTATGTGCCAGTCAATGTTCCAAGTCCTTTACACACACAAATTCTATTAAATTCTCACAACCAGCACTGTGCAGTAATCGTCCAGTATACCATTCCTATTTCTGACATACTTTACTCATTCCTGTTCCTAGTCTTCTTTTTCTCAGTTCTCGAAAGGATCACTAGTGAACTGAACAAGATTTATGGGGTAATTCCTCCATCTACACCAACCAGAGAAATCCAGTAATGGCCCATCCTGAAGCTATATCTGGAGTCCTCTAAGCCATTCCATCAGATATTTATTCCCATATCTTATTTGTCTTCCCTCTAGGATCTAAGCAAGCCTCAAATATTTATATAGTTTGGACACATATATGATGACCTGTATGTGATGAAAGAGTCTCACAAATCCACCCATCCATCCTTTTCCCATTGAGCTTAATGTCCTCCCCCTTGAACCTGAGCAGGCTTTAGCGGTTTGTTTCACTAATAAAATGGATTTACAATGTTCTCTGACACCTGGAGGCTAAATTCAAAGAAGCCTTGCAGCTTCCCCTTGGGTTTCCGGGAAGTCATGAGCTGCCATGTAAGAAATGAGATGATATGTTTTGGCGCTCACAAACAGCCCCAGCTGAACAGAGCCTTCCACCTAACCCTGCCCAGTACCAAATACATGAGTTAAGTTGTCTTGGGAGTAACTTGAGTTTACTGCTGGCTGACTACCACGAAGTGTCGGTGACTGGAGATACATGAAATAGGAAAAGCACCACATAAGTCCTGCTTGATCCCTAACCTCATGAAGCATGAAAACCAATAATGTTTAATGGAATAAGCCATTAACATTTGTAGTAGTTATCACAGGGCAATAGACAGCTAGAAAACTCTCTGGATGTGTGGTCATGGTGGTTGCATGAGGAACGGTGGGGTAATTGGTGTGGTGAGACAGGCCCTGCTCCTGCTTTAGAGAGCATACATGTGCATGCCCTGGAGAGTTTCTGCTTTCTGTGTTCGCCCTGAGCTTCTGTCGAAGAGGAGAACATTCTGGTTGTCTTCATTTCCAGACACAAGTGCCTGCTTGCGTTTTCTTTCTTGGGACCAGGAAACACTCCCTTCTCTTCTGGCTTTGGTAATTTAAAGTAAGCTTTCATTTTATGGAACAAATGAGTTTAAATGAAGACTCTAAGGTCCCTCTCACTTCATATCCAAAGTCATGCCTTATAATTGTCCACCTCATTGATTTCCAGGTATGGAAGCCTGGGCAAGAAAGCTATAATAACAAAAATGTTATTTCACAATGTTGTCTTCTAGAAAGAATTCCCTAACCTATTATAACTATATGTACTTTAAAGCAAGAAGGTGAAGAGAACACCACAGTGATCCCATTACCTCCGTGGGAAAGTAGAAGTGAAGAGAATACCATGGCGTGGCCCCATTACCTCCATGGGAAAGCAGAGGTGGAGAGAATGTCATAGAGTGGCCCCATTACCTTAGGAAAGCAAGGGCCTGGGAGAAATATTCTTGGTTCTTTATGTGTGACCAAAGATGATAAGACAAAATACCAGGCGTACTTGTATTTGCACAAGCTAACTGTATACGTCACCTCATGTTCTGTTTGCCTTAATAATAAAAACGAGAAGTCCTTTATTTGTACTACTCTTGAGCCATAGCCCTGGAGTCCCTTAGTTCCCCCCACCCCCGTGTAGATCTTTAGAGTATATTCTTTCATCCTCAAGACTTAGCCTCGCTGGCTACTGGTCAGACAGACACCCAGGGAACAACATTTACTTTCTTCTACTAACAGTGAACCAGCAGAGGCAAAGCAGGCGGGCAGAATACCTCTTGTAGGTACCAAGGTCTTTTTCCCTTCTCCTGGCAGATTCGCAGGGCCCTGTGACCTCCTGCTCCCTGGAGATTCTGCACTAGCACTGGCTTGAGGGGATAGCTTAGGAAGAATTTGGCTCTCTTTGTTATGGTGATTCCACCTGTAATCAAGGTTCTAGCAGTGGGCTCCACACGCCTGACCCCTCCCAGCTGATTCTGCCTGAGGCACCGGGGCCTTTAATCTCCTTCTCCTGCTCCTGATGGGAGGAGGCCTTGCCCTTTTGATCCCCCTTGCCCACTGGTATAAATACCCGACTTGAGTTTATTAAAGTGGCCATTTACTCTTGGTAAGTGAGTAGGGCTCTCTTTTGTGTGTGTCTGTTTTAAACCCTCAGGACAATCGTCCATTCTCGTGGGCCCGAGTTCAGGAAGGCGCACGCCTGGATCGGGTGTGGGTATCCACAGAAGAGGCGGGGTCCTACACCTCTTTTCCTTATGTTCCTAGAAAACTGTCCCTCTACCTTTTGGGAAAATGGTAAGGTGTGTGGGACCCAACTGAAGTAGTGATTTACATTGTTGTGGAAATAAATAACTCATGGTTTACAAGTGGCTGCACAGGCTCTCTGGGTGTTTAATATATACATTTCTCTTATCCTACATGACAGTGCTTGCATAAAGACTCTGGTGTGTACTAGAAACAGAAACTATCTTCATCAGGCAAGAGGAGACTGGAGTAAGTAGAGTAGATGCTTTGTGGAGAGCAAGGAGCCTGAGCTTTTCATAGGTCAGAGCTGCATGGCTCATTTGTGGTAGTTACCACAAGGCAATAGACAGCTAGAATACTCTGTAGGGGTGGTGTTGGTGGTTGGAGTGGGGAATGGTGGGTGTCACCTCTCTGAAAGCAGTGGGACTGGGAGAATGGAGCTGATAAACAAGGAGAACTGAAGTCTTGTGTAATAGCCAACTTTATAGCTTCAGAAAATTTACAGTGAGCATTAAGATCACATGAGTAAAAGTCGCATGAGTTTAAGCTGTATACAATCAGAAGGACATGCATGTGGTAAAAATGCATTTTTCCATGGAGGCCTAAAAAGGATGGTTTAAACATTTAATTAAAAACCAACAGCAAGCAATAATGAGTAATCCACAGTAAACTCAGTTCTATCTGTTGCACCTGGGAAGAGAACAAAAACACATTCCAAGAACAATTCTGTGTTCCGCAGAAATCAAGTTCACAAGACCCTTGTCTTGTTTTCTTGGAGTGTGCTCACAGGCACTCAGAATTCTCCTCACACGACTCCATTCCTGGACTGTGTTCTGACAGTGGGGTAGCTATGTAGCACACAGGCTGTTTTCATGGGAGTATCTGACAGTGGTGCAGCTGTGTGGTACACAGGCTGTTTACGTGAGTTTCTGACCGTGGGGTAGCCGTGTAGCACACAGGCTGTTTGCAAGAGTCTGGGGGTCAATTGGTTTAACTTCTGTCTTGCTTTACTGAATAAGTTTAACAATGATCTCGGTGTCCTAGGGTTATTGTGAAGACTAAGTGACTTCGTACAGGCAGGGCATTCTGATCAGTGTTCTGTACTAGGAGAGGTGCTAAAAGCTGGTTATCAATATCATCATTATGCTCCATATCAAAGGCTAACTGTATGGTTTTGTCTGTAGTCGTGGGCACGGAGCACTTAGGTTTCCTCACAGCTAGAGCATTCGGGAGGTGTGAAGAAGGAGAAGACACAGACTGGGGTGTGGTGCTCTGTAAACACCTACTCTTACTCCCCTGACTGGGGCTACTGCGTGCTCCTGGGAGAAGAAAAGGAAATGGGAGCCCTATGGTGAAAGCCAGGAGCTTGGGACTAGGTCAATCAGCTAAATAAATATCCTGAGCCAATCGTCCCAGTGCTTGGAGCTTTCTATGCCTTTCTCTGTCTTCCTATGAAATGAGAATTTGTTAGTCACCTACCTCCCTCTTTGACATAGTGCTTTGGGACCACCCTTTTCCTCCTTCTGCTGTTAGAGCAACAGCAACAGCAGTCCTAGGTTGCAGCATGCCCAGCAAATTATCTCAATGTTCTACTGAGAATCTATCTGCTTCTCTCAGTTTGGCTGCTACCTTCTTTGCTCTGGTCATTGTTGTGTCCCATCTGGACCCCTGCTGTAGCCTTCTGAATGCTCCAAGGTTCTGATCCTTCACATAGAGTGTACACAGCAGTTTGTACAAAAAAAAAAAAAAAACCTGGTCAGAGAAGCTTTATAGAATAACGGGAAGAGTTCAGAGCAGATTCATCAGTAGTCAGCGCTGAGAACAAGTAGTTCTGAGTGCTCACCTAAAGACGACGTCTATAGCAGTTTCTCGAGGGCCAAGGGGACAATGCAGAGGGGAGTAAGACTGTAAGAGCGGGGTGATGGAGGAAGAGTGTCCTCTTGATATGGCGTGATCGTAGCAAGCATGAACACAGAGCAGCTGTAGTGACCTGAATAAGACCTACACTCACTCTCCCGCAGAGAAACGGGAAGAGAACTGGTTGGGAAGAAGAAGGGTGTCAGGAGGAGTGGGAATCAGTAAGAGAGGGTAAGGGGTGAACATGATCACACATTGTATACATACTTAAGATTGTTAAGAAAAAATAAATTAATCACAAAGCTAATTTAAAACAGTATCCTAAATGAAACACCAATTACAAGCTTAAAATTTGCAATGGTTTCTTAAAGTTTAGAATGAGCTAAAAATCTGCCTGTGATTTACAGAGTTCTGTGTGCACCTGCCACTTACATCACCTCCGAGGCCACATTTCACTTCAAAGTTACCTTTTATGTGCTATTCATCTTATAAGTACAACTATGACTCCTCTGACCAGCTTATCCCTACTCCCCTACCCCAAGCCTAAGCAGCCACCATTCTGTTCTTTACTTTCAGGAACTCAATGAAATTTTTTGTCATCCTTTGGTATCTGGTTTATTTCACTTGGCATAATGTGAAATCACTCGCATCGTTATAAATAACAAGATGATTTTGAAAGAAAAAATAGAACTGAAATCAACTTTGGTTAAGGTTTTGTGCATGGTGGACTTTAGTTTAAAACTATGTTTATACGCCTGCCTATAATCCCAGCAGGGATTACCTTGGGAGGCAGGGACAGGAGGATTATCCCAAGTTGGAGGTCATTGTGGTTGATGTAGTCAGTTATATATATATATATATATATATATATATATATATATATATATATACATATGTGTGTGTGTGTGTGATAGATAGGTAGATAAATAGATGAACGAATAAAGAGATAAGCACAAAAACCCACACTAAGACAATAACAAGGGCCAATAAGATGGCTCAGCAACCTGATCTCTAGGAACCATATAGTAAAAGGAAAGAACTGACTCTCTATATTCTTTTTATAAAAAATTTATTTATTTATTATGTATACAGTATTCTACCTGCACGTATGTCTGCATGCCAGAAGAGGGCACCAGATCTAATTACAGATGGCTGTCAGCCACCATATGGTTGCTGGGAATTGAACTCAAGACCTCTGGAAGAGCAGTCCTAACCTCCTAACCTCTGAGCCATCTCTCCAGTCCTCTATGTGGTTCTTTTACATTTGCACACATGCTGTGCTATGGGCAGCCCTCCCACACATGAATAAATAAATGTACTAATGATCTAAAAGAGCAAACATAATGAAAAGATGGCCAAGACTAAGGTTACCCCTCTCCAGTGCTGAAATATGAAGATGAAAAGCTGAGATTTAAACTGCCCTTTATGTAAGTAGAGGCACTCTAGAGGGGTGTTTCACAGTGGGGAGAACTGACTTTGTATGTTACATTCTTGTTTACCCCCCCAACACACACATACCCAGATTCATATACTAGGGCACTAAGTTCACTAGTTTTAATACATTAAAATCGAGTTGTTTAAAAATATAGTGGTATTGTGTGGGCCTAAAGTTTAGAATCCAGGAAGTAGAGCTTTACAGTATAAAATTTTAACTTAAACAAGACTGTGGGAGTCCAGTTTACCTTGTTGCAGAGATTATATTATGTTGACATTTTTAGAACTCTGCATACATCTTAATGAGGATTGTGCTCAGACTAAATGCCTTTTCTGGCAGAGATGCACTGAGTCTTTCACAGCCTGAATTGGGACACTTTGCCAGTTGTTAATTTTTGTGTTGTAGTTGTGAGACAGAAGTAACGTTGAAGCAAGACATTAATGTGCTACCTCATTAACCTGAGTGTGGTCCATCAATGCGAGCAGAGACAACTCTGAGGATGGAATCTACGTCAGAGTAAGGCATCCTGAACGTCCTCTAAGCTGTTAACATATCTAAATGGGGAAAATGCCTTTCGGAAGTCAGCATGGGAGTAAGGAAAAAAGGAATTCTCCAAGTCCAAGGCTTCAGTGCAGTTCCCGTGTCACCCAGAGAGGTGGCCAGGGGCCAAGGACATCAGTATCAGATGCTACAGGCCTGATACTTTCAAACATCTGAGTTTTGGAGCCAGCTCCCCAGGTCTGACTGTGACCTCACCAAGCAGCCTTCTTCCTAATTATAAATTTGGCTTCCTGGAACAGTTTTACCCAACGGGGAGTTGCAACGCTGGCCAGATCATTTTGGAGTCTTGGCAGATACATTTTTTTTTTTATAAATAATTGGTTTGTAAGCTACTTCCTGTTCTGAATGGGTTTTTAATTTATGCATCTCTGGTGGGTCCATCATCCTTCCTGGATCCCTTAATTTTGACAGCTATTACATAGCTGTTCTGGTGACTCCAGACCTCCATGTTAGAGTTGAATGATTTTTACTTCCATTCTATGTGTGTATGTATGTAATTGCATATGTGTGTATGTATATATATACATATATGTGTATATATATATATATATATATATATATATATATAGAGAGAGAGAGAGAGAGAGAGAGAGAAAGAGAGAGAGAGAGATTTAAGACAGATCGATCTCATAATGACCCAGGCTGGTCTTCAGCATCCCTCTGCTTCAGCATCCCAATTGCTGAGATGACAGGTACGTTATTCACAGGAATATCTGAACCAGATTCTTCGTATTTTTCCTTGTTTGAAGATTTTTTTGAAAGAGGCAGGATCTTGTTACCTTATTATGTAAGCCAAGCTATCCCCCTGCTTCAGCTTCTTCAATGTGGGCTTACAAGTGTGTACCACCATGTCTGATCATCTTCATTTGTATCTTTTTCAAATACTTGATTTAATTTTGGTCTACTTTACTCTCCTGAAATGAGTACCTGATGTGATAACTTTTGTTGCGGGTCTCATTGAACATTCTGATGGAAAGAGTAAGCTTGGTGCTTCTGATCAAGAACTATGGGTACACATTAGGTAATCGTTACAATTTAATCAAAGGGACTAGCTCAAAAGCAGGAAAAGATCTTATTGTAGCATTATTTATAATATAAAAAAATCTTGCACCACTAATAGCTCTCAAAACACATCTAAATAAGTCTTGGCATTTTTCCCAGGCTATTATACAGCTATAAATTAGTTACGAAAATTATATAGCAATGTGGAAACATGAAAGAATGTTTACAAAATGTTCCTTTTTAAGCAGAAAATAGAGAACTCTTGTGTGATTTCTATCACAGCTCATGGGAGATCAACACACAATCTTAATGATCTATAGACCATATAGAACTGTGTAGAAACACTGTCGTGGGAACATCCATGTGCTTCAGTACCTTGCCTTTGCAAGCAAATGTTAATGGTACACAATGTCAGGTTTCGCTGTCACATGTCCACCCAGGCATAAGGAAATAGGAATGTATCTATCCTTCCTAGTCCATATCATGCTTGCTCCCTCCTCTCCCACTGATCTTCTTCTTGCATAGTAGTGTCTTCATTGTGTTCATGTCTTTTTTTTTCATCATTTATTTTTCTGATGAACATTTGGCTTATATAAGTTAACATAGTGGCTTCTCTTCCATGTTATAATATTAAATGTAATTATTGTGTTTTGCAATAAAAGCAGTGAAGGATAACTCTAAGACAGCCTGAACACCCCCTTTTCCCAGTTTAATATTTTCTTTACATTATTTGGCTGCGACAATATTTTAGGATAAACACCTAGTTCTTACTGCTTCCAAAGTCATTGTCACAATACTCTACATATTAAGTGCTGTAGGAATTCCTATAGCCAATAGCCTTTAAGTTACCTGGCCACTTGGACATGGCCTCTTATACAATATATGCTGATGTAAAGCGCACAATCGCTCTCTCCTCCTGCTGTGGGGTTTGGTTGATGTTACATATTCAGACAAAGGACTGTGATCTGTAAGTCTACCCCAATAAATAACCCTTTATTGTACTTAATTCTGAGCTAGTGTGGATTTCTTTTTAGTGTCTGTCTTCAATTAAGATTTTCTAAATTTATGATAAATCCTTTAAGAACTTTCTTTGGTTAAAGCACAGTATTGTTTCTTGTTTCAGGTGTCCTGGGTTGGGGCCAGGATTCAAGGCTCTCACCTGTAGTGGCATTTCATTTGTATTTTAATAAATAAAGTTTACCTGAGGATAGAAAAGTAAAACAGTCACACTCTAAGGCCAGCCTTACAGACCAGGCAGCAATGACACACACCTTTAATTCCAGTAGCCACACTAGTTTGCCAAAGAAACCAGGCAGTAGTGGTGCACGCCTTTATCCAAAAACTAGAGAAGATTATCAAATGGGAGGAGACAGCTCTCATTCCCAATCTCATTCTGAGGTTTCCTGGAGACAGGATCACCATTTTTAGACTGAGGTCAAGGTAAGAGCCAGTGAGGGGCTGCTTTGCTTCCCTGGTCTTCAGGCTGAACCCCAATATTTGTC
Source organism: Myodes glareolus (assembly GCF_982192425.1). Taxonomy (NCBI): domain Eukaryota; kingdom Metazoa; phylum Chordata; class Mammalia; order Rodentia; family Cricetidae; genus Myodes; species Myodes glareolus. The sequence goes on from NC_142037.1 coordinate 10,022,926, forward strand.
TCTGCATTGTTATTAATTGAGCTTCAGTCATCACCCTGCTACTGACAAGGAGTTTGGAAAAGATCCTTAACTTCTATTAGTGTCCTCGTGTGTCACATGACCTCCTTAGACTATGATAGCTCAAAACCTCTTAACACGATATTGATATTTGAAAATAAATTTTTAATTTGGATTTACTTTTCAAAATTCTATACATTACCTGAGAACATACTTGATCTATGAAACTAACTTTGATTTTTTTCTAACTATGGGAAGATTAAGAGCTATTTTTAACAATTTATCTTATGCTTGAGAGTGTGAAGAGATTTAATTTTTGGCATGTTTCCATGGAGTTTCTCATGTTTAAGCAGTTGCACTGTTCTACAGTTCTAATCCCATGGTCGTCAATGTGGAAGGTGCACCAAAATCTCCTTGAGGGCTTGTGAAAAAACAAGATGGTAGGCTCCTCCCACAGTCATTCACTCTGCAAGTCTGCGTTCTCATCAGTTCCAGTTAATGGCAGTTGCCCTTGGCCAAGGAGCACACATTAAGAATTACTGTTCTGTAGAAATGTAGATAGCAATGTAAGAATGGATGTAAAAGAACAAGGGTATGGTACATTTGCAGCAGCGCTAGAATTGTGAAGGGTTGGAAGCCGTTGGAATGATTGTCAAGAGTTTGTAGAGTTGTGTGATTGCAGCAGGGAGGGTCTCCCTCCGAAGCATTAAGTCTACATGTGGCAACAGCTCTATGACTTAGTGGAAATGAGGAACCCATATTATGACTTAAATTGAACATATTTGACAATTTTATTTCACTTACAAAGCAGCTTTCAAAAGAGGAGACTGTCTTCAGCTATGCTCCTTAGGGGTTCTGCACTTGTTGAGTTAATTGGAGCGGAGCAGACAGGGAAGGTAGACTCCATGGGGAGTCTACATGAGGTCAGGAACCATGGTGTACCCAATAAATTTCTGACAAATGTGCATTTTTTTCTCAACAAGGACTCATGATCTCAAGGTCATAAGTCAAAGTCTTTGTCTGTATAAAGCTTTTGGCCTTCTCTAAAGAGCCGGAACTTAACAACCCATGCCATCAAGATGAAGAAACAATTATAAATTTGTGTGACTTTATGACAACTGGAATTTAAATATTTACTAAGCACCCTATCAAAACAAAGGCTAATTGTGAATTCATTATGTTGCCTTTAAAAGCCCCAAATGTGGCACTGCTTAGGAGTTCTTCCCAGAGAGATCCTTCATCTGGAGTTGGATGGCGATACAGACGGAGACCCACATTGGAGCACCGGACTGAGCCCCCCAAGATCCAAATGAGGAGCAGAAGGACGAAGAAAATGACGAAGGACTGCGAGGGATGCTATCACCCACTGATACAAGGGGTCGGATCTAGGATCTAATGAGAGTTTACCAAGGCCAGTTTGACTGCGACTGAACGAGCACGTGATCCAACCAGATTCTCTGAATGTGGCCGGATTCTCTGAATGTGGCTGGCCTGGAGTCTTTCTGAGAAGCCATTGACAATGACACTGGGACTAGTTTCCTCTGCATATACTGGATTTTTGGGATCCAGTCTGTTTGGATACTCACCTTCCTGGACCTGGAGGGAGGGGGGAGGAACTTGGAACTCCCCACAGGGCAGGAAACCCTGACTGCCCTTAGGGACAAAGAGGGAGGAGGAGAGGGAGGGGGGGAGTGGGAGGGTGTTGGGAAGAGGGGCGTAAATGGAAACTTTTATAATTTAATAAAATTACTTTCAAAAAAAAAAGCCCCAAATGTTTCCAAAGGCAGGCTCCTGTTATTAAAGTTGATTCCCTGCCTCAATTTAGATCAAGGGCAACTTAAATTATTTGGGGCTTATAATGTTTAACTCTATATTGATTACAGGAGAGTTTCTATGGATGTTCCTTCCCTCATCCTCTCTCTTAACCTTCTTAGTCTCCCCCTCCCCATCTCTTCTGTTGGGACTTGGATCCACAACCGCAAACATGCTAGGAAAGTCTTTTATTACTGAGCCACATCATCAGCCAGGAACTGTGTTCCCTCACTTCTCCCTGTACATCAGCTCCCCCTCTGGGAGATGACCACGATACTAAGGGGTGGGGTATGGGGATCACCTCAGGGCATAAGCAGAACCATGTTCACAACATAACTATCCCCATCACACCCAGGAAGACATCCTTGATTGGAGTGAGAGACATGCAAGTTACAAAAGAAAAGATACTCAAACTGTTCTGAATTTATTTTATGGTATAGTAACTTATTTCAGAAGAGGTCTTAGAAAAAGCCACTTCACTGCAGAAAGGGCTCCAGTAGCAGAGCTAAACAGTGATTCTGCCCAACGCTAACTTGGTAGAATTTATTGGAGCTACTTCCAGGAATGTGGTTGAGGGACTGTTTAACAGGAGCTTTGTAGAAGCCTGGAAACCCCTACTGTAGTAAAGATAACAAGGGCCAGGCTGCATGGGTGGAGCCCTGCTTCAGTCAAGTTTCTGTCCTCCAGTACCTGCTATGACCGTGTGCAGCTGGGGTAGCATTCGACTGAAGAGCAGAAGTGCGAGGCTGGACTCTTGAGGGAAGGAGTCATCACCTTCCCCAGCCATCTTTCTGCCAGCAACGTGAACAGGCCAAAGCTTGTGGAGATCTCTTGTGGGATATCATGGCAGATCTAATCAGGATGGAAAGGTCTGTCATGCTCAGAGGACAATGATTCACGTCCTTCATTGTTAGCCTAGAGTAGGACATGGAAGACTATGCTGGTGACAACTCTTACCTTGGGAAAAGGAGGGTCTTAGTTAATTGGTCACCCATTGGGGACTTTCCCCTGAATAATACCTTCACTTTTATTTTCACATGATGTATTTATTTAGTAATACTTATGGGATTAAAAGTCATTAAAAAACAATGCATTTGCTTTCTAAGAAAGAGGTTAACTAACGAGTTAATTTTCTTTAAAAAAAAACACAAAATAATTAAATGATGAAATGAAAAGTAGGAAAATAAAATCATTTTATATGAAAACATTCCTTTTTTACAACTGAAATTTATGCATTTTTATTCTCAGTAAGAGTTTAAAATCATATTAATATCTAATTATTGGTTTCAATTGCCAATGGCAAACTCTAATCTGACCTTGTTCTAAGATAGTTGCCTTTTGTTCTGTTTTTATAAAATGATTTTAAATTCTTGAGGGTTTTAATTTTGTGAATCAAGTGCTTTAGTTCTGAAGGCAGCTGCCTGGAATGACCAGTTTGGTAGAAGCAAGTTATATATTATTTTTCGTATTGTATTTATTCACAGAATTAATCTGTTAAAACCCATACTGTTATTTTATAATTAAAACAGTTTATGTAGCAATTTATTAAGCTATGAAAAGAACTTTGCATTGTTTGCTCTGCTAATGAGCTACATGTCCAACAAGTTTCCTCCTGGGGTTAAAATTTAAGATGAGTTAGAAAGTCAGTTTTCCTCAACGGAGAAATAGTGACACTGGATACATCAATCACACCAGGACAGGCTTCATGTTCAGGACCAAGATATTATGGACTTCACATGCTATGTGTGGGGTGTGTGTGTGTGTGTGTGTGTGTGTGTGTGTGCCTAATTTTATTTGATTATTGGTTGTGTGTTTTCTTTTTGGGTGTGGTTTTATTTCATTCTCTTGGTTTGGGGGAGCTTGTTGTTGTATTGGGTTTTTGTTTGTCTATAGAGAAAGAACTTACAGTTTGAAGGGTGAGGGAAGAGTGGATTCAGAAGTACTTGGAGGAGGGAAAGAGTGTGATCAAAATATAGTTAAATTTAAAGTTTGTTTTAAATGATAATATAATAAAAAAGAAAAAACTGAGAAGAAATTTTAAAAAGTTGAAGACGAGTTAGAGAAGCTGAAGTTAGGACTTGGCCTGAAGTAGCAAGCTGTTCTTTCTCTTTCCAGGCAGCAGAGGCAACACTGAGTACCTGGGAAGCCCAGCAGTAAAGACAGGGACAGATTGTTATGGAAGTGCCTGGAGGCTGGGAGAGGCTGCATGCAGACTGCAGGACTTGTAAATACAACATTGCAGGATTCTGTTTGAAATTCAAATACTGGATCACTCTTTTAGAATTTGACACAGATAGTGAAGAGATTCTACTGCAGTGGACTGTGGACCACACACCAAGAAAACACGCTAGGGCGCACTGGCAGGTGTGTCCTGCTGGCAGACTTTGGGTATAATAGCTGCTGCAGCCCAAAGTCTATCTTCTGTTCTTCTTCTGCCAGAGCTTAGGAAACAACAAGAAAACATGATAAGAGAGGAAATCAGACTTCATGCAGACGGTGAAGCCTCTCACCTGGACATATGGGTTTGTGAACTGAACCTTTCTCCCAGTCTTTACACTAAACATCGGGTCCCCCATTAGAACTTCCAAGCTTTTAAGTCCTTCATTTTATCAAAGCGTACCTGGCCTGGGTTTTAGAATCTCAGCTTCATGCTTGATAATGAGTGAAAAAATAACCAATTTTGTAATTTATGATTATCTATCCCAGGGAACAAACTGTATGCTAGGTACAGTCAGCAGAAAATTGGACTGCCAAAGATGTCTATGTCCAAATCCTTGGAACTTGTGGATATGTTACTGTCTTAGACATTCTTCTATTGCTAAGAAGAGACACCATGACCAAGGAAATTTATAAGAAAACATTTAATTAGTGGCTTTGTTGCAAAAGGAGTGGCGGGCTGCGTTCCTGCTGGGATCCCAGCTCCCCAGCTAGTTTACACCTGAAATTATTACACAGAAACTGTATTCATTTAAACACTGCCTGGCCCGTTAGTTCTAGCCTCTTATTAGCTAGCTTTCACATCTTGACTCAACCCATTTCTAATAATCTGTATGTCACCACGAGGTCATGGCTTACTGGGAAAGATTCAGCATGTCTGACTTGGCAACTTCATGGCAGTCGGCTCTCTGACTCTGCTTTCTTTCTCCCAGCATTCTGTTCTGTCTACTCCACCCGCCTATGCTCTGACCTATCAGACCAATCCGTTTCTTCATAAATTAACCAATGAAAGCAACACATAGAAAGAAGACCCACCTACATCAGGGCTTGCTTATAGTTTCAGGGGGTTGACCCATAACCATCATGACAGAGAGAATAATGGTGGGCATGGGGCTGGAGCAACAGCTGAGCATTTACATCTTATCTGCTGGAGAGAGGGAGGGAGGGAGGGAGGGAGGAAGAGAGAGAGAGAGAGAGAGAGAGAGAGAGAGAGAGAGAGAGAGACTGGGCCTGGCATGGGCTTTTGAAACCTCAAGACTAACCCCTGTGACATACTTCCTACACTTCCTCAAACAATCCACCAACTAGGAACCAAACATTAAGACATTTGATCGTATGGGGACCATCCTCATTCAAATCACCACGGTTACCTTGTGAGATAAGGAAGAGAGAAGGTGGAAGATGAACTAAGAGATGACAATCTTAAAATAGAGGGCCTATCTGGGGTGCTCTGGGCTGACCAAACTTAGCCACAATTGTCCTTAAAAGAAAAGAAGGAAGGAAGTTAAAGTGAAGCTGTATCAGAAAGACTCAACCTACCATCATTAACGCTGAAGATGGAGGAAAAAGTCACCAGCCAAGGAGTGGTGGCACTTTTAGGAGCTGAAAAAAACTCAAAGATACATTCATACCTGGAACCTCCACACAGGAATGTAGAAATATTTTAACACAGCGGGACCCTTACCAGACTTTATTTCTTGATAGAAGACTATCAGAAAAAGAACCTACATTGCTCTAAGCCACACGCATAGACCATATGCTGTGGTGACCACAGAAATCAGTTCTCTAAGTGGAGATTTTTTGGAGTTATAAGATGTGATGTAAAACAATAGCTTTTTTCATGGGAATAAAGTTATTCTGGAGGATAAGCTTGGGAGACACCCAGAGGTATACAGAAGCCTAGCGATGGCCATCGTTTCCCTGTCTCTGCTAAGAATGCTTGTGCAAAGGTGTTTTCCAGTGCCAGCCACTCCTCTCTCTGTCATCTCTCTCACCCCTGTTGGGTGCTCGTCACACCCCACCCATCCCTTTCGTGTTTGCCTATGGTTCTGAGTCCCTTCTGCCTCACCCATGGTGGTTCTTTACAGAGCCCATGGTAGCGTTTCTGCAGGGGCATGGCATGTGAAATTCTGTGTCAGTCCTTCCTCCCAGGAAAACCTCAGGTTAAGTCCACCCTCACTAGATATAGGCAGAAAGGTATTTGAGAAAACCATCATTTTAATTTTCTTATTTCCTTTAATAACCTTCCAGGGTTTGTTTAGGTTACTTAGAAAAGTAGGTTTTACATTTTTAGACCTTGGGACAGTTTCACAGACTGTGGAGTATTATTTCTAGAGTTGATTTCAGGAGGTTTCACTTTTTATTTTTAAAGTCCAGACGCTCTCTTCCCGGAGGAAGGCTCATGCCACAATGGTGGTTCACTCTGCATCTCCCTCTGCTCTCATCCAATGCACCTCCACAGAGAAGCTGAATGCTAGTGTGTTGGGGGGAGATTGCTAGTTTGCTGGTACAAGCCGGTGACCTTCCCCTGGAAACTCTTTGCTTGCCCTTTGTACTCCCTCACTGTCCTTTGTCCCCATGACTTCTCCTGAGAAGGGACCCCTGTCAAGGTCGGCCACCTGCTTACCAAAATGGTGATTTAGTTAACTGGGATGAGCACGGGATCCTCCGAAGGTTTGCCAATCAGTACAAGTGCTGAGATGCAGTAGCTCCTGGGAAGCGTGTCTCTGCGTCAAGGGCTAGAACTGAAGCTGCTGGAGATAGGTGGACGGGCATCAAAGTCACCAACTTCTGTGCCTAGACGGTTGAAAACTGACAGGCTGACCCGCTTGCTGTGAAAGTCAGATGACCCATTTCTGCTTGATGATACCAGGCTTGTTTTTCTGCCTTCTAGGAAACTCTACCACAGAACCTGCTATGGAGCCTACAGTTCTTTATTCTTTTTCTTCAATGAGGCTCCAGCCCCAGGGGTTACTGTGAAAAACAGTGATGCTGAGCTGAAGAAACGTATGAACTGCTCTAAAGGACAGGTGTAGCCCTGTGTGGGTACTCGGCTTGGTCTGTGTTGGCTGGTCAATCTTGCACCATCACCAACACCCCCCCCTCACCCCCCGGCTTGGGCAATCAGCGAGAGAACCAGCATGTTATATCTGTAGAGCAAAAGAGATCAGAATCCCCAGAGTGGAAGAAAAAAAAAATCCATGCAGCTTCACCATCAAGACTAGGAGTTCAGGTTGATTTCTTGCCTGGGAAGAGATCAGAACTTCTAGAGATCATCTGCCACTCATCAGAAACGGTCCAGAGGAAAGTGAAGGCTTACAGCAAGCCTCCTACCTGCTTTGATATTGTAGTCTCCTGGATTACTAGGACCATGGTCCCATTCCCAGCAGCCTGGACAATGCTCTCATTTCCTACTTTCTTATTTAGTAGAGAAGAGGCCCTGTCCTTTCTGTCTGTTCTTTCAGTTTCCAGCATTCAGCCAATTGCAGGTCTGGTGTCCTTCAAACATTTATGAAGCGGGAGAATGCATGAATCTGAGGTTTGAAACAGTTCACTGCCTGAAAATTGCATCTGCAGGAGGGAGGACAGGGAGGAGCAAGACCAGAGGAAAGGGAGGAGCTTACAGGATTTCTCCTGGGAGGCATCCCAGCATGGAAGTTTGCTTTGCACAAAGAACATCTAAGCAATCGCCAGGCCCTTTATTGAATCAGTAACTTATGTGACCGGCCTCTCAGTGGCTGATGTTTGCAGTTATGCACACCGAGGGCTTGTTCCAGGGAGTGTCCTCTACACACCACAGAATATAGGATATCATGGTGAAGGCTGAAAGATCTTAGAAAAGAGGTTCCCTTTCCTAATTTAGGTGGAGAATCTGGGCTACAGCTGTTCCATCCTATTCTTTCCTAGAGATCAACTCAAGCTTAGATCCCTCCTCAGGACCAGCCAGAGAGAATCAGACTACAGACTTTTGAGGTGATGCCCACTTGATTCTATACCTACCCCTTTCAACAAGTCATTAAAACTACGATCTTTTGCTGGCCCTAGCTTTGGGTTCATTTAAAGTTTTTTTTCCCCCTCTAGCCATACAAAGGCAATTTGTCTTCTTTCGGAGAATCTTGAAATGCAAGGATATAAATCAAAAATTCAAAAAAGTTTTAAAATTGCAAGTAAAAATATAGTTACACAGGGCACAAACTTTGGCTTAAATAGGCCAGAGTTGGAATTCCAGCTGTGTGACCTTGAACAAGTATGTCAAATCATTGACTCTTTTATTTAGTTACTCCCTCACAAGTGTTTGTTAGCCACCTTTCCTGTGCTGGGAATTGGGTAGTTCAGGCCTCAAAGAACTTACATCTGAACACAATTCTCGTCGTGTGCAAGATGATAAGAACACCATGAAGTGTTATGCCCAGTCCACGAGGACCCCAAAAGACCACCAGAAAAACTGACTCACCAAAATGCAAAAGCAAGGTTTATTGTGTGCACATTACATACCTGCAAGGACCTCATCAATGTAGCAGCAAGAATCGGTATCCCACTCTTCTAGAGGGCACTATTTAAAGGTAAAAACAAGAAACGTTACATTAGCAGGGTGTAGGGTGACAGATTCAATCCTGATTGGCTGACATTTGTCTAGAGGGTGTCCTGGTGAAAAGAGAAGGGTGTGTGCTGGCAGGTGATCCTATCTACAATGGTTGGAATGTTAGGAATTTCCTTTGCACCTATTCCTGGGTAGTGCCTGGGTAGTCTCAGTTTGTGGTCTTTCTCAGAAGCAGGCATTGCCTTAGAGTAAACTACAGAGACTCAGGCCTCAATTGAGCTGGGTCCTACAGAAGGAAATCCTCAGGGACAATGCGAAGGGAAGGCTGCAGCTTAAAAAAAAAACGCAAAGGAAGGAAATGGAAGCATTTAAAATGGAGTAAGAAATATGAGCCATTGTCCTGGAGCAGAATTTTAAGACTGGCTGAGCACAAAGGTCAGAGGATCATGTTGGAAATAGAGGCTGGGATGGCAGGGAGCTGATAACACTGGGAATTAAAGGCATAGCAGCAATTAGCACTAGCCCATCTTAAAAAGTAGAAATCCAATCAGTTTTCTTGTTTTCAAATGGAGGGATCAAAAAGATGCTATTCTGGAATGGAGTAAAGCATGGAAGAGAGGAAAGGCTCAAGTAGGAATTGCCTTCTGTCTCATGGAGCAGACAGATTGTCTCTCTTCAGGGCTAGCTTACTTATTCCCCTGCTCTTCTCTGTTCTCAGTCCAGCATCTCAGCCAGCCAGAGTTTTTTCTCTCCTCCTCCGGATGTCCTCAGTGCTCTGCTGAGACTCCCAACAAGCCAATGAATTATTAAAATAGTTTGTTTTCCAAGAGATGGTTTTTCATCTCTGCAGATGTCCGTAGGGTATAAGAAGCAAGACTGGTGCCCATTACTTACTAAGTTCTTGGGTCCAAATCAAATGATAGCATCCTTAAACTTATATCCCTATGCCTCTGAGCATAAGTTAGAGGGTAAGTTTGCAGTCTACCTGGTTAGTAATTCACAATGAGTCAAAGCCTGCACTGGGGACTGGTGGTAGCACTGTGTCCCCAGTCTGGCCCCTCTGGCAGTTGCTATGAAAACTCTACTCTTCACCCTTGGCCAGAATCATGCAGTGAGGCCAGGGTGTTTTCTCCAGAGTCCCAGGTCATCTATACATTCATTCAACGTGGAGACACTACAAGTGCTGGAGAGAGACTGAGTTCATGTCATTAACCTTCATAGAGACCTAGACCATTCATTACCTTAATGCCTCATTCAATCCACAAGTCTTTGCGTCCATCTGCTTCTGTATTTTTTTATTTGTTTTGAATTTTCTGCCTACTGATGGGGAGGATAGATCATATAATACAGAAGAGGCTAGGTCTTCAAGTACCTCTAGAGATCACTAAAATCCTGAAGTTAATTCGTGAGTCTTTAATTCTTTACTACTTCCTAAGTGGGGTGCTGGCAGGGCAACCAAAGATCTATTGATTCTACTGGATTTCTTATTATTCTTCTTAATTGAGCATTTTAAAATTAAAATAAAAGTGCATCATTTCCTTCCATTCCATTTCTTTCTTTAACTCCTCAGTGTTCCCACATCGTGTTATTGTCTCTCTCTCTCCCTCTCTCTCTCTCTCTCTCTCTCTCTCTCTCTCTCTCTCTCTCTCACACACACACACACACACACACACACACACAGATACAGCCTAATGAATCTGTTCAGCATTGCTTGCATGTACACTATTTTAGGGATGACCATTAGTATTGGATAGCCAATGATAGGGCTCATTCCTGGGGAAAGACTATTTTTTTTTTGGTCTAGGAGTAAGGCCCCAAGAGATTCCCATCTTCCATGTTAACATAGCTATTGATATTGTCAGTGTCCAAGTCTTGTTTAGGCAGACACACTGTTGAGTGAAACTTCTATGTAATTGCTAGGTGATACAATCTCAGGGCAGATTTTCCCCTCTTCTGCGATTTTCCATGAGCCTTAGGTGCAGAAGTTGTGTTTGTATATATATATGAATTAGGGCTTGGAAACCCAGGATCAGTTTTTCTCTGCATTTTGACTAGTTGTGGTTTTCTATACTGGTCCCTGTTGTATGGAGAAGTTTCTTTGGTGAGTGTTGGGAGCTATGGTATAAGGCTGAGTATTTAGAATGCAGTTAGAAATTCTTCTGATTTAGCAGCATGTCAGTGCTAGAATTTTCTCTAAGATATAAGACCTCCACTAGTCCTAGAGGAATTAGCTAGGTTTCCAGGACCAAGCATGGTTGCCCTGTTGTTGAGCATGACTTAAGTTCAGTTAGAGAGTCATTGGTTACCACCAAGATATGAACACCATTACTGTACCATTAGAGATATCTTGCTTTCTGGTCACTGTTGTGATCCGTAGGCACTATGGCTACTTCTCACTTTTGGCAGTTTGCACAGTGCCTCCTAGGACTATGAAAGTTCATTTTCAGGGAGGAGGCTTTCAGGTTAAAGCCAGCTCAGACTCTGAGTCCTGTGTCTGAAGTTCATAGTGTCTTCAGAAATAGAGACTTATTTCAACCTCTGCGAAGCAACTGAGGGCAACAGCAAATAGCTTATTGTGTTTTAGGGATTTCCTAGACACCTCAGATTCATAACTAAAATGGAGTTTCTCGATGATTTTGCAAACTAAACAGCTTACACAAGATTAATGTCTAAGATCAGTTATCCTGTCAACCTTCCATGCTTCCTTGACTTCTAAGGAACAAACATATAAAGAAACACTAAGCTGCCTGAATGCTTCACTGCCTGAAGGAGTGCCTCAATTTCTTGGGAACTGAAAGGCACACAGTTGCCCTGGGAGCCATGGATACTAACCTGGGAAACCTATGACAAATGCTTCTCAGGGAGACTAGGCCAGGCAACTTCATGATTTCTTGAAAGGTGCGGGATGGATGGATTAAGTGGAGACCAGTTTTGAAGGTCACACTTGGCACCCAGATCCTTCCTCTCTATCTGTTGCCTGGCCACCATGAGATAAAGAACCTTATTTGCTATATGCTTCTGCCACCACAATTTTTACTCAAGCCACCAAGACTGGATACAATAAAACTGGGAGCAAAACAAATCCTTCCATTGGTTGATTTTGATGGGTCACAGTGGTGGCAAAGCCAAGTCATGAAACAGACACTTCTGAACCACTTAGACAAAGGAGGAGTTCTGTGCGCATATTTTGTAGCTTAAACATGTTGTTTAAACTCTTGAAACCTGTTTCCTCTTCCATAAGAACCATGCTGTCACCTTCTTTGGACTGTGCTATTTGGGGGATCAGAAGAGACAACACTGGAATAGTAAATTCCCACACTTTTGAGCATTCTTTTGCTACTTTTATGACCTTTTTGCCTTTGTGTAAAAGCTGCAAGTTGACTTAATGTTACTATCATGGGTAAAAAGTTATAAATAGACAGTAGTAAAAATTCATAATTCTTATATAAAAATGCATACTGTCAAAAGATCTCGCTCAACAACTAACAGACCATGTACATAAACATTGAATCCTGTTTGTTCGGTAGATAGGTCAAAGCTCACCCACCCTGAACAGTTCCTTTTCTACCCGTCTTTTCTTTTTATCCCTTAAAGAAATTGTTTTTAATCCTGTCCCAGTCATGTAACTCTAGTCTCCGTGACTGCACCCTGCCTTGGTTTCCTCTCAGATTTTGCAAGATGCCTGGTGCCAATTGCCTCAAGCCTGTTTGGGAGCACTTACATCTCCAGTTCATGTCAGTGTTTTTCTGTGGTGATCAGACCCTCCAGGAAACGTCTACCGTGTATACCTGGATGATGTGGTATGTAGGACAATGGCTACTATGTAAGGCTTGACTGCTCACTGCTATTCTGGCCTTGTTGACTCACCCAGACTTTCTAGATATTGTGCACTGAGCAGCTACCCACAGAGTCCAGTCTCATGCACTGTTTTTTCAAAAGTCATCTCAATGCTTTAAATAACACATAAAGGAATAGTTTATCAAGTCGTGCTCTGGTTTTACAAATTTAGTTTTTCATCACTGAGTTTAAAATTATTATTATTTTATGTACGCAGGAGTATGTATATGGACCTGTGTACATGCGTATGATGTGCATGTTCACACACCAGTGCACATGTATGTATGCAGGTGTACTTTGCTGTATACATGTGTGTGTGCATGTGTGCTTGAGTGCATGCATGCATAGGACAGCAGACAACTTTAGGTTTCATCCTCAAGAAGGCTAGCCTTCTATGAATAGTCTCTCATTGGCCATGAGTTCACAAATGAGACTAGACTGACTTGTCAGTGAGCTGCAGTAATCTTCCTGTTTCTACTTCTCTTAGTATTGGGGCTAAAAGTATACCAGCATAGCAGGCTTTTTTACATGAGCTCTAGGGTACTGAACTCAGGTTCTGGTGTTTGCAAGCCAAGAATTTTACTAAGCTATCTCCCCAGTTCAATTTTTTATTATTAATTTATTTATAATAATGTTTTCTTGCTGGTGAGCAGTTATGTGAGGTGTATTTAATCCATGGAGTCTTGCGATGACCTCACAGCAAAGGGACAGAACAGCCTGGCAGTCCCTCTCCCTGGTCTCTCCTAGTGCCTGCCTCCTCATCAAGCCCCCACTTTCCCCCAGCCTCTGGCAGCAGCCAATTTGTTTTTCATTCCTTTAGTTCTAACTTTTCTAGTATCTTCTATAAATGGAATCATTTTGACTCTGCCTTCTCCCACTTAGCAAGTTGCATCTGAAGTCCATCCATGCCATTATATGTAGCAATAACTGATTCTGTTTGTTGTGGATTAAATGTGTAGTTATATGAGTGTTTCACGTCTTCATCCATTTGCCAACAGAAGATTTTCCTTTCTTGAGACTATGTCCTACTAGGCAACTCCATGCATGCAGCCTAAATTCGTGACTCTCCTGCCTCAGACTCTCGAACACTGGGATTGCAGGCTTATTCCCCCATGCCTGCCCCCAGCTGGAGGATAGCCATGTTATTTGTAAATTGTGGTGTTTATTCAGGCTCTGTAGACATTCATGCAAAGATAGTTTTCCATTTCATGTGGATAACCCAGGGGTGACTTTGCTGGTGATATATTAATGTTGGCTCATATTATAGGAAACCGCCAGCCTGGTTCTCACAGTGGCTACATCATTTCACAATCTCAACAAGAGCAAGTGAGAATGTCAATCCTCCAACATCCTCATCAACACTTTCTGCTGTCAATTTTGTGCTTGAAATTTTAGGCATTTGAGTCATGTACAGCAAAATATCATGTTTCTTTTAAAAATTGAAATCTAATTCACAAGCCATAAATTCACCCTTGAAAGCACACTATTCAGTGGCTTTTACTATATTCACAAAACCATAATCTCAATTTGGGACATTTACTCCCACTAGAAAGAAGTCGCACCAGCAGTTTCTCCTGGTTCTCACCTCCCCCAGTTCCTAATCTAGAGATTCCCATGGGTTAAACACCGAGTTAGAAAATACAACATCATTACTTTTAGGAAAAATATGTCTGTGTTATAAGTTGAATATAAGATACTCTTCATAGATTCATGCATTTAAACACTCGCTCCCTAACTGATAGAGCTGTTTTGAAAAACCTTAGAACCTTTGGAAGGTGGAGCCTCCCTGGAAGAAATGGATCACTAGAGGCAGGCCCTGAGGTTTTATAGCCAACCGCAGTTTCTGTTCATTTTCTGTTTCCTAACTGAAGACACAGTGCGCTGAGACTTTTCTTTCTTCAACCCTCCCATGATGAAGTGCATCCCTTCAAACCATAAAACAATCTCGAAACCAAATAAATCCCACCTCTCATCAGAAATATAGTCATAGCAGTACAGTACATGGAAAGAATCATCAATCTAGGACTGGAAAACCATGCCTCACAGGGTAGTAATCCTAGATTCTGTAAATGGCTCATCCTGGTAGAGTCTGATTTATTTCTTATACAAAAGAGAAAATTATGTTCAGAGGTATTACATGACTCGACTGAGATGACTCCACTAACAGGTGTCAGAACTGGGGTTCATGTCCTATTCAGTTGACCTCTGCAAACACGGCTTGTGTTACCTTGTGTTGTTCACTGGCCATTACTGTATGGAACCAGAAGAAGATCAAGTATCACCTTTTCCACTATTACCTGAAAGTGTGTACATTGGGGGACTCAGATTCTTCACTGTTCTGCACAAGTCAATGGATGACCAAGAAAGTGACACGAATATTGATAAGTAAATTTTCAAGAGCAGGTAGATTTATAAATATGGAATCTTTCAATGATAAAGACCAACTTTATATCATCTTGCTTTTTTAATGTAATATCTCAGTTATCTCAGGTTGGCATGGAATTCGTCATGTAGCTGAGGATACCCTCAAATTCCTGATCCTACTATGTGCTGAAATTACAGGTAAGCACATCATGTCTGTGCTTCACTCTGATTTAATTGAGTATGTGTGTATGTGTGCATGCACACGTGCATGTGTGTGTGTGTGTGTGTGTGTGTGTGCGTGCACATATGCCAGCAACATGCATGCACCAAATTTAGGAATATTTTCTGCACATATCTCTTCTTCAGGAACTCAAGACATAGAAACATTGGTATTTATGATAGCACTATGGGCCTGTAAGGCTCTTTAATTTTTGCTCAATATTAGATCTGTTCTTCTGATTAGATGTTTTCCAGTTATTTGTCTTTTAAGTTTATTGACTTTTTCCTCCACATCTCCATTTTGATATTGAACCCGTCACTGAGTTTTAAATTTTTGGATACTGACAATATATTTTCAGTTCCAAACTTTCTATTTAAAAACAATTTTTCCTCTGCTGAGACTAGCTACCTTTGCATTCATTACATAATGCTTTCCTTGACCTCATGGGGGTAGTGTAATATCTAAGCTGTTCTTGTGTCTTTATCTGGTTATCTCAATATCTGAATCATCTCAGTGTGGTATCTAATTGCTGTCTTGTCTCTTGAAAATTGATCATATTTTCTTTACTCTTTTTATTTTGAATAAAGTGAACTCTGATTCAAATTCTTAACTATCTTGTTTGGGTTTCAGTACACCAGCTACCTGCATGTTGGGGCAATAGTTTACATCAGGATTTTCTCATAACAACTTGAAGCCTTTATT
This sequence comes from Myodes glareolus, assembly GCF_982192425.1. Taxonomy (NCBI): domain Eukaryota; kingdom Metazoa; phylum Chordata; class Mammalia; order Rodentia; family Cricetidae; genus Myodes; species Myodes glareolus. The sequence continues at coordinate 10,038,615 of NC_142037.1, forward strand.
CTTCTCTGAGTTTCTCATATTTCATATTTTATATGAATGTTGTATGGGAATGAGCTTGAATCTTTGTTGTCCATATATAGACTGGGGGATCCCTTCTCCTGGTTTCTCTGGGTTCTAGTCATCTCTTTCCATTTTATCTGGCCAGAAGGGTGAGGATATCTATTTTCTTTTCTGCTTTTGCTGTACACTTCATTGTGATTGAGAAAGAAAAATACACAAGAAGGAGAATGCCACTCATTGTACACGAAGAGGATTTCACTCAGATTCTTTGCACAGCCTGGCTTTCTGATTTTACATCTGAAAGACAGACTTACCCTTGGAATTTTTAGAGCCTTTGACAAGACCACCATCCCTACACAGTGGGCCTCTGGAGGATGGGAAATAAAAAAAACTCAGAAGATAGACACTGTTGGAGGGAGGTTGCTTGTTCTTCCCAGCCACCCGACTAGTTTACACACGAAATAATCACACAGAAATTGTATTATTTAAATCACTGCTTGACCCATTAACTCTAGCTTCTTATTGGCTAACTCCTACATTATAATTTAACCCATTTACATTAATCTGTATATCACCATGAGGTTGTTGCCTACCAGCAAAGTTTCAACATGTCTATCTCTGGCGGCTCCATGGCATCTCCCTCCGCCTTCCTTCTCCCAGCATTCAGTCCAGTTTTCTCCACCTACCTAAGGTCTGCCCTATCAACAAACCAAGGCAGTTTCTTTATTCATTAACCAATAAGAGCAACATATAGACAGAAGGACGTCCCACACCAAGGCACTCTCCCACACATATCACCTCTGATCAGGAAAATAGATTTCTCCTAGGGCTTCTGCTTCCTGAACCTGATCCTCAGTGTAGCCCAAAGAGATCATCCCTCCCTTAAGTTGTTTCTGCCAGGGTATTTACTACAGAAACTGGAAGAGAAAATAAGGCAGCATATAAAATTCTCAGAAAAGTTAAATACTGTATCATTGATGGGTATTCATGATTTCTTTTCTGGATACAGTTATATAGTCTCAGTTATTCATAAGGCAGCCCAGCAGTGAAGGCTCAGACTAGGATCATAGTAAACTGTGCCCTCAAAGAGAAAACCGATCTCTTTCCTTTCTATTTTTCCTGTGTTTCTCAATTTTCTGGGCTTGACATATGAAGAATTGCAACAAAGCCTACCCCTGGTTATAAACCTCTAGATCTTTCTTCGCATTTCAGCCTCCCTTGCAGTTCCATGTTCACATGACCTGATTCTAGGCAATGGAAATGCTTTTGGCAATGATTTTAGCTGTTCCTTAAATTTCTCAATTTATCCATCCTACCATTGCTTTCCTCATATGGTATCCTTGAAGACCACCAATGCTAGATGGGTTAGCTACATGGTAGAAAAGAGGTACTCACTCTGTATCGTGCTGTGCATTGGGAAATAAGCCTCTACTGTGCAGGGTTGTTGTAGAAACCTGCATTAGCTACCCAGACTGCCAGTGTGAATACAAATGACCAGTGTACAACAGTGGAAAACAGGATTTCTTACACATATTGCAAGAGCTTAGGAATATTTCAGTAAACTTCCTTTGTTTTGGATGCCAATGGGTCAGAAATACTTTGCAAAAATAAAAAATTACATCAAATCAGGATCTTTTAATTATGAGACACTAACTTGTCAACTTATAGAAATAAGCACAGTTGTCAAATGTCCTCATTATTATGGCTAAGAAGCTAATCTAACCCTTTTGGAAAGTCCCAAAGGAAGCCAAACTGCCAAACAAAGGCTTCCTTGTTGATATTTCTCAGCAGCAAATCCATCTGCCCAGCTGCTGTGGCAAACTGGTGATAACAGTGATGCCAGGAACCTCAGGGTTGAGACACTGTCCCATCATTTATCAGTTGTGAACATCTGGGCTATGAACTTTGCTTCTGGGACCTCTGGTTTTCACACCTGTAAAAGGTGGCAGGGAGCAGCTGCCTGTGGGTCATGACTTATGCTGCAATGGGACTGCATCCCCATTTGCACAGCAGCCTTTATCTGATGAGACGTGACTTAGAAATAGTAACTTCATGAGGCAGAGCTGTGGCTTCTCTGGAAATCCTCCAAGACACAGCCTTTTTCAGAGACCTGGCCGTCTTAGTTGGGAGGGGTGTCATGAAGGCCTTGCAATGTACAGGTCTGGAAGGTTAATGATGACAGTAAGATCAGACAGCTACAATCAGAAGGACAAGGTGAGGGAAACGCAAACAGTAGAGCAGGAAAAACACTGGACTCTACTCTTTATTAGATGTTGGTAGATGGCTATTCATTCATTCCTGTCTGCCCAAACCCGAAATAGTTACACAGAAACTGTATTAATTAAATCCCTGCTTGGCCAATAGCTTAAGCATCTTTCTAGCTAGCTCTTTATCTTAAATTAATCCATTTCTATTAATCTGTGCATCACAATGGGGCTCATGGTTTACTGGTAAATTTCCTGGATATCTGGCTCTTTCAGCAACAGCTACATGACATCCCTGACTCTGCCTATTCTCTATATATCTTTTCCAGCCTGGCTGTATTCTGCACTGCTATAGGCCCAAGCAGCTTTTTATTAACCAGTGGTATACAGAGGGGAATCCCACATCACTTCCCCTTTTCTGTCTAAATAGAATGGAATATTTTAACTTTAACATAGTAAAATTACATATAACAAAACAGGTATCAAGCAAGAATTACAGTTACAACATTTTTATCTACTCTATCTTTTATTATAACTTAGGAAAACTATAATTGTATCTATCTATTCTTCAACTCCATCTAAGACTCTAGAAGGATATAATATTACCTAAGTAAACAGGAAGTGCATTGTAAACAACTTCCAAAACTCCAGAACTGACAGAGATATCTTGCTGCCTGGACAGTCACACAAAGTTCATCTGCAATGTTGGGGCATCCATCTTCATCCTACAGGCCCATAGTATCCAGCAGACTTTTCTATGAAGCAGGAAATTTCAAAGACAGTTCTGCCTATATTGGCAGTCTTTCAGTCATTTTCTTCTGTGTCCTGAAGAATGTCTTTTATGAAGCAGAAATCCTGAAGGACCTTCTCACCTTTAGGCAAGTTCAGCTGTCATTTTTCTGTGGGTCATACATGTCCAGTTCATACAGCATAACATCAAGCAGTCCAGGCAAGAGCAGTTTCTTGCCCAAATGGCTAAGAAACTCCATAAGGAGCCTCTTTGATGTTCATCTTCCTCTTGAAGTAATTGGTGCTGCCAGGAGCAGATGTATCTCATTGTCATGAAAAGTCCTAAATTCTTAAAACATTTTAAATGCCATATTCTGTATATCTTTGAAAGATTTGAAGAATACTATCCATTTGAAATATCTCTCTTTACATATAGAAAACCTAATTAACATGACTACAAGTTTGGCTATTAAGAATAGCTATTTATTATTCTATATTTCTTAATTATACATTACGCATTTAAATAAGCTGCACAAACACAATACCTTAAACAAGAGCAGAAATGCATGTAACAAAATTGACCTTAAATTTGTATCAATAACCAAGAATCATACCAATGAAAAATATTCATCTCTATAGCTTATCCCCCTTAAAATATAAACAAACTTTTATAAACAATCATTTAGGGAATTTGGGCATTGTTGTCTAGACTACTTCCTGCTGATTGAGGATGCTGTTAATTAGGTCTTTCATGGGGTATCCTGTGTGGTAGGTCCATCTCAGCCAGCAGTGCTGAAACCATCATGGATGTTGGACTATCTGGGCCATTGTTTTAAGAAGTCTTGTTTGATAAAACCGTATTAGTCTGGAAAGAATCTACAGGTTCTCATCCTCTGTGAAAACAAAAGTAGAATGTCTTTTCCAAAGCAAAATATCCTTAGACTCAAATTTTGAAGTCAAGAAACCTTTAAAATATATATGGTTGGTTTAGCTTAGCAGCCCATACAATGAAATGTCTCTCTTTATTTAGCTCATTTTAGTCAAAAAATTCAAAGAAAACACAATAAAAGCATAAGCCAGACTCTTAGTGTATACTACATCTTGGTGTGGCTTATTTTTCCTACTCTATTTCTTTTTCTACAAGTTTAATATTTATTTTACCATCGTTACTCCTTTAATCTATCACTGTCTGTACTCTTTTATCTTATAACGTCTATACTCTTTATCCTCTCTTTCTCAAGCCTACATAATTTATCTAACACTGACTCACTGAGAGGTCTTTTGTATGTGAATCTGTCTTTATTGCATATTTGTAATTTTTATCTGACTAGGAGTGCTATTTTTTTAAATGCTATGTGGGCATGGCTAAAACCAACTCCAAGGTTCTGCCTGTTGGCTCTGCCCAGTTCAATATGGCAGAGACATGTCCTCTGTCTCTGAGAACCATGCACATTGCCCCATTTTCAGACACATGGCAGGTCTATGTTGCTGTTAAGCAAGTTGTAGCACTCTGATCACAAACCTCACTTAAATGTTTCATAGCCAGACCTCCCAAAAGAATCAGAGACTTTCCTGCTGGTGTTCCAGGAAGCTGCAGTTTTTAAAGAAGCTGTGCATTTTTTACTGCTAAATCTGAGTCAGGAAACCTCTTAAAGGAGCCACGTCTCTGCTTTTTGCCAGCAAACAGAGCAAGAAGTTGCATTAAACTCTGTTTTTTTGTGTGTGTGTGCCTAAAATTTGTTTCAAGCTCTCTCAGGTTTTCAAGTAGATTTAGTTGACCATGTTGGTGCCAATTTGTTGGCAGATGGCCGCTCATTCATTCCCGGGTGCCCAGACCCAAAATAATTACACAGAAACTGTATTAATTAAATCATGGCTTGGCCAATAGCTTAAGCATCTTTCTAGCTAGTTCTTATATTTTAAATTAACCCATTTCTATTAATCTGTGCATTATCACGAGACTCATGATAAAGTTCCTAGTCTGTCTCCTTCAGTGGCAGCTATATGGTGTCTCCCAGACTCCACCTATTCTCTCTATTTATCTTTTCTGGCTATATTCTGCATTGCTGTAGATCCAAGCGGCCTCTTTATTAACCAAAGATATACAGAGGGGAATAGGAATACAAGAAAAAAATGCATCATCAGATTGTGAAAACCCTTCATGTGGTGCTATTTGATAAGAAAAGCTGATATTTTCAACATGAAATAAGCTACTGGGTTAACTCATATAAGTGGAACGTGTTTGATAAGAAGTTCTGCAGAAGTTGTTATAAAAATCTGAAAATGCCTGTTTTTTATGAAAAATAAAATTAATTAGATCAGTAGAAATAGTAAAATCTGCTTTGATCAGCTTTGATATTAAACTTGGTGATGTAGGAATGACTTGGGGACATGAAGAAGAATGCACTCTGTCTGGTGATTTACTCCAAAGACACTCTCTTATCCATGTTTATTGTGGCTGTAATCTTTATAGCCAGAAACTGAAAACCATTTTCATGCCTGTCAACAGATAAATGGATACTGAATATGTGGTATCTTTAAATAATAAAATATTACTCAGCTGTTAAAACTTAAATCATGAAATTTTCAGATAAATAGTTCAAACTAGAAAAGTATCACTATAAGTGAGGTAATCCAGACCTAAAAAGACAAATATGGATATATATGTGGATATTAACTTTTAAGCCTTCTATAGGCATGTCACAGACTGCATAACCACAGAGGTTAAGTATAGAGTAAGGAGGAGAAATGTATTCCCCAAGGAAGGGGAAATAGAATATATAGGACTATAGGATGGGGGAGAGGTTGATGGAAAGAGGATTAAAAGGAAAGGGGAGGAAAGGGAGGGGAAGGGAAGAAATACATAGAGATACTGCCTAAACAAAGGACTACCTGAGGGGTCATATGCAAACTTACTATAGTATAAACTTCTTAATATATATACATATATATTAAAAGTATATATTGTATATATATATTGTGTATATATACACATATATATTGTATATATATATATATATATACACAAAAGTGAAAGAATCTATATGGAACCACTAAATAACAGGGGAGACAAATTCCCACATAGACATCTCTCACCACCAAATGAAACCTCCACTTCAGGGAATGGGTTGCATTTAATTGAGTTGACAAGAGGAACTTCATGGAAATCACAAAATATCACAGGCTATTGCCAAGGCTGTTGTTCGCTCTCTAAAACCTGATAGTAAGGCCTTATTGCTAAAGACAAACCTACATATCTCAATGGATCATAGAAATATTAAACTTGTGCCTTACTAGAGCCTTCACCTTACACCCTATTGACTACTGTCCATGGCACTGGAAGATACTCTGCATGCTATCAAAGGAGAAAGGTAAACAGTAACCCATCTGCAAACTCTTCTATCTAAAATGGCAGCCTGCCTACATGATATGCTGGTGCAATAATGGCAATTAAGTTGTTAGAGTAATCAACCATGATATGATTGGACTTAAGGCCCAGCCCCTGAGATGGTACCCACGACTGACACTGCTCGAGTGATCCAAACCTTGGAATAGATTGGTCAAGGACCTAGGGGAAAACTAAATATTATAATTCTACTAAATAAATATGGCAATATAATGATGCCTAGTGACATTCTGCTTTCCCTTCCTCAGCCATCCTCACCATCATCAGAGAAGCTTCCACCTTCAGCATATGGGAACAAATACAGAAACCCAAACTGTACACTGTACAGAGAATGAGGGGTCTTGGTGCTAGAATTAATATAGTTTCTGTGTGATTATTTGTCTGGGTGGCAGGGGAAACCCAAGAGCAGTTTCCACTTATAAATTGGTGCCCAAACATTCAGCCTAAGAAAGCTTTAAAAAAGGGGCTTCTAAACCCACAAAAAGGGAGTCAGTTAAATTGGAGCTTCTTGGTAGTCGCACATTTTCAGATAGGTTCTGTTTGCTGGTGGTGAGCAGAGGCATGGCTTCTTTAAGAGATGGTTTCTTGACTCAGCATTAGCAGCAAGAACTGTGGGGCTCCTAATTTAAGAGCTGAATTCCTGGTTCATGCTGGCAGCATAATCTCTGTCTCTTTTGGGAGCTCCTGCACTTAAATAGGGTTTATGAACAGAGTGCTACAAGTTGATTATTGGTAACATAGACCTGCTGCCTCCCTGGAGATGGGGCAGTGAGCAGAGGCAGTGAGTGAACATACCTCTGCCATGTTGAATGGGGTAGAGCAACAATAGGATCACAGAGGTGTTTCTAGCCATGCCTGCCTAGGAATTTTAAAAAGAGGCACTTCTGGTCATAAAATTATTACAGATACGCAATAAAGAATGATTCCAATAAAAAAGACCTCTAAATGGGCCACAGTGTTGATTAAATGTACATGGGCTTATGAGAAAGAAAAAGAATACAGACAGCCATAGATTAAAGGAGTAAAGATAAATATTAAAAAGTAACAGAGTGAAAAAATAAGCCATGTAAAGAGGGAAAATATACAGAGAGTCTGAATTATGCATATTGTTGTATTTTCTTTAAATTTTTGACTGTTAATAAGTTAACTACAGAAAATCATTTGATTCTGTGGGGTTATTAAGCTAAACCAACGTATATACTTCAAAGGTATCTTCACTTCAATATTTGAGTCTAAGAATTCATGTTATTTTGAAAAAAGAGGTTCTCCTTTTATTTCCACAGAATATGAGAACCTGTCCTTTCAGGTTAATTTTGTTTGATGGAATATGACCCCTTGAAAGTCTCTATGAACCCTGAAAATACTTTGCCCAATAAACAGCAGGAAGCAGTCTGGAGAAAACTATGCTCAAGTTCACAAAATGATTGTTTATAAATGTTTATTTTCATTTTAAAAGGGTTGATTATAAATGACAATAGTCACAGTCAATATCTATAAAGGAGGGGATATGATATAGGGAGGAATACTTGCATTGGTATGGGTCTTGGTCTATTGATACAAATTTAAGGTTTATTTGTTACAGTGTATATTTGTATTTCTGCTCTTGTCTAAGTCATTGTGCTTTTACAGCTCATTTAAAATGCAATGTATAGTTAAGAAATACATATTAATACATAATCATCTATAATAATCAAACTGTAGTCATGTTAGTTAGGCTTCCTAGATAAACAGAAATATAATTCAGTTAAATAATCTTCAACACATCAAGGACATTAAGAATATGACATTTAAAATGTTTTAAGAACTTAGACTTTTCTCAACAATGAGACATGTCTGCTCTTGGTAGCACCAATTACTTCAAGAGGAAGATGGGCATTGAAAAGTCTCCTTATGGAGTTTGCTAGTCATTTGGGCAAGAAACTGCTCTTGCCTGAACTGATTGATGGTATGCCGAGTGAACTGGACATGTAGGACCCACAGAAAAGTGACTGCTGAACTTTCCAAAAGTCAGAATGGTCCTTCAGGATTACCGCTTCACAGAAAGAAAAAAAAAACTGCAGTCACTCTGCAGGTCACAGAATAAAGCAACTGATGAACTTTGGCATTACAAGGCAGAAGAGATCTTCAAATTTTCTGCTTCATGGAAAAATCTGCCAGATACTATAGGCCTATAGGTTGAAGATGAATGCCACAACATTACAGAAGAACTTTGGGTGTCTGTCCAGGCAACAAGATGTCTCTATTAATTCTAGAACTCTAGAAGTTGTTTATAATGTGCTTTCTGCTTACTTAGGTAGTATTATATCCTTCTGGGGTCTTTGAAAAGTTGAAGACTTTTCACGCTTTTTAAAGTTTTCTTAGTTATGATAAAAGATAAATTAGATACGAAACTTTAAACTCACAAGCATAGGATAGGTGATAGAATATTTCTCTTAATTTGCTAAATGTAAATGGCTTAAGTATTGTAACTATAATTCTTGCATGATAACTGTTTTGTTGTATGGAATTTTACTATGCTAAAGTTTAAACTTTCCTTTTTAATTAGAGAGAAAAAAGAAGATGATGTAGGATATCATTCAGTATATGTGTTGCTTTAATTGCTTGATTAATAAAGCTGTTTCAGCCAATGGTTTATCGGAGTAAAGCCAGGTAGGATATCTGAACAGAGATACATACAGAGAGTAGGTGGATTAAGGAGATGTCATGTAGCTGCGGAAGGAGTCAGATGACCAAAGGAATCAGATGCCAGAACCTTACCAGTAGGCCACAGCCTTGTGGTGATACATAGATTAATAGAAATGGGTTAATTTAAGATGTAAATAGTAGTTAATTAGAAACCTGAGCTAACAGGCCAAACAGTGTTGTAACTAACATAGTTTCTGTGTGATTATTTGGGTCTGGGCAGCTGGGAAATGAACAAGCAGTCTCTGCTTACACCTTGGAATGCCCAGGCAATGTACCAATAAATGAGATATCTCCATCAAACCTCTTCCATCAGGAATCAGGGAACATTACTGATGAGGAGGCAGAAAGATTGTAAGAGCAAGAAGGAATAGAGGACATCAAGGAAACAAGGCCTTCTAAACACAGCACTTCACACATGAACTCAAGGAGGCAGTGCAGCACGCTAGGTAGGGTACTGCACATCCATCACTGCAAGGGAGAATGGACACAGTCCCCATCCATAACCAAGAAACTGTCATCAGGTATTGCACATCCATCGCTGAGAGGGAGAGTAGACACAGACTCCATTCATAACCAAGAAACTGTCATTCAATTGACAACTCTTCACAAAAGAAAACTTAGTTTTCTTCAGCAAAGCCTCACTGGGTAGGCAAACTATACATTAGGATAGACCCCATGGCAAGCAGTAGATGACAAACTTAAAATGAATTCAGTGATGTTTTCAGATATCGCATAATGCTTTGTTTCGGCATTTTTACCTTACTTGCCTTTTGTTTATAAATTATATTTTTCCACTTAGTGTTTTATGAATTGTGTGTGTATGTGTGTATGCACATACATGTATGTTTATCTCTACATGTATGTGTTTCTGGTGATTTTTTTGTTTGTTTCTCTCCTTTTATTTTTCTATCCTAGTTTTTTGTTTGTTTGTTTGTTTGCCTGTTTGTTTTCTAAGAAGAGAAACAAAACATGGAGTAGGGATGGGTAGGGAGGTGGGGAGGATCTTAGAGGAGATGAGGGAGGAGAAACTGTGATCAGAATACATTGTATGAAAAGAATCTGCTTTCAGTTTTATAAAAGGTTTCAGATGAGTTAACAACCAAGATTAGCTTTTACAGGGAGTGTTGACAAGCTTGTCCTGGGATTCTGAAAAGGCTGCCTCACTGATTCACACATGAACTCCTCTGGAGCCTCCCATCTCCTTATATTTTGTTTGGGAAAGATGCCATAGCTATCACAAAATATTTGATGCTCAAAAGGCTTCTGAAATTATTTTGTCTGCGGTCAGTTGGAGCCACAAGGAAAGCAAGAGTCTCACTAAGGGGTTTTAAGCTTGGGGATAATGAACAAGTTGAAAACTAAATTCAGCCTAGACTCAGGGCCAGGGAGTAAGGTTCTGCTTTCTTGTTTCATTGTTTGAATGGTCCTGCCATACTGTGTTGTCATGGAACTGTTTCTCCCATGGCTAGCTGTCATGTGACTGATTGTCAATTCAAGTCTAAGGATTTGACAGGAAACTGGAGCATTCTCAGTAAAAATGTGAAGCTTCAATGCCACCACTCGGAAACAGATCCCCTTCATGTTGTTTCTGTCCAGCCAGAAGAGCAAAATGTGCAGTTTAAAGGGGAAGAGATTATTAGGGGGAGAAGATTTCTTATTAGAACCCAAAGGACTGGGACAAGAAAAATGTTTTGGCCCACAGCTGCGGTGCCTCCTCTAGGAGCCATTGCCTAGTAAGAAGAGCTGGGAGCCATCCTTGGGAACAGGATAGAGCTGGGATCTTCCCAATACAAATGCTTTATGTGTCCTGAAAACACATCCATTCACTCTACAGATTTATTCCACCAGGCATTTCACTAGCTCCTGTGAGGCATGTTAAATCTCAAGACATAAACTTTTCATTCTCAAGACGTTTATAGACTACAGCCATGTATTCTCACCTTTGATTATGTTTTTATAATGTTTTTAACCATTAATTCAAAATAGTTGAGCAAAATGCATCTGGCATAAAATCAGGAGGCATTCACTGTACACTCAATATTGTATTGTGAAGCTCTACCTCTGTCTAGTTCTACAAGATTTTTATTACTAGAAAATAAACCCATATCAATTGAGCAGCCACTAATAGGCAACCTAGCATCTACTTTCTGTTACTGTATTTACCTGTTCTGAATGTTTGTATGCATGAAATCCTATACTATTATGGGGGACCTTTTTGATTTGTCTTCACAGATTTAGCACAATGTACACAATGCTCATTCTCATTGTTCCAACATGCATTCCAGTGCTTCATTCCTTTATATGGCTGAATAGTATTTCATTAAAATCTGGAACATAGCCTCTACTTATTTGCTCAACATTTTGGTGTTTCCATGCTGTATTAAACAGAATTTTCACTGTTGTATGAAACACCATAAGGGAACAATTAAAAAGAAAGTTTTATTTGATCTTCTGATTTAAAAAGTTTCAGTCCATGCTTGATTACTTCCATTGCTTTGTATTAACCAAACAGAAAGGAGATGGTGGAGTAAAGTGGATTGTTTCACAACAGCCAGGGAACAGAGGAAATGGAAGGGCCAGGGTGTGATGCACCCTTCAAAGACAAGCTCCTAGTCACTGGATTCCTGACACCAGGTCACACTTCCAGAGTGCAAGAATTGGCCCATCATGTATTCACGTCTGTTAATAGGTTAAATTTTGAAAGAAGGTCAAGCCCTCATGTCCCAGTCGCTTCCCTAAAGGCACATCTCTGCTTGCTCTGGGAGCCCAGACTCTTTGGCAGACACTTCATGTCCAAAGTCCAGCACACATTTTCACTATGATAAATGATACTGGTCTGAATATTTGCACACAAGTATTTCTCTACAGACCTGTTTCCAAGTTTTTGAATATATGCATCGAAGTAGGTCCTGGGAGAATACTGTGGCTAAACTTTTGAGGTACCACCATGTTGTCTGTGTCATTTTACCCCCTGCAGTAAGGACTCAGCTCTTGCCGCTCTTCCTTCCTTCCTTCCTTCCTTCCTTCCTTCCTTCCTTCCTTCCTTCCTTCCTTCCTTCCTTCCATCCCTCTCTCCTTTCTCCCCCCACCTCTTCCTTTGGATTTAAACTTAAAACTTGAATGATGTTGGTATGGCAGTGACTATAGCCAACTGACAAGAAAATGAGTATGTGTAAAAGCATATCCTACCACAAAGTGGTCAGAAAATTTGTGACTCCAACGTAAAGGATGAATTCAATGCAAAATTCACCCAAGACAAAGCACCCCTTTAAAGGTATGCATCAGCTTCTTCCATAGCCTCACTGTAACAGTGTTTACAAAACAACACACATGTGAGAAATATAGACGTTATAGATGTAACAATAGCTGAGAGATGGCTCAACTGTTAGAAGCATGTGATATTCTTCCACAGCACCAAGTTTGCTTCCTAGTACCCACATCAAACAGCTCATTTTCCACATTTTTGATGTAAAGAATATGAGGAAAAAGTTATCAGTCAGCTCATTCTCACTAATAATAGTGTCAGGTCATCTGAAAGGTATTACTGTCTTTGTCCCTGGAGGCAGTAGGTCCCTATGGTCATGAAACATAGACTAGTAAACTGTAAGAGCAGGAATATGAGGAGGAAAGAGAAAAAGCAAAAGAAAAAGCGGCAGATGCTAAGAGGAGCAGTGGGAGAAGAGGGAGAGTGAGAGGAAGGAGGAAGATAAGGACATGTCTGGATGCATTATGTACGTTTATAGTAAGGATGCAGTCATTTAATATTTGGGAGAGGATATACCTAGGCAATGGGGGACAGAGAGCATTTCACACTGTGAAGTCGAAAGGTTGCACAATGACAGAGGGAGAATTGTACAGTCAAGACCCACTGCACTCCTGTACTACTTCTCTGCGAGCAACAACTCTGTGTGAAGTATAGCTATATATGGATCACTAAGGGAGTCTTATGTCTAGAAGTTTGAGAGAACTGCAAACCTTACCTGAGGTAAAGAGAAAAATCAAGAGTCCTTACAGTCTATGAGGTGGTGAAAACCCACTCTAATACCACCATTTTAGGGTATGTGGAATTGATTCATCTTTCTCATGAATGTTTTTGACTAAAGAATCCTTGGGTACAACTTTAGAAAATTTAGAAATGATGTTTCTTTTTCAAGTTTATTCACCATCTTTCACTTAGCAAAAACTCATTCTCAGCAATATAATTACTTTAAATACAATTTCCCAAAACAGTATTTAAGATTTCTCAAGGGATACTTTGCTCTTAAGGATGACGATATTGAACAGAGACCAGGCAGAATACTGCCTTCTCTTCCATTCCTTCCCTTCTTACCTCTGTGCAGAATGAGAACCCTGTATATTGGGTTGATGGAGGTCAATGGTCTTCATGGATCCTAACATACTCTATAAGCAAAACTGCTTTAAAAAAAAGGCTACTAAAGCTAACACAAAAGCTAAATGCATACAAATGAAAATATTTTCTTAATTGCCAAATCCAGTGGCCTTTGATTAGTCCTTACTTAACCCATTTAATATGCTTAGATATCAGTCACCTTCTAGAGAGCAAGCATGTTGCTAAGCACTTCATAAGATGGTTGCGAATTTAATTCACTCAGTAGCTTTCACAGATGAAGATAAATGTAATATTTCTATTTTTGTCTCCAAAATATCTGGTCTTCTGCCCTAGGTTAAACTGCAAGATAAAGTTATTTAATTGTATGATCAAATACCAAGATAATTCAATCTTATAAATAGGTCCCCTAGATCATACTGAGTCTATACTAGATAAAATCATTCAGTTTCTCAGACAATCATTAACCATTGCCCACTCTGTTTCTTTCTTGTGGCTTTCTATGATTCTTGAGAAATACAGAATAATCAACCTGTTGTGTGGAGGCTGTTAGTTTGTTTTCCGACTGCCCAGCACGGCAGCTCAGACCCAAAATAATCACACAGAAACCATATGTTTCAAATCACTGCTTGACTCATTAGTTCTAGCTTCTTATTAGCTAACTCTTACATCTTAATTTAACCCATCTTTATTAATCTGTGCATCACCATGAGGTCATAGCCTACCAGAAAAGTTTTGGCACATCTCCCTCCCACAGCTTCATGGCTTCCCTATGATTCCACCTTCTTCCTCCCAGCATTCAGTTTAGTTTTCCCTGCCTGGCTAAGTTCTGCCTTGCTATAGGTCCAACACAGTTTCTTTATTAATCAATGGTAATCACAGTATCCACAGAGGAGTCCCACATCACCAACCCCCGTTTAGTCTCACATCAGGAAGACTGCCTGGAGCCCACTATGGGGGAAAATCTTCTTGAGCTTCCAAGTCAGAGTCTAAGCTATTGTGCAAGCCCATCAAACTCATACAGAAACCCGGGGAGACATAAAAAGAGCATTGGCTCCTTTAGTGCTATCTTCAATCATCCATTAGCCTGTCAGGGAAGCAGAAGTGAGAAAAGAAAACCGAAGCAAGCATACACTCATGTTACTCCCGTTTATGTCCTCTTCCAGTGACGCTCCAGGGTTGGAAAGGAGTAGACGTCCCATTTCCTCTTCCAGTTCAGACACAATCTGCATGAAATGCTAGGGCTTAGCTGCTGAAATTGCTTGCATATCTACTGTTTTATTAAGAAACTCTAGACTTGAATGTCAGAAGCTATTCCATCAATCTTTCATAAACTGCTGTAATTCGGAAACCAAATATCCTCTAAAGACCCAAATGTAAAAGGCTTGATCTCCAACATAGCATTTTGGGGGATTATGGAACCCTCAAGAGGTAGGGCCTAATGGAAAGACTCTAGAACTAGAACATTGGGGATATGCTCTCAATTGGAATTGTGGGACCTTGGCCCCTTTTCTCTCCTCCCTGTAGCATGACACAAGCAAGTTTTACTTCACTACAAATTTCTGCCATAATGTTCTTCTTGCTACAACTCCAAAGCAAGCCCAAGAGATCATGGAGTATAATCTGTAAGACCATGGATGAAGGCAAGTCCTTTCTCTGTGTAAATTAATCATTTCATATTTTACTGCAATGATGTCAAGGTGGCTAACAGGTATGTCATCTATTGCTAACATTTCTGACCCAGTCCTGCCATTTTCTAGACTCTATCTCTAACTTGTAGTCTATCTCTAATCTTTGTAAGTATTAATGTCTCCTTAGATAAAAATACCTTTGTATTCTCCTAGAGTGAACATCCAGACATCTTTTGTAATCTTTAGGAATTGACTGTGATTGTATCAGTCAGAAACATGTATTTTTCTGATACTCCAAGATGGGTCTCAGTTGAGAATTGGACAAAAAACAAAACAAAACAAAACAAAAAAAAAGGTAGAGTGTAGATGGAAGCTGTTTGTTTGTTTCCAGTCATCCAGATCCAAAATAATCACACAGAAACTATATTATTTGCAATACTGTTTGGCCAATAGCCTAAGCATATCTCATACCTTAAATTAACCCATTTCTATTAATATGTGTACATCCACATGGTTACGGCCTACCAGTAAGGTTTTGTTCAGTGTCTGTCTCCTGTTGTGGCTCCATGGCTTCTCCTAGACTCTGCCTACTCTATGTATCTTTTCCAGCTGGGCTATATTCTGCTAAGCCATTGCCTAAAAGCAGCTTCATTATTAAACAATGGTGTTCACAGCATACAGAGGGGGATCCCACATCAGAAGAGGTGAGAATTCTCATGGAAAATGTTCCGAAGAAAGAATTTGCCTTATTTCTATTATCCTACTGGATTGGATAATACTTCACTATCAGTTTTTATCCTTTTTCCTCTTTACTGTTTTATTATTGATCTGGTTGTTGGTTCATATCCTGCCTGGATCTTCAATTTCTGTAAATTCCTAATCTCTATATTCCACCTTCCCATACCCAAATACCTTGCATCACCAAATGCTTTAAGCAACAGCCTGAGCACTCATTCTCTGGGATGTGACTTTTTTCTTATAATTTTCTTTTATGTTGGGCTTGTATACTTATATTTTCAGGATAACTTAAGTTGCTTATATGTCTGCTGGTTTTTCCATTGCCAGCCTGGATTATACAAAGTTATATTCTTATGTCAACTGTAACATCTTCATTGCTTTCTTTAAAGCTGTCAATTCTGGATTGCTAAATAGTAAAACCTATGTCAGCTTCTTAACATAATAAATTTGATTTCTTCTAAAGTAGAACATCAGATTTCTTCTTAGTATGCCCCAGTATGGGCTCTTTTTTTTATTACATGGGTTTTCTCTCAGTTTCCTCAACATTCTATACAAGTGCATACTCAGGGACCACTGTAATCTATTCCTGAAATATCCATCTACTTATTC
Source organism: Myodes glareolus (assembly GCF_982192425.1). Lineage (NCBI taxonomy): Eukaryota > Metazoa > Chordata > Mammalia > Rodentia > Cricetidae > Myodes > Myodes glareolus. The sequence goes on from NC_142037.1 coordinate 10,054,965, forward strand.
ACTGTCCTAGTTATGGTTACTGTGGCACCCAACGTGGTAAACTGACTCCACATAAAATCTGAGAGGGCTTGAAAAGGAATTCTAGACACAAATTTAGAGTTTAACACAGCCTTTTGCTGTTTGCTGGCAGGGTGCTGAGGAGAAATTTTCTTGACTCAGCAGCCGCAGGAGAAAAAAAGCTGCACCATTTTAAAACGAGGCTTCCTGGGCTGTGCCATCAGAGCAAACTCCAGCTATAAAGCATTTCAATGACATTTGTGGGACCCAGGCATTTTTGTGTTCACTAGGGTTGGGAGGAAACTGGCTGAGACCATGCCTGTGACTCAGTGCTCCCTGCCTGGGCAGGTGGCAGAATCAGGCTTACTAGGTGTGCACAAGCAGGAGAGCATGGCAGATTTCTCCCAACACACAGAGAGATGTTTCCAGACTGCACAGTGCTCTGCATGGCAGATTTGGCTCTAATTCAGATAAAAAGAGTTTATGTGCTGCATGCTCATTCTCAGAGTTAAAGTGCTGAGTGTGGCTCCTGCCTGGCAGCCCCAAAGATAGCAGAAATGGTATGTCCACCATTTTGAAATTGGAAAGAGGCAGAGCCAACATCCAGAGTAGCTACAATCAAGCTTCTTACAATTTTAAAAGCTCTTCAAGACAGTCGAGAATTACAGACAATGTAATAAGACAAATTCAGATGTAAAAGACCTCTAAGTGGGTCACAATCTTGAATAAATGTATAGAGGCTTGAAAGACAAAAGATAAAGAGTATAGAGACTAATAAAATAAAGTTAATGCTTTTTAAAAAAAGGGTAAAGTCTTTAAAGAGACAGAGTACAGATAATCATAGATTAAAAACCAAGCCACATAAAAATGGAAAATTCACAGAGTCTGTGTTTAAATTTTTTGACTGTAAAGGAGCTAAATGCAGAGAGACATTTTATTATATGGGCTGCTAAGCTAAACCAGCATGAATATTATAAAAGTATTATGACTTCCGAATTTGGGTCTAAGAATATGATGCTCTGGAAAAGAGGTTCTTTTGTTTTCACAGAGGATGAAACCCTGTGGATTCCTTCTAGATCAATATGGTATGATAGACCATGCCCTTCTTAAAGGTTGTTGTAAACACCCTCAGAAAATTACTTCACCCAACTGCAGACTGAGATAAACCTAGCACATAGGATACACCACAAAAGACTTATTAACAGTGCCCCTATACAGCAGGAAGAAGTTTGGAGAGAAAAACTGTGCCCATATTCCCAAATATTGTTTGTAAATGTTCTTTTACATTTAAAGGGGGATATGATATAGATGTGAATAATTTGTATTGGTATGGATTTTGCTTTATTGATATAAATTAAGGTCAATTTTGTTATATGTATATGTATTTCTGATCTTGATTAAGGTATTTTGATTGTGTTGTTCATTTAAAAATAAAATGTATAATTAGAAAATAAAGGTTATTAATGGGTAATCATCAATAATAGTCAAGCTTGTAGTCATATTAGTTAGATTTTCTAGATATATAGAGATATATTTCAGTTAGATAGGCATTCTCTGTATCTTTCAAAGACAACAGAATATGGCATTTAATGTTTTAATAACTTAGGGCTTTTCATGACAATGAGACACATCTGCTCCTGGCAGCACCAAGCTACTTCCTGAAGAAGATGGGCATCGAAGGGCTCCTTATGGAGTTGGTTAGCCATTTGGGCAAGAAACTGCTCTTGCCTGAACCGTTGCATAAACTGGACATGAAGAACCCGCAGAGAGAGGACTGCTGAACTTGCCTAAAGGTGAGATGATCCTTCGGGGTTCCTGCTTCATGAAAGAGTCTATGAGACATTCTTCAGGATATAGAAAAAAGTGACTGAACTGTTTTTGAAATTTCTTGCTTCATAGAAAAGTCAGATGGATACTATGGACCTGAAGGCTGAAGATGGATGCCCCAACGGTACAGGAGAACTTTGGGTGACTGTACAGGCAGTAAGATGTCTTTGTCATTTCTAGAGTTTTGGAAGTTGCTTACAATGCACTTCTTGTTTACTTAGGTAATATTATATCCTTCTGGAGTCTTTGATGAAGTTGAAGAATGGTTAGTTATAGTTAAAGTTTTCCTTTGTTATGATAAAAGATAAAATAGATATAAATATTGTAACTTTAGTTCTTATTTGATACCTGTTTTGTTATATGCAATTTTACTATGTTAAAGTGAAAGCCTTTCTTTTTTGTTTAAACAGAAAAGGGGAACTGGTGTAGGAGGCCCTTCTGTATTTATGTTGCTTTCATTGGTTACTAAAGAAACTGCTTGGCCTAGTTGATAGGGTGGAACTCAGGTAGGCGAGGAAGACAGAACAGAATTCTGGGAGGAAGAAAGCAGAGACAGACAGACCCCATGATTCTCCTTCCCGAGACAGACCCTGGTTAGACTCATGCCGGTAAGCCACAGTCAAGTGGCGATATTAATAAAAATGGGATAAATCAAGATGTGAGAGTTAGCCAATAAGAGGCTAGAGATAATGGGTCAGGCAGTAATTTAATTAATACAGTTTCTGTGTGGTTATTTCGGGGCACAAGCTAGCAGAGCAGCCAGGACAAAAAGGGGCCCTGCTCCCTACTACAAAACACCATGACCAAAGCAGCTTGTGGGGGAAAGGTCTATTTAGCTTACACTTCCACATCACAAAGGAGGTCAGGACAGGAACTCAAGCAGTACAGGAACCTGAAGGCAGGAGCTGATGCAGAAGCTATGGAAGAGTGCTGCTTACTGGCTTTCTTCACATGGCTTCCTCAGCCTGCTTTCTTACAGAACCCAGGACCATCAGCCTAGGGATGGCCTCATCCACGATGTACTAGGACCTCCCCAATCCATCCCTAGATATAAAAATGCTCTACAGGGTTTCCTACAGCTGTAGCTTATGGAGGAATTTTCCTAATTGAGGTTTCCTCCTCTCAGATGACTTTAGCTTGTATCAAGTTCATATAAAACTATCCAGCACATCCACCTTTCTCCTCTGAGTCTTCCTTTAGCCACTCCACAGGATATATCAAATGATTACTGAATGTTATGAGAAATATGTCAGAGTCTTTAATCCATAATATCATCAACATACTGTAGAGAACTATTATGCACTCTAGAAGGTTTAACATCATATCTGACCTCTACTCACTAGATGCCAACCTCACACTCTTCTCAAGGTATGACAACAGAAAGTATCTCACATGTTTTCATGTGTCCCCTATGATGAAATAACTAAAGTATCCCAGGTTTGAAAACCTCTGGTCCAAAGTAAGGAGAGTCAAACCAAATCAATTGTCAGCACTAATTCTGGGGGATACAGAGGTTATGTCACAAGATGCCTTCAACTCTACTCAGAATACTGAAGTGGAGGGCATCATTTTATGCTTGCTGGCTAGTTTTGGGTTGTTTTTTTTTAACTTGATACAGGTTAAAGTCATCTTGATAGAATAAATCTTAATCTGGGAATTGCCTCCATCAGATTGCTTGTAGGCAAGTCTATCAGGGACATTTTCTTGTTTAATGGTTTGTATGGGAGGGCCTACTCCACAGTGGACAGATGGTCCTCAGTAATACGGCAAAGCAGTCTGAGCAATCCAGTGAGACTGCTGGAGCAAAACCAGTAAGCAACACCCTTCCATAGTCTCTGTTTCAGTTTCTGTCCCCAGGTTCCTTTCTTAAGTGCCCCACCTAACTTCCCTCTGTATTGGACTATAACCTACGAGTTGTATGCTAAAATAATTCCTTTCCTGCCCAGGCTGGTTTTACTCAGTGTTTTTTTCTTAGTAATAAAAAGCAGACTGAGACAATGTCTGCATTCCTCTTGAGATCACTTGGTAAAGGGAGACTGATTTTAAAGCCACAGAGACTGATTTTATTACAAAATACATTTGCTCCTCACTTGTAAGTTTCATGATCATTTTATGTGAGCTCAACAAATCCATCTTTTCAGATATGCAATTACTAAGAGAAGGCAAAATAAACACTGAGTATCCTTCGGAGGTTATCTATTTGGTGTACATTTTAAAGAAAGAAATGGGAGAAGGCTTATACTGAGGTTTGTGTTCAGAGGGTTTGTAATTCAAAACAAAATTTGAACAATTATATGAAGGAGATGGGAAGATTTACTTACCTTTCTTCGTCTGGTTTTCTAACACAGTTTATGAAATTGGACTTAAACTGGGGAAGCCTTCTGAAAGATTATGGACTCAAAAGAACACTGAGAGGTTTGCAAATTCCTGCTGCAGTGTCTGAGTGACAGGTTCATTGCTTCAGAGACTTTCTTAAGCACCAAGAGTACCCAGGTAGGAAGTCACAAAGGGGCTGGAGGAATCTGGCCATTTTCTGTGCAAAGGTGGTGTTTTAAGCCAAGGTCAGGGATTCTGGCAAGAGAATGACAAATCGGCCACCTCTTTGATTTGTAATCTGTCACTGTAAGTGTCCTTGGGAATGACCTGGTAAGAACACAGAGCCATCTTGCTTGAGACTCATGAATGAAACTCCTCGACTGTTGGTTTCATCTTTAGGTAATTCATTGACAGAATGAGTCAGAAGCCTTTTATCATAACCTCAGATGGCCTTTTATCCGAATTTGTAGAAATAAAAATGATGTGAACAGAAACAGAGGGCAAATCCCTAGTGTTAAACAAACGATCACACTCTTCAAACAAAGGTATTCCACTCAGATTATTAAAGTAATTTAATTATACTTTCATACCAAGACTTGAACTTTTGCTATGGATACATTCAAGTAGAAAGATACTTAGTAGAATGTCTTTCTTTTTTCAATCTTTGTATTTAATGCAATTTTAAAAGGAAGACTTTTATATAGTATTCATTATCTATACACAAAACTCCCTACCCAATCTCCATTTTGGTTTTGTTTCATTTTGTCAACACTTGGATTAAACCATCTGCACTGACTTCAGTAAAATGTCACCCAGTGACCTTTTGCAAGCAGGTGGCGGAGTGCCGAGCAGGAAGGATTTCTCCTTGGATGACTTAGCTATTCAACTGACTGACCTCAACATTGTTCTCTTGGTTTCCCTTACATTAAAGAAGAGGAGGGATACTATCCAAGAGGCAATGTCCTTTCTCATGAAACTAGGAGGCTTCAGTCACCACAGTGTGGCACCTGTGCTTAGGTGGTCTGTAGTATAAGCAAGGAGATGCCCAGCAATTCATGCACCAGCTTTCTATACTAAACCCCAGAGGTAATTACGTTAGACCTTTGCCTTCTCATGCTTCTGAGGCTGATTTCCGTGAGGAAAATGGAGAGAGGTTATTTTCCCATGGTAGCTGAGTTTCAGATCCTAAGAAATAGGGGATGAGGTACACAGCTTCTCTCTGATCTACGTGTCGAGGTTAGCTGCAATTGCAATCTATTACTTGTAGGTCAAGTGTTTTCACTTACCTAGAATATTCCCAGCTAGTGCCTGCTGTCTGTGTGAATTAATGGCACGCCATTATACATTGCCACCTCTGGTTCCTTTGTCAAAGGATTTTTTGTTCAATTAAAGAAGATGGTCATGATATCTTACCTATATATGTGTGTATATAGATATGGAAAGATGTAAAAACTAAGATGAAAAATAAAAACCATGTCACCCTTGCAGTTGTCTGTAATTAGAACATTTGGCCACACTCTCTATAGATCCTGATTTGAAGCTGACCTCTCTCTTGGTATTTCTGGAAATTGCAGTGTTCCTAGAAGGGGTAGAAAAGCAGAGAAATTCTGAAGAGAGCAGCAGCTAGACTCCAGAGAGTTTTCTCATAAAAGCTCTGGAGAGTTTTGATTCAATTGAACAAACAAGACCTAAACTAACAGACTCTACTAAAGTCTATTGGCTTAATATCACAATTTTTATTTTAAAGTTAATGGGAACCTGAGGGGAGGTGTTATAAGGAGAACCTATTTTGCATGAAAGATATAAATGTTCTATCAAAGTCCATAAAATAGGCCTATGAACTCCTTTAAGGAGTCTTAACACAGGCAATTGACAAACCTCAGCAAGTAATTTGGGGATTTTGACCACTTTAAGTCCACATTGACAGAGTCTACTTTTGTATTTTGTAGAGATAATTTTATCTTTTCCTGCTTGTTGACTACTACTTATAATCCCATCCCTCACCTCAGGATTCTGGGTCAGGATCATTGCATGCTGTAGGCCAGCATTGGGGTACATAATAAAGCTCAATCTCAAAAATCCAACCAAGCAAACAAACACAAAACAGTTTTAATGGGGTTTGCCCACACTGACAGAGGGACTGGGGTAGGGGTTAATGTTTGGTGCTACCTAAGCTTGATTATTTCCTTGGGACAGTTTCAGTTTTCTATTGAATTGTACTTTGTGTTTTATTTATTGAGAAGATGCTGCTGTATGGAAAGAATTAATTTTCTTCCTGCATGGATTGCATGATAGTTTCTCATTGCTAATGGGGTATTTTTCAAATTGATATCACCAAGCCAGATGGCTAAAACATCTGTACATGTCTTTGAGAGTATTCCTCTACCAGTCCTGTGTCTCTATAGCTTTCTTTTAATCTTGGTCTTCGTCAGACAATAGTCTTGTTTAAATGCCTAGAACTCCTCATTTAATGCTATACATAGGATCATAAGAATTGAAATGGAAAAATACATGACTCATATATGATGTTGTAAGATAAAATCTTTAGAAAGTTCCTTTGCTCATCCCAACATATCTAATAGACCTATGTGTCAGGTTCAGGAAATTGAACACTGTCAGTGAGGCATACTGGGAGCCTGGGAGTCAAGGAGACCAAACTATGGACTATGATCCTGTTTGATAACTGTCAGTAAGTCTCTGGCTCCTTTCTCATCCTCTGTGAAATGAGAGAAGTAAAAACATTACTTTTTAAGATCTTTTTCAGAGGTAATGCAATCGATGATTTTGATACTTTAATATACTTTACAATGTGAAAAATCACACGACTATTTTGCTGAACTTTATTAGTCTTAAATTCTTTCACCCTATTTCCACTTTAGAGCTTTCCCAAAGCACTAGCTGTGTTGAATCTCCTTTTGTATTCCTTCGCTCTCATTACAGTGTTAGACTTGAAGCCTAGGCAAATCCAGTGGTTCCCTCGTAAATATGAGGGTTGAGGGCAGCACACAAGCATCTTCTAAACTTCTTTGCCTCTGAAGTTCTATCCTAAGGAGCTGCCTCTTGCAGATAAGGTACCTTCATCCCATAAACATGCACACTTTCTGGCAATACTTGACAGAGCACATGCACCTGGATTTCCCCAGTGAGCTTCCTTCCTGACCACAGCAGAAGAGAGACAAGAGAAAAGTTCTCACTGTAGAAATGAGTGATTCATCAAAAATATGTAGGATGGCAATGTTTCTAGCCGTAGGAATCAGACCTGGAACTTGTAAGCCATTGACTAGGAATGGCTAAGAGGTTAATGGAGTGCTGTGTGGTAGGGAACGTTGCTGGTGTCAGAGGAGAGCAAGGGGCTCTGTATGTACCAAGAACCTTATAATTTTCCCTGTCCAGTTTTCCTCAGCCAAAACTCCCTAGACATCTGTGGGTAACTAGTGAACTTCCTTTCTGCGCCATGACCTCTCAAGAGCAGGGCGGCAGGCCGAGGTTCAAAGTGACTTTGCTGGCTACACATTCTGCTGGCTTAGTCCAGAATCTTTTTGTTTTCATTTTGCCTGAATTTCAGATCTATTATTAGAGTCGAGGAGAAAATGTTCTGCACAGAGTTTTGCTAGCACCACCATTTGGAAGTTTTCGTAGAGCAGGAGAACACAGTAATTCTTCCCTTGGCCATCACAAGATGTGATCTCTCTTCAAAATCTAGAAAACCTGAGTCGTTAGAGGTTCTTTGAAAAGGAACCCACTAGTTTCTTATATTCCATATTTGTGTTGATAGCAACCAGCCTGAAGCTTCCATACGGGTTTGGGTTAGAGATGCATTCTGAGGAATTCTCTTTGGTGCTGTCCTGGCTATGGAGAGTTTTCAGTCGTTTATTGCCTCTGTTCCATGCTGTTCTGACATTTTATGATATGTGGGTGTCTTCTGGAGGAAGTAGATTAGACACTCTCTTCTTCTCTCTTCAATAATTCATGTTGTTAACCTTACAAGCAACTGTGGATGTTAGAACAGAGCAAGCGGCCAAGGAATGTGGCGCACGACGAACCTGTACTTCTTAAAGAAGTGATCATAGGAGGAGTCCTGAAAACTTGGATGCAAAAAGGAGAAACACACCCTGGCAGTTACAGATCTTAGAGTCAGTGTCTCCCAAATGCCTGTTTCTGCCTGGCAATTCTGCCAGACTCGGACACATATTTAAGATAAGGAAAAATATATTGTTATTATATTATATATATAATATTATATATTATCTCTTCTGGTCTCATCAGTAGCTTTTCCAGCTTGATTATTGGACAAGGAGTGGCTTAGATAGTTGACTGACGACCTTGACCAGCCCCAAGGCAAACAGCAGGGAGGAAAATAGAAGCTCACCTTCTAGTCACCTAAACCTTCCTGTTGCCGTCAGTCAAAACCCACCACAGTTTCCCACCCACTTAGACTGCAAACCTGCTTACCGTTCAGTATTTTCCTCTTGTGAGTTTGAGCTGTTTGGTGTCTTCCAGACTGTGTCCTCTCTGATGTGCTGTTTCCACTGTCCTGTCATCCCGTCACCAGGTCATTTCATCTGCTCCTCCATTACTGAGGCTGAAGAAACCCAGAAACTTGCTATTTCAGCTACTGTCTTTTCTTTTCAGTTAATCCTTTTTATTTAATTCTTTAGTTTTTGTTTATTTTTTCAAGTTTTTATTCAAATATAAGTTTAGCATATGCTCTCAATTGATTCTCTTTGTTTTTTCTTCATGAGGTTTTCTAATTATTTTTCTTTTAGGCAATTATGTTCCTAATTGCTTGTCGAAGTGTGGTTATCACAGCTGCTTCCAAACCTTTATTAGATCTATTTCTTGTCATGTTGCTGTTGACACACTTTGACTGTGATATTTTATTTAGTTTAAGATCTTCTGCTCTTGATATGACAAATGATTTTCTATTGAAACCATAAGCTGAAACATTTTCAGATTATACTGTGGGTCTGTGACTCCTCCCTCAAGCCACTATTTTAACTGGATTTATCAGGCACCATGTTGTCACGGAGAGGAATGGAGGGCAGTGCCCACTTCCTCCAGATGGCTGTAAAGGTCATATCCCCAGTTTCAGCACCAGTTAACATCCATGGAAGGAGCCTTCTTGTTAGTGTTAGGTAGGGCAGGGGTTTTGGCTGTAGTGGGCCTCACTGACACCTCAGCAATGGTGGCTACATTAGTTTCTTGTTATTATCAAATAATGCCTGACATAACCAACTAACGGGACAAAAGGTTTGTGTCTTGGAAGTGTGAGAACACAGAGCCTGGCTCCATTGACTCTTGGAACATAGTAACACAGAGCATTATGGCAAGGAGAACACATACTGAAGAAATATATGAACAGTAGGAGGCAGAGAGGTCTTCAGTCCAAGAACCAAGAACCTGCCTTCTAGCTAGGCTCCGCTTCCTTTGAGTTCCCCAAATCTTTCAAATCAGTACCCTGTCAGTGATGTGCCTGTGGGGGACAGTTCATGTGAAAGACTTAAGTGTGGCTATTTATTTATGTTCAGTCAATCTGACAATGAAGATCAACCATCATATGGTCCCTCTTGTCTTCCCAGCCCCACTATGCTGCTACTGGAGACCTTCTGCAGGACCTGCGTGTATATGCAACTTGAGTCATAAGAAGTCACTTTTTCCACCAGGACGGTGCCCAGGTAGACTAGTGAAAAATCAGAACTCTCCCTACCACTCAGTGGTGACAGCCACTACTTGGGAGTCACTTGGGAGTCACTTACCCACCAGTGGAATACACTCCGTGGTTTGTAAAAGACTCAAAGCTTAACATCTACAAACAAACAATTCACCTTGAAAATGGACAGATAACACAAGAAAATCTCCCCTCCTGGAAGAAAGATGATGGTAAGAACATGAAAAGATCTTTTTCTTCCTTATCCACTAAAAACGCAAATTAAAGCCCCAATAAGATATCTATGAACGCCTGTCAAAATTTCTATAATAAAATACCTCGGCAATACCAAGTCCTGATAAAAATGTGGAAAAACTGGATCGCTTGGTTTGTAGAAACACTTAATGTTAGCACTGCCTTTAAAAACTAACCGTCCAGTGACCACACAGCCCAGTAAGCACAGCTGTGATTCGGGGTGTTTATGTGAGAGATAAAACAACACAAGTTACACAAAAATCTATTCACCTATGTTTACAGCACATTTTCTTGTAAGAGCTCCAAACTAGGAACAATCTAGCATCCCTGGGGATGGGTTATCCAAGTGTGAATCATTTGGATCTCAGAATGTGACTCAGCAGTGCAGCCAAGCATTGACACAAATGGATATCTAGAGGATTAGGCTATGCAAGAGCTCATTAATGCTATGTCTCTGAAATGGCAAAATTATAGAGATGGAAAGCAGAGGAGTGATTCCTGCAGGTGAAGGAAGGGATGGATATAAGAAGAAAGTGGGTTGGATCATAAAACAACAGTAGTCAAAGCTTTCTTCTGGTGATAGGAATGACCTCTATATTGCGTTTATCAAAGTCAGTCTTCTAGTAATGAATTTCCACTACAGTTCGGTAAGAATCTATCCTTGGGGAAAACTGAGTGAAGGGCAGAGAGTTCTCTCTGTTTTATTTATCGTATTTGTAAATGAATATACATTTGCTTCAAAACATATATTTTAAATCAACACTGCCACATAGTTACTCTGACAGAGGGTGAATGTTTTCCTAAGGCAACTGGTAGGAAATACTGAAGAAGATTTTGAAATTGTATAGTTCAAAATCTTGGTTTCTTTTGAACCGTCAGCCAGAAGCCTTGGGTATAGCCCAGATCCTTTGAGAAGCAAGGAGCTGTGTATGTGAGAACGTTCTAGACCTGCAGGCTTGGCGGTTCCATCACTTAGTAACAGATACCACCCTTGCGGGGAGTTTGTGCCTTCGGCCTGAAAGGAGGACAAGAGATTACAACTTGCAAGCTGTGATCACTACTAGTGAGTCAGGCCTGGTAATGTAGAGCTGGTGGCTCTCTGTTGGGGGCAGGTCACATCTGCTGTGTTTTAAAGTCAGAATAGAGTCCGGGGCTTGGGATGCTTCTCCCACTCTTGATTCTGGCAACTGGAGATACCTCTTTTCACTCTTAGGGTTCATTTTAGCACTGCACCTCATCTATTCAGTAGGGCAGAAGTGGCCTTGGAGCTGCAGCATCTGCACAGCAGGGTGTAGCCACCTCAGTTTCAGGTGAGGGACAACAAGAGGACACAGAGAGTGTGGCTGTCTTTTGGGAACTCTGAAAGTGAACCTGTCTTTTAAAATGTTAAAAATATACTATCAACAGAAAGTTTTTTTTCAGGGAAACTCTTCATTTGTTGTCACTCTGTACAGCCTGAAAAGACGACAAATGAAAAACTCATCTGAGATGCAGAGGACAGACAGATACTATTAACCCAAGAATGCTCAAATCATTCGTCTCCTGCCAAGTGTCCAAGGAAAGCCCTCTAAGCACCCACACAATTCTCCTGCTCTTCCCTCTGCCAAAGTGGGAAGCTTCCCTTGAATCCTTTAAGTCATCCCAGGAGATAAAGGAATGGAGAGAGCCCAGGGGGTTGTTCAGTGCAACTTTGGATTGAAACAGCAATATGGCTGAGGTCCATGTATTCACAGATTTCAAAACCTGAGACAGGGATTTGCACCATTTTGTTGTGATTTTAGGTTGTTAAAAGATAGGAGCGCTTCATTTCCAAAAGTCAGGGATGCTTCTGAGTGACCCGCCAAACCTAGCACAATTCAGGATTCAGAGACCAGCAAAGGTCAGTTCACTGGACCCAGTGGGTACTGGTAGAAAAATAAGTGAGCAAAACAGATTTGCTCAAGCACAGCTGATGTGAAAGACCACCTGTGAGTGAGCAATTGGGTTGGATATGAGGAACTTCTATCTCTATAGGACAAGGCAAGACTATTGGCAATAACATGGGACTCGGCACCTTATGTGATCCCAATCTTACTCCCTTCTAAAATATGTTGAAGTGATTTTGAAACTGGAAATATTAGAAAGATTAGATTTTGGAATCAAAAAGATGTTTTAATCTCAGAGCTTCTGCTTGCTAGATTACTGTGGGCTATTGCGCTCACTCAGTTTATTTTTCCAAAGTTGATTTTCTCACCTGAAAGACAGACACAATGACACTGGTATAGTTCTTGGAGATGAAATAAAAGATTGTAAGGCATCAAGTTTTCAGCCACATAGTAGGGCCTCAAGTATTAATTTGGCTACCAAATTAATGTCACCAAAATTTTTAGACTTCATTACTTAGAAATTGGACAACAAGGTTCTTCTCTCTGGATTTTATTAGCCCTAGAACCAGATTCGGTTTGCATACAGGCAAGAGACTTGACAATTCATCTTGTCTACTGTTACATTTTGTAAACATGGAAATCAAAGTCCTGAGACTTTATTAAGCTAGACAGTGTTATAGGCTCTGCTGCCCAGGTTCACGTCACCCATACCAGAAACTTGATTATTAGGATGGTTGCTGGGCTTTGCATTTCGTTATATTCTTATTCATTCAACCATCCCCACAGCAAGGGAAGGTGGGTCAAAGAATTCTGAATCTCTGCAAGTGTCTCAGGGTTTCCCTCAGGCACTGGCACTAGTGAATCTTGTATGGACCACATAATTTGTTCTCCATAGGGAACTCAGACCTATGTTAAGCCTTGGGTGTGCAAGGCAGATTGTCCTTGTGTCACCATCAGTTCTCAGTAGTTGTTTGTGGTGTTGAGAACTCTGTAGTCTGAGTAAGCTAGAGTTCTGTGATTGGTTAATGATGCCTGGCTGTCACAGTGGTGGAATAGGGAAAGTATTAATAGCAACCGAAGTTCCCAGGTGATCTCAAACAGGTTCTGCTGAATTCTACTATATTCTATGTGTCTGTTACTTAGTAACCTTCCAATAACCTTCAAATCACTGAAGACAAAATGAAAATTCCCCCGAGTCTTCCATAAGTTTCCTCTGACATGTTCTGCAGGATGCTGCCCCAAAGTGGAATATCTTGAGAAGACCTATGATTCAGATTCAAAGGTTTCCTGTAGCAACATAGATTGAGGAACATGCACTTTTTTATAGTTTTTTATTGATTTTATTGAGCTCTATATTTTTCTTTACTCCCCTCACTATATCTCCCCTCCCCTTCAACCCTCTCCCAAGATCCCCATGCTCCCAATTTACTCAGGAGATCTTGTCTTTTTCTACTTAAGGTTCTCATTGTTGTCTAGGTACTCTGGGATTGTGATTTGTAGGCTGGTTTTCTTTGCTTTAGGTTTACAAACCACTTACAAGTGAGTACATATGATAATTGTCTTCCTGGGTCTGTGTTACCTCACTCAATATGATGTTTTCTAGCTCCATCTATTTGCCTGCAAATTTCAAGATGTCCTTATTTTTTCTGCTGTGTAGTATTCCATTGTGTAAATGTACCACATTTTCCTTATCCATTCTTCAGTCAAGGGGCATTTAGATTGTTTCCAGGTTCTGGCTACGACAAACAATGCTGCTATGAACATAGTTGAGCACATGTCCTTGTGGCACGATTGAGTATCCTTTGGATATATACTCAAAAGTGGTATTGCTGGATCTTGAGGAAGATTGTTTCCTAATTTTCTGAGTAATTGCCATACTGATATCCAAAGGGGCTGCACCAGCTTGTACTCCCACCAGCAATGCAGAATTCTCTTTACCCCACAACCTCTCCAGCATAAGTTGTTATTAGTATTTTTGATCTTGACCATTCTTACAGGTGTAAGATGTAATCTCAGAGTTGTTTTGATTTGCATTTCTCTGATGACTAAGGATATTGAACATTTCCTTAAGTGTCTTTCAGTCATCTTAGATTCCTCTGTTGAGAGATCTCTGCTTAGGTCTGTACTCCACATTTTTATTGGATTATGTATTCGTTTGATGACCAATATCTTGAGTTCTTTGTATATTTTGGAGATCAGATCTCTGTCTGATGTGGGGTTGGTGAAGACCTTTTCCCATTCTGTAGGCTGTCATTTTGTCTTGTTGACCATGTCCTTTGCTTTACAGAAGCTTTTCAGGTCCTATTTATTAATTGTTTCTCTCAGTGTCTGTGCTACTGGGGTTATATTTAGGAAGTGTTCTGTGCACATGCATCAAAGGTTACTTCCCACTTTCTCTCCTATGAGGTTTAGCATGGCTGGCTTTATGTTGGAGTCTTTCCCCGAATTGGACTTGAGTTTTGTGCATGGTGATAGATATGGGTCTATTTTCATTCTTCTACATGTTAATATCCAGTTATATCAGCACCATTTGTTAAATACGCTTTCGTTTTTTCATTTTCTATATTTTGCTTTTTTGACAAAAATCAGGTGTTCGAAGGTGTGTGGTTTAATATTCAGGTCTTTGATTAGGTTCCATTAGTCCTCCTGTCTGTTTTTATGCAAATACCAGGCTGTTTTCAGTACTGTAGGTCTGTAGTAGAGTTTGAAGTCAGGGATTGTGATGCCTCCAGAAGTTCTTTTTATTAAACAGGATTGTTTTGACTATCCTGGGTCTTTTGGTTTTCCATATAAAGTTGAGTACTGTTCTTCCGAGGTCTGTGAAGAATTTTGCTGGGATTATGATGGGCATTGCATTGAATCTGTAGATTGCTTTTGGTAAGATTGCCATTTTTTACTATATTCACTCTACCTACCCAAGAGCATGGGAGATCTTTCTACTTTCTGGTGTCTTCTTCAATTTCTTTCTTCAACGATTTAAAGTTCTTGCCATACAAGTATTCCACTTGTTTTGTTAGAGTTACTCCAAGATATTTTATGATATTTGTGGCTATTGTGAAGGGTGATGCTTCTCTGACTTCTTTCTCTGCCCATTTTTTTAGCTGTGTAAAGGAGGGCTATTGGTTTTTTTGAGTTAATCTTGTATCCTACTACATTACTGAAAGTGTTTATAAGTTGTAGAATTCCTTTGATAGAATTTTTAAGATTGCTTATGTAAACTATTATATCATCAGTAAATAGTGAGAGTTTGACTTTTTCTCATGTGTTCTTAGATTTGATTTGCCAGTATTTTATTTGGTATTTTTGCATCAGTGTTCAAGAGTGAGATTGATATGTAATTCTCTTTCTTAGTAATGTCTTTATGTGGCTTGGGTATCAGAGGAATTGTAGCCTCATAAAAAGAATTTGTCAATGTTCCTTCTGTTTCTATTGTTTTGAACAATTTGAGGAGTTTTGATATTAGCTTGTCTTTCTGCTCCTGGGCTTTTTTTTTTTTCTTGATTGGGAGACTTTTGATGACTGTTTCTATTCGTTTGGCAGTTATAGTGCTATCTTATTTGCTTATCTGGTTTTGATTTAATTTTGGTAAGTGATATAAATCCAGAAAGTTGTCCATTTCCTGTAAGTTTTCCAATTTTGTGAAGTACAGGTTTTCAAATTATTACCTGATGATTCTCTGGATTTCTTCCATGTCTGTTGTTATGTCTCCTTTCCATTTCTGATTTTGTTAATTTGGATATTCTCTCTCTGCCTTTTGCTTAGTTTTGATAAAGGTTTGTCTATTTTGTTGATTTTCTCAAAGAACCAACTCTTTGTCTCATTGATTCTTTGTATTGTTTTCTTTGTTACTATTTTGTTGATTTCAGCTCTCAATTTGATTGTTTCCTGCTGTCTAGTTCTCTTGGGTGAGTTTGCTTCTTTTTTTTTTCCCCTAAAGTTTCCAAATGTTCTGTAAATTCACTAGTGTGGGATTTTTTCCAGGTTTTAATTTAGGCATTTAATGCTATGACCTTTCCTCTTAACACTGCTTTCATTGTGTCCCATAAATTTGGTATGTTGTGTGGTCATTTTCATTGAAATATAGGAAATCTTTAATTTCTCCCTTTATTTCTTCCTTGACCCATTGATGATTCATGTGAGCATTGTTTAATTTCCATGTGTTTGTGGGCTTTCTGGAATTAGTGTTGCTGTTGAATTCTAGTTTTACGCCATGGTGATCTGATAAAATACATGGGGTTATTCCAATTTTTTATATCTGATGAGGTTTTTTTGTTACCAACTATGTGGTCAGTTTTTGAGAAAGTTCCACGAGGTGCTGAGAAAAAAAGTATATTCTTTTATGTTTGGATGGAATGTTCTATAGATGTCTGTTAAATCTATTTGAGTCATAACATCTGTTAGTTCCTTTATTTCTCTGTTATTTTTTTTTCTGATAGACCTGTCCAGTGGTGAGAGTGAAGTTTTGAAGTCTTCCACTCTTAGTGTATGGGGTTTAATGTGTGATTGAAGCTTTAGAAGTATTTCTTTTACATATGAAAGTGCCCTTGTGTTCAGGCCATAGAGGAACATGCAATTTTTAACACGCTAGGATGGAACGGCAGTTTCCAAGAGTCTGATAGATTAGACTCCAAACTGGAAGATGACACAGGTTCTTTAAAGTATTTATTTTAATTAGTTATTTATTTATCTTGCATCCTGACTGCGATTTTCCCTCCTTCCTCTCCTCCCATTCCCTTCCCCCCACTTCTCCATATCCCATCTACTCCTCCTCTGTTTCTGTCCAGAAAGTGTATCTTTTTTCCAAACTTGAGAAAGAATTTCCAGAGAAGTGAAGAATTTCAGGACGGAGAAAGGATGACAGACATGGGGAGCTCACGAAGCTCTGAGTGAATGGATGTCGTTGACAGGACTACAGCCTCATCAAGGACCACAGGGTCTCAGATCCATGGGGGTGGCAAAGCCTTCTCTCAGTCAGGCTCCCTGGTTTGTCTGCTAATGTTAGCAGTGTTTGCAAAAAATGTAGATGCAGCTTCCTCTTCCCAGATGTTTACAACTAAAGACTGCTCCCCTACAGAGACCCCCTACGGAGATTTGGAGATTTGCTAAGCATGCCCCCACATTCAGCTGTCTGCAATAAAGTCATCTCCTAGTTCAGATGTAGTAAACAAGCATTCTAGGTTTCCCAGCTGTTGTGGCTGTGAAGACACAGCCCACCAGATGCCAAATTCTCTCTCTCTCTCTCTCTCTCTCTCTCTCTCTCTCTCTCTCTTTCTCCTCCCCCCCCCCCCCCCGTGTGTGTTGCTTCTTCACTCCCCGTTGTCTGCCTACTTTATCAATACATACCACAGAGGTCTCAGAAGTAAAGCTGAGATCCTGATCTTCTAACCCTTCTAGAACAGATTATAGCACATATTATAAACTTCCGTGAGCATGACTTAGATGTTAAGGTTGTTATGCCCAGATCACGGAGTACCCCTAAAACCAACCAGGAGACCGAGTCCTGTATGTAGAAGCAAAGAGCCTTAATTCTTACATAAGTTTGCCAACTCGGTCTCTCCGTGTGTCCAGTGCGCTGAAGTGATCGGAGAGCTTCAAACTCAGTTAGAGTTGGGTTTTTATAGTAGCAAAGGTGGGAGTGAGGGATTTCTAAGGTTTAGGACCCCTGATTGGCTGACATTTGTCTAGGGGTGTCCTGGTGAAAGGCAATGGGTGTGTGCTGGAAGGTGGTCCTATTGGAACATTAGGAATTCCTTTAGATGGTCTGTTCCTGGGTGGTGCCTGAGTAGTCACAGTTTGTGGTCTTTATCTTAAGCAAGTATTGCCTCGGGATAAACTGCTGAGACTCAGGCCTCTATTAAGCTTGTCTTGGCTGGGCCTGTAAGTAGGAGATTCTGTGAGTTGAAGGTCAGCCTGATCTACACAATGAATTCTAGGCTAGCCTGGGCTTAACAGGAATACTCTCTCTCAAAAATAAAGCAGAAAAAAATGAAAAAAGGCAGAAAGACAGACAGATGCAGAATATTGGATTCAAACGTAACCTAAAGATAGTTTCAGAACTGATGCTTGCTAAACTTGAGATTCTTCAAAGGTTAAGTATGTAAACTTTATGGTTCATACTTCTATAAGATACCATGGCATAACAGAGAATATTAGCTGATCCCCCGTGGTTTGTGTTCCATTTCTGTATTGTGGATTTTGTTGGGCTTCAACTGTTCAATTACAAACTTATTTCCTAGTCCTGTTTGTATTCAGGTGTGACCATGGGGTTGGTTCTCACCAACAGAATGTGAAAAATTATGTGAGCTACTTCTAGAATTTTCCATTAGCTGAAAGTAGAAGATAAAGCAGCCCTAAGAGGGAAGGAAACCTGGGCATCTGAATCTTTATAATAAACATCCTCTTGGGCTTCTGACAAGAAGGAAACAGTAATCGTTGAAAACCATACCAGAGCATCCTGTTCGCCCGAAGGCTGCCTTCAGGAGACACAGCCTGGGGCCTTTGTCTTAGCTGGACCTCCCCAGGGAAAGGGAGCTGCAGTTTTCTATGTACAGGAACAATAGCCTTCTCTTAAGCCAAAGACTAAATGCCATGCTGCATGAAGGATTCTATTCAAATGCTCTAAAAACTTTTACAGTTCAATAATAATAAGAAGAAGTTTGGAGCCTGGTGGAAATGAGACCAGGTGTGTTCAGGGTGTGTGGCTGTAGACTCACAGAATCACCTAACCTGGGCTCACACAGAGACAGACAACCAGGGAGTCTGCAAGGGACTGACCTAGGCTCTCTGCATATCTGTTACACTTTGGTAGTTTGGTCTCCTTGTGGGACTCCGAATATTGGGAACAGGGACTGTCTCCAACCCTTTTGTTGGCTTTGGGGACCCTATTCCTCATATTGAGTTGTCTTGTACACTCTTAGTACGAGGGATGTGCTTAGTCTTACTACAACTTGATATGCCATATTTTGTTGATATCCATGGAAGGCCAGCCCTTTTCTAAACAGAAGTGGATTAAGGGGGAGAGAGAAGGTGGGAGGAGAGGAAGGAGGGAAGCTGAGATTGGGATGTAAAAACAAACAAACAAGTAAATAAATAGAAAATATAGATGACAGAAACAAAAACCTTACCTAAAAAGATATATGGCTAGAAAGGTAGCATATTGAGGATATTCAGTGTTGTGATGGCTATTTTTGGTTGTCAGTTTGACTATATCTGACATCAACTATAGCTCAAGCATCTGGACTCACCTGTGAGGAATTTTTCTTGAGTGAATCATTTGAGGTGGAAAGAGCCATCCGAAATCTGGGCCACACTGTCTGATGGCTGCCTATATAAAAAACGTGTAAGAAGGTAAGATTTGCTCTCTGCTTGCTTGCCTCACTCCTGCTGGTACTGGAATTAAAGCTCACGTCCTCATGATTCTAATATATACAGAAGACAGGTTGAGACTTCAGCTTGATGTGCTGAACAATACTGGATTCTTGGGCTTTCTGTTAAGAGACAGTCATTGTTGCAATATTTGGATCACAGCCTGTAAACTACTCTAATAAATCTCAAATGTGGGTATGTATATATGTGTGTATTTATAAATCTCTCTCTCACACACACACACACACACACACACACACACACACACATATATTCATTCTATTAGTTCTGTTACTCTAGAGAACCCAGACTAATACAAATGAAATGTCCCTTAACCTTAACAACTACCACTGTACTGGAATGGTCAAAGCCTAAAGCATGTATAACATCGGCTATTCCTGAGATGAGCTACTGTTAACTGTTTATGGGAATGCAAAATGGTGCGGACACTTCAGAAAATTGTTTTACAAACTATTACTATTCTCTTGATTTTTTTTTTTTTTGGCTTGAGTCAGAGTCACATGTAATCTTGGTAAATCTTTGCCTTGCTAAAATTATAGGTGAACATCACCCTATTGGGTGAAAACACCCTTAACAATGTTATTTTCTGGTATTTACCCAAACAAATCAAATACTTAGATCTGTACACCAACCCTCTCAAATAAGGATAGAGACATGACTTGGTGGTTAAGCCCCTGTTTCTCTTGAAGAGGATTCCTAATAAGTTCCTGGTACTCCTGGCAATGCACAACCATCTGTCTTTCCAATCTGGTATTCAAACGCCCTCTTTTGGCCTCCGTGGACATTTCATACACATGGTGTACATACATACATTCATGCAGGAAACATAAACAAACCCACACAGATAATTATCGAGCAGAAAATAACCATTTGGACATGAGATACTACACAGTGCTGAAAATATTGACACTGTTAAATAACAAACACATGACAATTTATAAATGAATAATATAACATGAAAGGTGCTGATGTGATGTGTAAAGATAATGTATGCTTTCAGTTGTGTAGTATTTCAGGAAATATAAAACAATGGAAACAGTAAAAGTTCCAGCGGATTCCAGACATAACGAGAAAGAGGGGTAAATCAGAGAGCATATTTGGGGACAGTGAAATTATTCTATAAGGAACAATTGTAGATGCATGCTGTTACATGTTTGCTCACCTAGTAAATCCACTGTAGAGAATGGTATGGTTTGGATAGTGTGTATAATGGTCTGTTCTATCCCTTTAAGAGGCAAGCTCCACCCACTCCCTCCTCCCACTACAGAGCCAAGCAGATTTTCCTTGGACTTCCAGCCTTAGCTCCTTCCTTCTTTTCCATCTCTCTCCTGAAGAGGTAGCTGCTGCTGTGGCTCCTCTCTTTTCCACTCCCCCCGTTTCCCTCCCTCCCCCCCTGTTTCTCTTTCTCTCCTTCTCTGTCTCTTTCTCCTTGTCCTCCTTCTCCCTCCCTCTCCCCTTTACCCTTTCCTTCCATAACCCACTAAATAAATATCCAACCTCACTCTACATGGCATGCCTATCTGTCTCTGTCTCTCAACCGCCACGGCTCCTCATGGAACCAGCTGCACTAGTGGCCTGCCATGGTCTCCCACCCACCGCTGCTCTAAACCACTCGCTGCACCCCGGTGGTGGGGAACTGCAGTGCAGCACTTTACCATTACAGTGTGTTCCTTGGTTTGTGTATCAGAAGCTTCAAGAAATGGAGTCTATAGGGTACTGGTCGGGCCATTGGAGGGTCAGCCTGTGGACAAGATTAAGATAGAGCTTGTGGTCCCCAACTTAGTTTTTGCAAAATTAAGTTGTCTTCGACTGGAGAAATGACTCCATGGGTAAAGTGCTTGCCACCTAAGTCTGAAGAGGTGAGTTAGATTCCCAGAACCTGTGTAAATAATGCTGGACTTTGTGATGTGTGTCTATAATCCCAGTACTAATGCTGAGATGGAGTTGGGGACAAGAGAATTTCTGAAAGCTCATGAGTTAGTCTTGCACATACAATGGCAAACTAGCAGACCTTGTCCCAAAAAAGGCAGAAGTCAAGGATCTACTGACATTTAAGGATGTTCCTTAAACTCTCCATGAGTGCAATCGTGGATACACCCTAACTCAATGCATTGAACATGTACACACTCAGATATGCGTGCCTATGGCATAATATACACACAGGAAGTGAGTTGTCTTCGAGGAACCTCTTCACTCTGGTTTTCTGTCTCATCACATAATTGTTCCTCTTACAGCCACCTGCATCCTTTTAATGCTATCACAATGTCACCTTCCCCAGAACAAGTCTGATACTGGTGACATGGCCCTGGAATCTTCAGGACCATAAACCATGGACCAAGACAGATGAAATGAAGTTTCTTGACTGCTTTCAAATGTACCACTGTGGAGCAATAGCAAGAGATGTTGTAGATGGGTGTGTGAAGGATTCTTTGCTTTTTTTCCACTTAATTTTGCTTTAAATCTAAAAAGACTCCAGAAAATAAAATATCTTTTAAAGAGTAATGAAAATCCTATATCCAGTTACACTGTTATGTCTCAGATCCTTGGACAGTTCTGACAATAGTTCTAACATGACGCCACCCAGGTTCTCATCAACACTTGTTGAGCAGATGGACAGGCAAACATTAACGGCTTAACAGTTTGCAAGAGGTGCTACAAGAGGTGCTGCTACCAGTCACATTTTATTTACCATATAAGCTGTGGCCCCCATACAAGGAAAAGAGAGATATTTCTTAAGGAAATTTAAACTAATAAAGAAGGGGATGAAATCGATCCAAGACAATGTAACAGCTGCCAGAGACCTGAATCCAATCAATGGTTGGAAGGTGACACTGTCCTATCTTATGTGTGTCTACTAGCATAAATTCATAGCCCAGTCAGATTGGCAACCAGTGTTAAACACCTTCAGCTTCCCTGTGCAGCCAAGTAGTCCTACCTGTCAATAATCTTCCCTTCTCTGTCCTTGTTCCCCTCTGCCTTCCTCACTTCCAAGGAATTGGGGAAAAAATCAGAGCAGAGTTGGCAGGATCTAAGAGAGCAACGCCAGCTCATTTTCCTTAAAGACGATATTTATTGAATAAAGCTCTTGAATGCTGCTTCCAGTCACCGTTTGCTAAGAAAGCGATGTGTCTCATCTTGGCAACTGAAGAAGATAGCTTCCCTCTCTACTCGCTTGAAGTGGATCTTCACTATTTAGGACTTCAGTCGACTCTGCTAATTTCCAAATTGGGCTAGGTTGGAGTGGATCTATAAAAATCCTTGCTGGTATACTCTGGGCCATCCAGGCTGTCACCGAACTGAGCACCTGAAAGCTGGGCTTCTGTCTTTCTTTCCCTCATCACTTGCACAGAAGCTGCTGATGGTTGTCAGCAGGGGTGCTCTTCTGTGAGACTTGGAGGTAGTGATTCACCTACTACTGAGCACACGAGGTGGTGATTTCTTAAGGCCGAAACAAGTTGACATTGAGTATGTTACCAAATGTTAACAAAATCAAAGACCAAATAGAGAAACAGGTAAGACAGGAATATAAAAGTTACTTGCAAGGAAGAAAATCACTGTGAAGATTGACCTACATGAGTTTTTAACCCTCATCTTAGTCAGAGCTACAGTTGCTGTGATGAAACACCATGGCCAAAGCAACTTGGGGCAGGGAGGTGAAGGGTTTATTTCTCTTACACTTCCATATCACTGTTCACCATCAGAAGAGTTAGGACAGGAACCTAACTCAGAAGAGTTAGGACAGGAAGCAAACAGGGCAGGAAGCTGGAGGTAGGAGCTGATGGGAGGACACAGAGGAGTTCTATTTACTGGCTTGTTTCACATGGCTTGCTCAGCCTGCTCTTACAGAAGCCAAACCACCAGCCTAGTGACAGCACCACCCACATTGTCCTGAGCCCTTCCCAATCAATCAATAACTAATTAAGAAAATGCCCTACACTTCAGAGACTACAGGATTCCCTACATCCTAATCTTATGGAAACATTTTCCTCAGTTGAGATTCCCTCCTCTCAGAGGACTCTATCCCGTGTCAAGTTGACAGAAATTAACCAGCATGCCACAAGTCCTCAATCATTGCCCGAGAAACACCATGTCTAATTCTCTTTAAGTCTTAACAGCATCAATCTTGGAGCTGGTTAGTGACAAACTTCCCTCAGAGAGGTTGATCCTTGTGAACTCAAGGGGGGAATTGTGTCCCTGCTAGCTGACCTCTCAGCTGTTTCTGTGCCTTCAAGTGAGGAGGATGAGGGGCCAAGGAAGAGAGAGGAAGGAGGATGACTGGCAGGTGGACAGAATTTGGGTCCATAAGGACACTCAAAGTGTTTAGCAGTGTTTGCTAATCTGGCTGGGGCCAAACAAGCTTATGCCATCAGACCCATGTAGGAGAGGAGAGCAGCCCCTTCTATCTACTCACTGGATACAGGTCCTGGGCAAGTATCACACTCACTGGATACAGGTCCTGGGCAGGTGTGACGCTGTCTTGGGTTGGTTTTAATCTCCTGTTCTATTTATTTAAATCTTTGTCTCTCCAATCAACAGCATCTTTATAAGTGAATTTTTCTGCATTCAGTGCTCAAGTTGAAGTACTACAATGAAGCTTACAGATAAAGCTGATATACATCAAAGTGATTGTGACCTTAGAGATGCTTTGAATTACTAAACAGAGTTCAAGGAGAATATTGGAAATTAGAAAGTGAGGGGCAAGTCAAGGAGACACTGGATTTTGGACTGGTGCTGTATTGTGGCAGGGAGATTTCATTGTGTGCATCTCAAATTTGTTGGAATACGTATGTAATTCCTTGGGTAAGTTCAGTGCCGTCTTCACCTGACATACTCCACCTTACACTGTAATAACTCATGACTTTTTCCAAACATTTTAAAATGTTAACTATGACAGATGAGGTTTGGAACTATTTGACAAGTGTGTATCCAAATTGTGTGTAGGTTTGTATTTAAGTCTGTTTGGAGTTAACCACAAATGTACAATGCTGAACAAATGCATTGAAATCAGCTCAACATCTCAGGGAGGCAATATTTATTTAATTACCCACAAATTTGCAATGCTGAACAACTGCAGTGAAGTTAGCTCAACATCTTAGGAAGGCAATGTTTATTTAAAATTTGTGACACTTTTGGAGCCAGCAGTCACTTTGGGGAAATGTTCCCATAGAAATGCTCTGCAGATAAGCAAGGGTATTTCTATAAAAAGGTTTCTCAAGCATCACTTGTACTGGTGAGCAATTAGAAATAATTACAATGTCCCTTGCTAGAGGTTGGGTTAAATAAGTCAAGCAACAACCCTAAGATAAACTAGAAAATAGTATAAAAAGGATGGTATTTCTGTAATCAATGACTTATACAGAAGTTGTCAAAGCTATAGTGGTATGTGAAAATAGAAAATTCAGTACCATTTTAGTTACTTTCTCATTGCTGTGATTAAATACCCTAATACAATTTGAGAGGACAGCGGTTTATTTGGTTCTCAGTTCCAGAGGGATACAGTCCATCTTGACACAAAAAGATGGTAGCAGACAGGAAGCACATGGTGACTGGAACAGGAAGCTAACTGGTCACAGTTGCATTTAAACTCAGAAGGCAGAAAATGAACAGGAAATGGTATCTGCCTATAAAGCTTCAAGGCCTACGTAGCCCTAGTGACTCATTTCTCCCAGGAGGAGAGTTACCACTTTCTTTCACAATAAAGTTACCAGTGAGAGACAGTGTCCCCAATATTTTATCCTATGAAACATTGAAACTGTATAAATTGATGATATAACTGCTCCATGGATTTCACTGTAGATATGAGAGAGAAAGAAAAAAAAAACAACAGAAGCATCTGGAAGAGGCCAGAGCACAGAAAGAAGTAGACTGAACACTCTCAGCTGGCTAGACATGACCAGCTGTCTGCAAGAGAAGAAAGAAGAATAACAGGGGATAGAGAATTGAGAAAACATAGTGAGAGAAGCAGGAGAGAGAGAGAGAGAGAGAGAGAGAGAGAGAGAGAGAGAGAGAGAACATAACATAGGTATTCCAGGGTTATAAGGAGAGTGGGGTAGTGAGCTGGGAAGCCCATGAGCTGGATTTAGGGTAGGAGAAGAGGTGAGAAGGACTAGGATGCTAGTGTGAACTTTGA
Organism: Myodes glareolus; assembly: GCF_982192425.1. Classification (NCBI taxonomy): domain Eukaryota; kingdom Metazoa; phylum Chordata; class Mammalia; order Rodentia; family Cricetidae; genus Myodes; species Myodes glareolus. The sequence goes on from NC_142037.1 coordinate 10,080,388, forward strand.
AGTGTGTCGCCAGCATAAGCTCTGATATGCTGACAGATACCACAGGGAGCTATACGTCCCTTCTGACAGAGGAAACAGAAGTGACTTCTTTTGGTAGAGGGCAAACGACCCTAAGGAATTGGTGATGGCATTTATCTAACTACCAGAAATCCTCTTGTTGTGGAATATTAGCTTAACTATATAAAGATGTGCTGCATTTGTTTACAAAATATTTGTTTAATTATGTAAAAATGTGTTGCTGTTTTACCTTGTGTGCCTAAGGCACCTGATTGGTCTAATAAAAAGCTGAATTGCCAGTAGCAAGGGAGGAGGTATAGGTGGGACTTCTGAGCAGGGAGAGTGAGTAGGGGGAGGAATTTAGGCTGAGGGAAGCAAGAAAAAGAGATAACAGGGAGTTACCAGGGGTTAGCCAGCTAGACATGGAGAAGCAGGAAAGTAGGACATACAGAATGAAAGGAAGGTAAAAAGCCACGAGGCAAAATTGTAAATGAATAGGAACAGGTTAAATAAGTTAAAAAAAAAAGTTAACACCTAAGCTAAGGCCAAGCATTCATAACCAATAATATGTCTCTGTGTCTTTATTTGGGAGTCAGTTGGTGGCCCAAAGAAAATGTCAACTGCATCTTATAGTCCGTGTTGAAACCATGTTTGGATGTGTGAACTTAGAGAATTTAGAGATTTGGAGTTTAGAGACTTGGCGTTTCCATTGGACCTAACAAACTCCAACAAATAACCATACACACACTCCGACCTTTTGTGTTTCTCTTTGTGGCTATATGATCTGAGGAAATATTCCCAAAGAAATGTACCAATTCTAACTGGTAGCCTCTTTAGAGGCTGAACCTTCACTTTTTGCCTTTTTAAATCTTTACTGTTTGACTTTTTAATAGGCATATTGCTTGTTCAGTACAGTGTATCTTTTGAGTGCTGGTGACATGCGACATGGCTCGGGACGCAAAGCCACTAGTCTACCCACCTGAGCTTCATCTCTAAGATCACAGTGTGAACGAAGATAAATTACTTCTGCAGTGGTCGTTCAACCTCCACACAAGCATAGACATAGGAACACAGACATGCACATTTGCCACCACAAAGTCAAGTAATAGAAACACATTTTGAAAGTATGCTGTGTCAAGGTTAGCTTGGTTGGGGCCATTGTATCATCAGTCTGCAGTGACAAGTGTGGCCCAGGGCCGTCTGAGACACTGTGCAGTTCAGGGTGCTCTGGATATAGTTTCCTTCCCAGCTCCTCATCGATGCCTCCATCGTGAGGATCTGATGCTCTACTTCTGTCCTTTTAAATGTGCTTTTGCTGCTTTCTATGCTCCGCCATTTGCACCCAGTACTCTGTCTGTTTCATGCTGACAGGCCCCTTTCCAGGCTACCTTTTATTCTCTCTGAAATCTCCACGTTCTAAAAGCAAACTTCTCTAACTGCTGCTGTTTTCTGTGGTCACCCGCTTTGAATAGAGGGCAAACCTCTCTCTTACCAGCATCCACTGTGTCTGAGATCACTTGCTTTCCACCGCAGGCATTCATTTCACCAACGAAAGCAAGTCTGAGGGACAGCTGCTTTTTGAGTCTCTACTATGGATAAATGCATTCTACTAACTTCCAGAAGAGTAACAGGACAGAGCGGATAAGTTTCAAAGATGGCCCTGAGATCCTGACTTTCTGGTGCTCATATCTTTGTATAGCATGCTCACACACTGAACTAGCCTTGGCCTGTGTGACCAATAGAATATGCATAAATCATAGTGCATAATCATGAAAGGGATCACAGCTCACCTCTCTTTTATTACTGCTTGAGAGCCCTGGTGTCAAGTTGTGAGGCCAAGCAGTCAGTCTTAGGAAGACAAGCACTTGGAGAGAAACTGCGGTCTTCTGAGAACAGATAGGACCAACTTTGGGAGCGATCTCAGAAAGCATGTTGGAAATGTCCTCAGTCAAGGACTTGTCCAACACAGGCTAAAGAGCTGCAGAAGCTTCAGGAATACCAATACCCTACAAATGCAGCCTGTTCCCCATCCTGTGTCTTGTGGGTGTAACGAGGTATCTCCAGACTTGGAGAACCAGGAAGCAAGTTGTCCCAACTCTTCACATGCTTTCTCTTTTGTCCTCTTTGTCCCTGCCCCACCTTTTTTTCCTTTTTGTTACACTTTTGGTAATATTTTCATTTCATCGTATTTTTATTCTTAGTGTATGCTTATGATACATGCCTGTGGGCAGACCAGCCATGGGACACAAGTGAGAATCAAAGGACACAGGAGGAAAGGCCGCTCTGGATAGACAATATTTAGAATTTATACTATATACATATGCAGGGGTACTTTTCATTATTAAGTTTTATTTATGGAGCTTCTAGCATTCCTAGGAGACACAGTTTCACAGAAAGCTCCCAGATCCTCTGACTCTTTCCTTATTGCTCTGTCTGCTGCCTCCTTCTCCTCAATGGCTCCTCAACCTTAGGAATGGAAGTTGTTTTGCAGATATTTTGCAGTCCGCTGGGACTGTGCCCCGCAGCTCTGCATTTGATTGGATATGATGTCCTGCAATGGTCTCCACCTGCTACAAAGAGAGGTTTCCTTGATTCCAGGTGAGTACTACGTTCACTTAGAGTTTTAAAAGTTCAAATATTTAGAATATCATTAGGGATTATGCTAGTTCAGTAAATCGATATGAACTCTTCTCCTAGATCAGTGACCTCACCAGCCCTGGAGAGCTGCTTAGGCTGCCAGTATCAGATATGATTTCCCTATTATTGAGCAGGTCTTTAATTCAATTAAAGAGCTGATGGTTGGCCCCAGGGTATGAGTGCCACTAATGACTGAAGCTTTCTCACTAAACTGAGCATTTTCCTCTAGCGTAGCGTAAGACAGAGATGCTGAGTTCTTTTGTTACCTTTTTTTATCCTACTATCAATTTCCATTAGTGGAACTTTACCATCAGCAGATTCTCCTTCCAGAGATGTTGGTACGGTAATGATGAAATAAATAATTCAGCTTGTGCAACCCTCACATTCCAAGCTAAATGGTTAATGGGTCTGCCGGTGATACACATTAGTGTGGAGCTGTGTCAGGATATCAAACTCCTAAATATTTACATCTGTTCCTTATTCAAAAACTGAGTGGCTCCACTTTCCCAAGTTAATAGCTAGAACTGTAGTCGCAGCACTGTTTTCTCTGCAGGAATAGTTAAGTATACTGTTTAGGAGGAGACTTTGTAAACTTCATGTCCTTATCAGAATCCCAGTGTGGAGTCTGAATGACGATGGCCCCCACAGGCTCAGAGGGAGCAGCACTGTTGGAGGTGTGGCCTTGTTGGGGTAGGTGTGGCCTTGCTGAAGGAAGTGTGTCACTGGGGGGGTGGGCTTGGCGGTTTCCAGGGCTCAAGTCAGACCCAGTGTTGTGTTCTCTTCCTGCTGTCTGAGATCAGATGTAGAACTCACAGCTTCTTCTCCAGCACCAGGTCTGCCTGCATGCTACCATGCCTTCCACCATGATGATAATGGGATGATAATGGATTAAACCTCTGAACTGTGAGACAGTCCCACTTAAACGTTTTCCTTTATAAGGTCATGCTATCTCTTCACAGCAATAAAAACTTTAACTAAGACACACAATATTTATGGAGATAAATATAATCATGAAGATGTGTTGCTGGGTCATAGACAGATATGTTACCTATGTTTCTAATGTCCATTGTGGTAGACCTCTACCTCTATGTTAAGTGTTCATTTGTTCAGTATAAGTAATTTAGTTTTTGCATTATTTTTTTTCTTATCAGAGATTTCTTCTTTGCCCTTTTCCTTCCCTCCCTTCTTCCGTCCCTCCATTCCTCCTTCCTTTCCTCCCTCCCTCCCTCCATCCCTTTCTCTCTCTCTCTCTTCCTTCCTTCCTTTCTTTTTTGAGATAGGGTCTCACTATATGCCTCTGGCAGTCCAGGAACTCACTATGCAAACTACACTGGACTTGAAATTACAGAGCTCCATCTGTCTCTAAAGGCATGGTGTCACCATGCCCAGCTTTTCAGAGATTTATGATTGCACTCTAGACCATTCTTTGTAAATCTTGTCTTATGGCAGTGGACTGACATTTCAATTAAATATTAAATAGATTAAACTAAGTTTTCATCGTGAACAAAATGTAAAGCTTCAAGAGAAAATTAACTTTTAATAGACTTGTGGTGGAAAGGTTAGTTATTTAGACAAATGTCCCTGTAAGAGTCAGAGTCCTCTAAGAAAAACACACGCAATAATGCAGTATATGTATTTTCTTCATATGTGTAAAGACACAAATGTGCATGTTGCATGTATTTGATTATAAGGCTCCATTATTTGTGTGTGTGCAACTCTTTCTTTAGAGAGATTTTGTTTTAGCTTAAAATTCTATTTATTTTATGCATGGGTGTTGTGTTATAGATGTCTGGGAACCATGTGGGTGTCTAAACTAGGGACTTCATTCATTCAGCTGTGGGAGGTAGCTAAGCAGTTTCTTTAGAATATTGTTTGTCTCTGATGATGGTTTTGAAGTCTGTGGGGACAGGAAGTTGGGTGGAGACAGTGGACGCTGACCATATCTCCTTGGTTCACTCTAGTTATTTTGGAATCTTTTCTCAATTAGATATAGGCTTCGCCTGTCGAGTTGTGTTTCTATAGCTCATTGATTAGGCTTCTAGATTTAGTTTCCATATAAGTGACATGGAGTTTATGTTCCTGGGCCTCCTTTGATCAACAATGGACTAGTAGATTAATCTCCAGTAAGCCCTAATGTCTAAAATCTCCACTTTGAATATACATTTCTTCAATAAACTTCATCCTTAGCACCTCAAATGACCAAGGGGTTGGGTTTTCTGCACACAATTGTTCCTAGCATAAGGTCACTGCAAATTCACTCATTGTGCCTCTCTGGGTCCTGGTTTGATAGATGCCCTGGGTCCCCATCCCTTTCTGGTGAGTTTATTACCCAATCTGACCTGACTGCTGGCTTTTCTTTTCCTGTGCCTTCCTCATGAATATCCGTCTATTCTGCTGTGTTTCTAGGTTCAGATTGGCGTCCTCTGTCAGATGTGCATGGCCATGATCGGCTGTCATCTACTTCTTAAGCTCGTCTATTTTTCCTCCGTCTGCGTTGCTCCTCCAAAGGAGCATGAATTACAAAACAAAAACTGTTGAGTGTAGAAATGTAGAAGCCCATACTTGATGGTGAAGATGATGAATAATGAAAACGTATCTCAACAGTGTTCCCGCTGTTGTTAAAACTACATAATACATTGCAGTGAATTAAATCATTCTCTAACCTCATGGGCAACAGAGAGAAAGCACAAAACTCTCTCTCTCTCTCTCTCTCTCTCTCTCTCTCTCGTGTGTGCGTGTGTGTAAATGAGTGTCAAAAACAAGCCAGGGTAATGAGATAGACAGAAAGCATTGGCGAGGTGCTGTTTAGAGAGGGCGCATTAGATGGGTTCATGTTTGAGAAGAGACAGGAATGAAAGAGAGAAGGGGCCATGCAAGTGTATGGGGAGAGAGGAGCCCTCTATGTAATCTCTATATAAATGGAGCACAGGCATGAAGGCCATAAGGACTCAAGAGTAGGCAGAGAATAAGGGCTGAGGGTGTAGCCCTGACATTTTAAAATCATTAATTATACAAGTACTAGGAATAGTATTATACACAAGGTTAGGGTCATTTCAATTGAATAAATCTCTAGGGATGGAATTTCAAATTAACATATGTGAACTTTTTTATGCCTGTTGAAGTTATCTCCTTCTCACTTTGGCAAATATCACAGTTACATTGCCACTGGCTGCTTCTAAGTATAGCAAAGAAATATTAGAAGGCTGTGTTTGTTGCTAATGTTCACACTCAAAGGGACAGTAGTATTTCTCCAAAATAAAGGGCAGAAAGGCACTGAGATCTGAGTTTTTGTGGTAACTTATATCTTCTTCACTTCTTCTGAAATGTTAAGCAAAAATCTTTTAATGCTAATGGAGTAGTCCATGGTTGCTCCAGAGTTTCACGAAGCATGTCACTGCTTTCTCCCCACAGCTCTGAGAAACACTCTTCTGGAAGGTATGCTAACATGATTTCAGGGCACAACACTGGTGTGGTAGTTACCTAGCAATTCAGAACTTGGACTAGACCTGTCGCTTCCTTCTGAGGGACCACAGTGAGTTATCTCCTGCCTCAGGCTACTGAAGAACTAGGGTTACAGTGTTGGTCATGAAGAATTTTGTTGGAATAGAGGAGAGTTGGTGCTGATTTTCAGTGTTGTATCTAGTGACGGCAGATGCTTACTCAGAAAAGGTAATGAACATGGTAAATTCCAAAGAACTCCAGGATGGCAGGTATCACCATTTTAACAACCTGTTGTTTTTTATACACTTGGTACATCCTTTCTTCCTAACATGAGTATGTGCCCAACAGTGACCACACATTTCTGAGAATGTCTCATTAATGTATTTTGAGAGCTTAGGGGCAGCAGAAGAGCATTTTTATATCAATTGAGAGAAAAGTAAAAACTAATTTCACACTGGAGTTGTGAGCTTGCCACTCTGTAAAGTTTTCCATAAACTCTCTGAACAAGTTTTAATGAATTGTTATTTATAGAAATACTGAAGGATATTCTTGGGAACCCCATTTTAAAAATCCATAACAAAGACTAACAAAGTCAATAAAGGAACATGGAGAAGATGCATCAAACATTGAAAGCTTATAAGCATTTTAACAACTTGCCCAGAAACAATAGGACTCTTACCAAAGTTGCTGACCTCGTATCTCTTTTCTTTTAATGAAATGGAAATCTTGGCTTGCAGATGGAGTAACTGCAAAACAAATACCAAACGTCTTAAGAGATTGTTGCTTCACTGGGTTTGAAGAGATAATTGCTTTGGAGGTGTATGTATTGGAAGAGACAAGGCATTTCTATGGATCTATCTCTTGGCTCTGTTTTCTTCTGATCAATGCATTGGTGTATCCTACTGACTATAGCAGTTACTCACTTTTCATCTCCTTGACAGTGGGACACTCCACTATTATATTTCTTTAGGCCAGAAGGAAAATCATAGTGTCCTAATCCTAATGCATGCAAGGAATGCATGGGTTTGACCTGCTGCATTTGAGAACTTGGTTGTGGTGACATGCAGGTAAGCAGAAAAGGAGGAAGCACCCCTAGGAATCCAATAGGCTCTATTATGTTATTGAGATAATTCCATTATTCTGTTATCACCAATCTTGCTTAAAGCGTCAAGTAAATAAGACGCTGTACATGCTAATTATTATTGACTATTTATCAACTTTTTCCTTAGGATAGCCAAAGCTTCTGGGTTCCTTTTAGTAACAAGATATTAGTGGAGATTATGCATAAATTTTCTTCTACTAAGCCCACTACACCCTGAAGAATGGATATTCAAAGACGTTTTAACTTTCTAGCACTGGCTTGGATCACAAGTTAATACTATTTTTTAATATTATCTCATGGTCGCCTAGAAACTGAAATGAGACTCAGTGGAACTCATTTCAAATTCCCAACATTCAAAAACCAATTGCACGCTGTTGGAGCTAAATTTAGGGACACAATGACCACACATTGGATGGCAGCTCTTTAGCTAGGTGGAGCCAGTGACCAAATTACATTTCCGTTTCGAAGATCTCTTTTTTTATTTTTTTTGTAAGCAAAAGAGATGAGCAGAATAACCAGCTCTAGATACACTATCTTTGTATAAGGTGAACAATGTGTGCTTCCACTGAACTCCAAGGTGACTGACTGGGTGGAGCAGAGATGGAGTCACTGGACCATGGGCAGCACGTCACTGCTCTGTGAGCTGCACCTCAGAGCTGAGGACTGACTGTCCCACTGCCCTCTGACTGAACCTGGGAGTCAATAGCTCACTCTCTTAGTTCTTTCCTTGCAAGAAGAAAAATTTGTTACGAAGGATAGTTTGTGCATTTGGTCTAAATCCTTTTTAGTTCTCCATGTTTTATGAGCGCAGCATTTCACTGTGGAGCTGGCCCTGCCCCTGTGCCTTCTCTTTGTCATTTATCATACTGACAGTTTAATAGAACTGCAGATCACCAGATGGTGTGAGGATGTCCTCTCCTGCACAATGCTAAGGAGCTTTAACCCTATCAGGGAGTCTCTTGACACATCAAGGCAACGTGACTTACTAACCTTTCCAAAGTGACAGCAATGGCTGGAAAGAGTGTCTGTATGCCATCGTCATGTGTTTTATCTTCAATGCTTTGATAAAGTTATGAAGAAGACAGGTTTCTGAAACCCTGAGAGTCAGGATATAGGCTGTCATGTTGGTGCACTCAGGTAGGTGGCTGAGCTTCCAGATGGATGATTGCAGTAAGAATGGGATGTAACACATCAGAATGCATGCAGAGAAAAGGGCATAGTCTGTTCAATTTCTCAAATATTTTTCATTCATTGAAAGTCAATACATTCCATAAACGGTTCTAGAAAAAAATATCACAGTTCAATGAAAACTCATATTTTAAGGGCATATAAATGTACATCTTTATGCACAGTGTTAGTTTAACACATATTTATCGTACTCTTGAAGAATACATAGAGAGTTCATAGGGAGGTATTTGTACAGACATGTGAATGCCATTGAGCATGGTTGGTTTACAGCCAAGGTATCACGCCAGGAGATATGATGAAAGGCTTGCACGCTGACTTAAGATAAATGTTGAAGCAAAGAAAATTTGTCAGCTCTTCAGTTATATAAAGTTTTAGCAGTCAATTTCAATTAGCTGTCTATCCCTACAACTCCCAAGTGTTCTTTTACTTTTAAGACTCATGAAGAAAACAAGACTTCATGATGCAGGAAGTTTACCCACAAGAGGTGTATGAAAATGATTGGTGTTATTTTTTTGCTAAGTAAAAATTAATTATTGCAATAAATAGTTTTGTGTAAGGATTTGGTAAAAACTTACTAGTAAACATTGTAAGCTTAGTGAAATGCAGCGAGCTAAATAAACATACAATTCAACAAATCACTGCGAGGGAGGCCATTGGTTCAGTCCCGCATGTGCATTTGCATTTATACTTTGGGAAGGTTTTTGTTGTTGTTTTTATTCTGACCTTTGTGACTTAATACTATATTACACAGCTAGGCAATAACAGAATTCAAATGTCCTTCTTTCAAAGGTTGCCACACTGACATAAATAAAACAACTACAGAACAATTCGTCTCTTGCTGAACACTTGAATTTCTGTTTGTTTACTACTAAACAGCGCCAGAAAGGGACGGTTTATTTACTCAACCTTTTTCTTTCAAACCATATTCTTGAAATTGGAAATTATGATTTATAGTTGTAAATTATTTTAAGAATTGTCTTTTACCTCAATTTTAGATTCTATTCCCTGACAGCAACATAAAATGCCTTAAATAATATTTACTTAAACCTACACAATAATGCCAAACACAGAGGGCTTTTATTGATTTTTATTGAGCTCTACATTTTTCTCTGCTCCCCGCCCCATTTCTCCCCTCCCCTTCAATCCTCTCTCAAGGTGACCCGTGCTCCTAATTTACTCAGAAGATCTTCTCTTTTTCTACTACCCATGTAGATTAGATCTATGTATGTCTCTCTTAGGGTCCTCATTGTTGTCTAAGTTCTCTGGGATTGTGATTTGTGGGCTGGTTTTCTTTGCTTTATGTTTAAAAACCACTTATAAGGGAGTACATGTGATGATTGCCTTTCTGTATCTGTGTTACCTCACTCATAATTATGTTTTCTAGCTCCATTCATTTGTCTGCAAAATTCAAAATGTCTTTTTTTTCTGCTGTAGTACTCCATTTTGTAAATGTACCACATTTTCCTTATCCATTCTTCAGGGCATTTAGATTGTTTCCAGGTTCTAGCTATGAAAAACAATGATGCTATGAACATAGTTGAGCACATGTCCTTGTGGCACAATTGAGCATCCTTTGGATATATACCCAAAAGTGATATTACTGGGTCTTGAGGAAGGTTGTTTCCTAATTTTCTGAGAAATTGCCACACTGGCATCCAAAGAGGCTGTATCAGCTTGCATTCCCACCAGCAATGCAGAAATGTTTCCTTTACCCCACAACCTCTCCAACATAAGTTGTCATCAGTATTTTTGATCTTGGCTATTCTTACAGGTGTAAGATAGAATCTCAGAGTTGTTTTGATTTGCATTTCTCTGATGACTAAGGATGTTGAACATTTCCTTAAGTGTCTTTTAGCTATTTTAGATTTCCCTGTTAAGAATTCTCTGTTTAGGTCTGTACCCAGCTTTTTTTTATTGGATTATTTGTTCTTTTGAAGATCAATATCTTGAGTTCTTTGTATATCTTGAGTTCTTTGTATACCAAACCTCTGTCTGATGTTGGGTTTGTGAAGATCTTTTCCCATTCTGTAGGCTGTCATTTTGTCTTGTTGACCAGGTCTTTTGCTTTACAGAAGCTTTTCAGTTTCAGGAGGTCCCATTTATTAATTGTTTCTCTCAGTGTCTGTGCTACTGGGGTTATATTTAGGAAGTGGTCTCCTGTGCCAATGCATTCAAGTGTACTTCCCACTTTCTCTTCTATAAGGTTAAGTAAACACAGAGTTTTATAAACAGCTCTTTGCTTTAGCTTATAAGGAATATGGTTGTATAAAGTCCTTGCTCTGATCTATCTCTGTCTGCTATTTTCTATTAACTGGCTGGCATGACTTTGACAAACTAAAGCAGGGCATCATCTAATTGTATCAATGCTCAAAGTATTTGTAGGTATAAACAATTTAGTTTTCTGAATTTAAAATTACAACAAAATACTGTTGATTTTCAGGAAAAAAAATCTCATTGATCACTTTGAATGAAGAAAGGGTGTGAATGTGCTCAACTTAGGTTCAAATTCATGTAGTACCTTTATTGAGGGGAGAGATTGCTGGTTGTTGTCATGGAGAAGCAAGTCCCAGTTAACTCTTTAAAGAGTAGAGGGAAAAGAGTACATCTAGACAGCTGGGACAAACAGCAAAGCATGGCTTACGTTCTTGTAATGCTATCTACACCACATATGGACTATGTATATAAATAAAACATACAAGATATATTCAGTGTGTATCACTAGGTATTGGTATTTTTGCTTGGATATAGTGTGCATCTGATGGGGGAGGCAAAAATGAACCCAGAAAGGGAATTTATTGCTTCCGTGACTCACCATGGTGGCTTCAGGAGAGGAAGCAAACCTTGGTTTCTACACTGCTGTCCTTCCACAGAGATTCCAGAAAGGTCTGCTAAGCAGATGACAGAGATCCAAGCTGTGACTACCAACTAATATAAAGCATTTTGAGCCGTGATTGTATTCTGTCTTTCATGAAGTCCACTTTCATTCTGTGGGTGTTTGCTTTCTTTTAAGAGAGAAACAGGGAGGTATAAACTAACTTTAGCCAAAAATGAAAACTGCTCACAGACTGACTTTTACAAGTCTACATTTAAAAAAAAACTGTTTCTACTTGGATAGGGTTTCAGGTCATTAGAAACCTTGGTAAAACTACAAAACAAAAAGCATGGTGCTGCATGTGGAGAAAGGATGATGGACAGGAGGGGTTGGACTATGAGTGTGGCCCTGCACGGTGAATATGACAGCTGCATGACCTCAGGGAAAGTCCCAGTAGGAGGCAGCAGCTACAGTCAAAATTCTAATCTAATTCATATGTTCCTCAAACACAAAGCAAAGTATCTAATATACTCCTTATCCCTCCTTCCAGGGATTGATTGGGTATTGATACCCATAATGGGTCTTGTAAGTTCTAAATGAATTGTTCCTGTAACATCTGCCAGTTTCTCTCCTGCCAAGGGATCTTGGAGCTACGGCTGGAAGAGTGGGATTATTTTTGGCAAGCCTTTTAGCTGCCCATAATGTGCTAATGGACTTGGTCGATAGGCAGCCACATCCTCTGCATGAGGTTGAACAGCCAGACTGCCACTCCTGGAGTCCTCCAGGGGACAGTGGGGGAAGGACATGGAGAAAAATAATTCCTGGTGAGACCAGAACTGTCATCCGGGTAATGCATTTCAGCATCGTCCTTTCCAAACTGGGAAGTCCAGGATACAGGCTTAATCACAGCACCTCCCTACAATATGGCATCATGGAATCATACGTGGTATGATTCTCAGGCCACATTTTCCTGCTCTCATTCTGAAATGATTAAAAGGGAAGGGATGAGGGAGAATATATTTAACCAAAAATGTGAAAGACACCCCCAAAACTAACTTTACCATAGAATACCAGAAAGTTATTGATTAACAATTGAACACATAGATTTTTGGAAGATTATATATATATATATATATATATATATATATACACACATATATATGTGTGTGTGTGTGTGTGTGTGTGTGTGTGTGTGTGTGTGTATTCCTGCTTTCTCAAGATTTTTGGGATCCTATAAAATCCTGGGAATTTTCTAACTTCATTTAATATGTATAAGCAATAAATTCATTGAGTGGATGCAACAGAGAGCAATGGTAAATGAATTTGAACAAAGTGCATAATATAGATGTTTGAAAATATTATCACAAAATTCATATTGTATACAACGAATATATGGTAATGACAAAATAATGTTTAAGATTAAAAAAATGATGAATAATCCCGTGGCTTTTCTGCAGTATTTGAAGAGCTGCTCAGCTGACTAGAACTGGCAGCCGTCAGCCTGTTACCGTCACTGCTCTTCCTCACTTGAGTGGCCACACTTCTCGTAGGACGGCACCTCCTCCAGCAGGTAGTGTGGCTGACTTAGGACCAGATAAAGCAGTGCCAGCCACGCTGTTGTAGCTGCTTTGTGCAGCCTTGTTAATGGGTGACCCTCTTTCCACTTAAAAATGAAGACAGTGGTGAGATCAAAGAGACTTTGGTTTTGCCCTTAGACACAAGAAGTGTTTGTTTGGTTGGTTGTCTGTTTGCTTGTCTGTTTATTGATTTGTTTGTTTGGGTATCTTTTGATACTTGTAGGAGACAACAGGAAACTGGGTAGACCAGAATTTTTACCCCATAAAAGAATTTAGAGCCTGGAAACACCCAAGGATCAATGAGTTGGTCCATTTTTCCAACACTGGTAAGGCTCCAGCATTCCTGGCTTTTCCTTTCCTTGGGTGAGTTTAGCAGAAAGAACCTTCTCTGGGAATCTGTTTCAGTTGCTGTCTTTTCTTGTGTCTAACCTAAAGCCACCAAGAGAGCTCATTTAATTTTGTTTCCTCCTTAGTGAGGAAGAGAAAATATTCTGTCTATACCCTTTGCATTTAGATGATGTTTTAAAATATTAGTTTGCTCCTTCATTGTTCTTTTCTGACATCAATCAATAGTATTTTGAGACACTAGATTATGGACCTAGCACTATGCTTTCCTACTGTCCCATAACTTGAATATAGAACTTTTTATATCAATTTTAATTCTTTTTTTGTATCTTCTCTGATTTCTTTGCAGTGTGCCTAAATAACCCGTCCACAAACTAGCCATGCTATGGTCAGTGCATGGAGGACAAACAGCCTGTGTCAAGATTTTCAGAAAGTATAATAGTTTTAATAGAAACTCAAACTTTAATAATAACCAACATTTTCTCGATTCTGTATTATAGCATCATCATTAAAATCATAGTATGGGACAAACCAGCCCCAAACTAGTGAAATTGCAAGTATTTATGCTCACTCTCATAGGTCCTGGGCCTGCAGTTTAGTTAAGTTGGCAGGTGTCCCCAGCACTGTCTGGGCAGTTGGGGTTTGTCTGTCTTTAGGATATGGTTAGGTCCATGCCTTTACATTGTCTCACATCTTGGACAGTGGTTGCCCAAAACACATTGTTCTCATAAAGACGAAGGTCATGAAGGAGAAAGTCATGATGATGATGTGTGTTCACTTCTCAACTGCTAACATTCTTGTAGTTTCAACAAATTAATAACCTGTTTCAGTTTCAACAACCAAGACCAATTTAATGGATTCAAAGAGAATGAATTGCCCATAGTGACAGGGCAGGGAACAAGCACTTGCTGAGTAGTAATTGAGAAATCATTGGGTCCGTAGACCATGAACTTTACAAGGGAAAGACTTGGATCCATCTTGTTCTTTACTGCATCCAGTGGCTCAATCATCATCATCTGCTGTGTGAATAAGTCAATAATTTAGTTTGGGCAGTAGTAGATTAAGAACAGGCTCTTAATTTCTTGAGGCAGGAATCCATTGTATTGACCAGGTTAACCTTGAACTTGTGGAAATCCTCCTGAATGCCGGGATTATAGGCGTGGACCTCTCTGCCTGGATAATGACTGCATTAATGACCACAGAGTAAGACACTTCTTATTTAAAAAAAAAACAGTGTCCATCTTAATAAGAGACACTTAAAAATTAGGACACAATTTGTCTAAGATAGCCACACATAACATAGACAGAGTCTGCACATAACAGACCGAATCTGCATTCACACCTCAGTATTTGCTGGACTCATGTGCTCCCATAAGTGCAGCTAATAGGCCCTGCTCTGGCCAGAAGTCCTCTCCACACTGAAGAAACATAGATCCCATCTTGTACTGAACTTTCTGTGCCTGGGCCCCCCTGTCTGACCAGTGTTTTTGCTGAACATGGATCACGTGGCAGAGATTGCTGTGTGACAGTTTCCCCTGTTGTGCTAACCCTGACCATCTGGGTCACATGATTTGAAGCTATGTTGCAAGGCACATTTCAAGTTTTTTGTGCTGACCATTCTAGTTAGAGTCAGCCAACATAGCCTATGCTTCCTTAGTGGCCTACTCTTGTTGATGCTGGCACTGTACGTGAAACTGAGCATGGCTTGCTACTGCATCTCAGAGAGGTGTTAAAGTTCCTCATAGAGTGTATTACTCAGGGTTCCCTAGGGAAACAGGATGAATAGAATTTATCTACATCGTTGGAACAGTCACACCACAACCTATAAGCCACTCTCAATAAATCTCTAATATAATTACATATCTAATATATAGTATACATGCATATTTAATAATCCTACATATTATACATATAATAAATATATTTATGGGATTTATTAAGAGTGGCTTATAGGTTGTGGTTTGACTATTTCATAAATGACTATTTCCCAGTGAAAAGTCCAAGGATTGAATAATTGTTTACTCCACAAGGCTGAGTGTCTCATGTGGTCTTCAGTATATGTCAGTCTCAAAGCAGTTTGTTCTAATACCATTGAAAGAATGAACTTACCAGAAAGAGTGAGAGCAAGCTGGCAAAGAACAAAAGCTTCCTTCTTCCATGTCCTTTATATAGAATGCCATCAGAAGATATTGGCCAGATTTAAAGATGTGTCTTCCCACCTCAAATTATCCAGTCAAGAAAAATTTCTCATAGGTATGCACAACAGATAGGGTTTTAGTTATCCCAGATGTAGTAGAGCTGAACATCAAGAAGAGCCATTGCCTTAGGAAGCCTCAAAGTTTATCTAGGGTTGATCTAAAAGCTACTGGTAAATAGTAACTGAACTATTATAAGTTTGGTCTGGATGGAAACCTAATGTAGAAAGAAACTTACTTCAAATATCATATTTGACATTATCATCTTAGTGTCTGGCACCAGGCACAACTTACGGTGGCTATTCAGCTATTAATTTTTGAATGACAAGAAAGCATATGCATTTTCCAAACTATTTACATTTAGCTTTCAAATAGTTATTCATTATACCATAATATGGATGCTGTCTAGTGTGTGATGGTTTAAATGACAAGTTTCTGTGTTTAGAGCATTAAAAGGCACATTAAAGTCACAGTGTTCACGGCTGAGTAACTATAATAGGAATCTGCCCAGAAAGATGTACCCATTGGTATAATAGTGGCATGACTGGTATAAGGATAATCAGCTGCTCTCTCTTTGGATTTGAGACCCACTCTACGGGAGTGAATCTGTGCTTCATATTGTAAATGCAGACAAAAATCAATGGTTGAAGAGGTTTTAGGCCCTACTGATGTTCAGCTAAATTGACATAGTGTTATAATGACTTCTAAATATTTATCTTTATATTCATAGACACATGTTATTCTCAGTCTTAATCACAAAAATGTCTTTTTTCCATGAGTGAATCCTTAATGCAGAAATTCATGTCTGGCCAAATATCAAGATTAAGTGATGGTTGAGTGCTCAGCCTAAAGAGGACGTTTATACTATTCCCTCTAAAGTTCAGGAAGAGAAGGGAGAACATGTAAGAGCTGGAAGGTAGGGGGAAGAGCTGAGAAATGTCACTCTGGCAACAGCTGAGGTTGTTACACTGGGCCTGCACAGGATTGAGCCTGTTAACAGTCAACAGAGAATCATAGGCAGGGGAAGGGATCATGAGGCCTGTGGTGGTTTGGATTAAAAATCCCTCATAGATTCATATGTCTGAATACTTGGTTCCACTTTCTGCTCCTGCTGCCATACCTTTCGCACCATTTCAGACATCTATTTACCTGGAACCATGGCCAGAATGAATTCTTCTTTCTCTAATGTATTTTTAATCATGGTATTTAACACAGCTACAGAAAACTCAATAATATAGGATCCTATAACTCCCGACTGAACTAATGGCTGACGATGGATTCTGAGTGAGGAGTAGTCGCTGTCTTCAGTTGCATACCTACTAATGAGTCCAACAGGCTCCAACGGACGGTTCCAAGCTCATGGTCACACAGATAACCCAGGGTAAACTCAGTAGGTCACAAGATAAAACAAAAGCCATGAATGTGAGAAAGAGACTTGCAAGAATGAAGGGGAAGTTGAGAAGAGAGGAAGGGAGATAAGAAGGGGTCTGAAGGGAAAACAATAAGAAAGCATTATGAATGTACATAAGCAAATTTAATAAACTTTATTTTAAAAATCTATTTTGTTTAATAGGATAAAATAAGTTCAAAACAAGAATGAGATACATTTGTTTTTTCTAGTTTGAAACAGTGTAAACAACCTAATTACTCAATTATGGTTCTCTGCCTTCCAATGTCTTCCTTGGGTAGATCATATCACTTAAAACAACGATAATGACTGTGCCAACAATAATATACTAATGTTCACTCATCAAGCATGATTGTGTTACTTTAATTCTTACAATGAATGTATGCAATAGATCACATGCTGTTGTCTTTCGGCAAAAGACTCTAGCTCTCCATGGTAAACAAAGGCTGTTGCTTTCACCACTGTGTTTCCAACAGCAGGAGACTACAGAGAAACAAGCTGATATCAAGAGTCAGCTGAAGAAAGAGCACAGTCATTATGAGATACCTCTGAAAACCCATCTTTCCTGTTGTAAGCAAAAATAATAAAGAACAATGTATCTCCATTTGGTCCGAACTTCATGAGGAAACTAAGTCAACTTTACTCTTAGGTACTTCTTACCTTAGACATCATCATAAGGAAGTGTAAAGAGATAAGGTAAAAACTAGGGAGGCAGTCTAGGTGTCCAGCTTCAGATGAAGAGATAAAGAGCGGCATGCATGGAGCTTTGTTTGGCTATAAAAAAGAATAAAATTTATCTGTGCCTTTACTACTTTATCCACCAACCCCTCCCAGGTGCCTTTACTGAAGCCTTCTGTGAGTTCAGACTTGTAGCAAAAGTTTGGGAGCAACTGAGGGAAAGAGCAAATGTGCATACAACAGGGTAGCATTGCCGGTAGAAAGACAGAATCACAGTGAAAATATTCCCCCATAAGCCACGCTGCCAACTAAACTGAAACAGATTTTAAACGGGTATATTACAAACCATCTTGAAATCAAGATCATTTTGCCTCAGCTTCCCTTAACACCGAAATTACACATTTGTACAACCATCGTAGTCTAGGTAGCTATTTTTAAATTAGTTCTCTTCTGAAGTTTCTTGCCTATTTGCCACACAGAATGTCTCTGGAACATATCCTATTTAGGGTCATTTCTCTTTCTTAGATGAACTTGTAACACCCAATATACTACTGTATTCTTATGCACAGTAATCCTATTTTGTATATTTCCTATCCATGCTCTGACTAGTTCCATTACCTGCAACCGAATGCTCAATAATGAACTCTGCTAAAGGACACCCCCGCCCTTGACGTTAGCCACACGTTAACAGTCTCTTGGAAATTGCAATTTTTCCTCTGTAAATGAGGTTTATCTGTCCCATCCTGTCCTGCAGTCGCTTCTAAAAAAATAACTCAGAGACTTAATATTAGCTATAGAATGTTTGGCCTATAGTTCAGGCTTATTACTAACTAGCTCTTACACTTAAGTTAACCTATTCCTATTAATCTATGTATTGCTACGTGGTTGTAGCTTTACCAGTCTGCTGGCATCCTGCTTCTTGGGCAACTGGCTCAAGTCTCCTCATCACTCGACCCCTCTTTCTCCCTGTATCTTCATTTGACTTTCCAACCTGGCTTTATTCAGCCTTGCTATAGGCCAAAAATCAGCTCCTTTATTAACCAATGAGAGCAACACACATTCACAGTGTACAGAAGACTTATACCACAACATTGCTCCTCAAATTCTTGGTAACATGACAGAAAATAGTGAGGAAATGTATAAATCCCTTCCTCCCCGTATCCTTTCTCTTATCCAGAAGAAGCCTTAAAAAATAACTACATCCCCTCCTCTGAGTTACATTATGATGTTGACTTCTAAGCGCTTACATTTGGAGCAGAGACACTTTAGACTATTTCTGCACTAATTCTGAAAATTAATTCTGCCAAAACCTGGTGAGTTTGGAAGCATATTTTCCCTACTTGTTTCCAAATGATAACATTGCCAATAATGATGAGCAATAGGTTTATCTAATGAGCTCTTTTTGAGGAAACATTGACATGTGCTACTGGTCCTACAGGAAGTCTTTGGCATTCCTGATGTTTATGAAGCCAGGTAACAGCAGAGGCAAGGGGGAAGAGTTCTCCAACATGGAAATTCTTACCTCCCATGCTTTTCTATGAAGTGACTGACCTCTTACTAAGAAGGCATTTGCTATTATTGTTTGTCTTATGCTAGTCATAATAGAAGACATATCCCTGTTTCGGATCTTAGATTTTTAACAACTGACTTCTGAATTGCATAGGAAAACAATTACCAAGCACACCGTAGAGAGGTTTTATTCCTATGCCAAGGCGTGACATACATAAATTGCTGGAAACTAGGAAAAGAAACGGCTGCTTCTATCAGGAAATGCCCCATCAGGAAAATCAAAACTATACCCTTTGGGAAGATATCTTGGAATCAGTATCTTGAGTGAAATGAAACCAAGCAGAAAACAGCCCTTATCTGTTTTCAACATTGGAATCAAACTTTAAACTCAGTATTTGGAAATTATAACACTAGGAAGAGTGGGTGTGCAATTACTTATTCTTGAATTCTGAGTGCACAGACTTTCCTGGCTGAGTCTGCATTGCTGTGAAAGGTGGTTTCATAGGTGATTAAAAGTCCAAGCCTGTTGAGGAAGAACAGATGTCCTGATAATCTTTAGCTTTGCTTGCTTGGAGTCCTAAAAATAAGAATCATCTACAAAAGAGTTATAGTCAGTGCTTGGATATAAAAGTACTCGAGATTTGTCAATATTACTAAAAGGCTGAGAAAGAACTTGGAAAATCCAATAAAGCTGCTTAAATAGTGCAAGAACCTGACACTATAATTTGGAAGCTATTTTATCCACTTCTATTCTTAACTCCATCACCAGACCTGTAAGTTGGAGAAATTTTCCTTCTCCTTGCATTTGTGATTTCAAAGTTTAAAATTAGTTGGAGTTTATAAATAACTCTGACAATCAAGCACAAAGATTTAGAAGGGAATAGTGGTTAGAAACGGATGGCTCTAGACAAACCAAAGTATGCACAATTAAAATGAAATGTACATTGAAGCGGAGAATACATACCTAGCCTTCATCACTACTATCTCATCCTGGATATATATACACAGAGAAGATTATGAAACACCAAAGATGGTTTTTAGACAAACAATGTTGAAGCAAATTAAAGAAGTAGGAGCCTATTAAGACTTGAGCCTAAATTGTCTCTTGATATGACTCCAGTGTGAAATTTCCCACACAGACTCGTGTTTTTAAACATGTTGTCCCTGGGGAGTGGTGCTATTTGGGGAAACCATGAACATTTGGAGCAGGAAACCTAACCAGTGTAGCTGAGTCAGAAGGCAAGACTTGAGGGTCATCAGCCGGCCTGCTTCTGGCTTAGCTACCTGCTTCCTGGTCAGGCCATGTAACAAGCAGCTGCCACATGCCTCCACTGACAGAGCCACCATGATATGTTGCTGACATTTTTGTTTGTCAATCAGTTTGACACATATGGAGAAGCTCTTAGAATGGTCTGAAGGCAAGTCTGTGGGGTCTCATTCTTGATTAATGATCAATATGGGAGGGTCCGGTCCACTGTCGGCAGTATCACTCATGGACAGGTGGTTATGGGCTATGGAGGAAAAGCAAGTTGAGTGAGCTATGATGAGAGTAAGCCACAAGCAGCATTCCTTCATGGTCTATGCTTTAGTTCCTGCCTCCAGTTCATACTAGTGTTTTCACGCCGAATTCCTTCAGTGATGGACTGTCACCTGGGAATTGTAAGACGAAAGTAGCGCTTTTCTTCTAATCATGAGATTTATATTTAGTGTATGAATCCTTTGGAGAGATTATGTATTTTGGATGCTGTTTTAATATTAGATTCATTCTTTCATACAGTTTAAGCAATCAACCATTTGAAGAGAGACCAGCCCAGGGAGTGCGTATCACCTAAAAATCATGATAATGAGATAGATATAATATTATGCAAATATTTGGTATTCCAAATAGTTGGTATTCCAACTTCCATCTTGAATTAATTAGTTCTTTGGTCATGTTGTGTAGAAAATCTCATAGGCATACTCCTTCAAGCATGTATTTTCCACACTTCTGCGGTATAATGGAGCTAGCTTATGTAGACTGGACTCTGCTTGAGGCTTCAGGTCAGGCTCTTCACCCTAATATCCTCTTCTTGAGTTCAGCTGCTTCTGTTTCTCCCTCCCATCTCTTTTGTCTCTCTCTCCCCCTCCTCTCTTTCTCTCTCTCTCCTTCTCCTCCTCCTTCTTTACAGAGTAAAGGTACAAGAAGGCACATCCAATTGCCCTAGTTCCTACTTATATTTTTAGCCAAAACAAGTCACATGGTCAGGCCTGAAGTTAACATTGGAAAGAATACCCAATCTTTCCTGGGTAGAATAGCATAGACAGCATGGTTTGTGCTGTGTATACAGAAAGCGTCAAATGTCTGGGTACAAAAAGTCATATATCTTTTAAAATCATGTCGTTGCAATCTTTCACACTGAAACTTACCACCCAAAGGGAGAAGGGGGAAACATGGCCTCCATACAAGAAAACAGTCTAGAAAACCATGATTTGTAACGAAAGAGGACGTCCACAAGCCTGCTGGCTTCCTTTTGACAAATCAATCATAGACCAATGAATCTTAATTGTCTCGTTTTCCAGTCCAAGGAAGACTTTGCTTGTAAGTGCTGATCAGCTGCACACACTGAGCGTCAAGGATGCAAGCTAAAAGAAAATCTCAAGTGTTTTCCCATACAAGACTTATCAAAAATAGAGAGTTTAGGTAGAGAGATGATGATTGATAGATATAGATAGATAGATAGATAGATAGATAGATAGATAGATAGATAGACAAACAGATAGATGATAGATAGATAGACAAACAGATAGATGATAGATAGATAGATAGATAGATAGATAGATGATAGATAGATATACAGATAGATGATAGGCAGACAGACAGACAGATGATAGTTAGATAGATATACAGATAGATGATAGGCAGACAGACAGACAGATGATAGTTAGATAGATATACAGATAGATGATAGATAAATAAATGATAGACAGACAGACAGATAGATAGATATACAGATAGATAGATAGATAGATAGACAAACAGATAGATGATAGATAGATAGATAGATAGATGATAGATAGATATACAGATAGATGATAGGCAGACAGACAGACAGATGATAGTTAGATAGATATACAGATAGATGATAGATAAATAAATGATAGCCAGACAGACAGATAGATAGATATACAGATAGATAGATAGATAGATAGATAGATAGATAGATAGATAGATAGACAGACAGACAGATAGATCAGATCATGCTCAAACTGAGAAGTATGTGTTCCCCTGTCTTTCTCTCTCTCCCTTTTTCTCTCCTGAAGCATCGTGTAGGAATTAGGAGGTGGTTGAGCAGAAAGACTCTTCTCTGCTTCTTATTAGGATGTCTAGAGGATCTTGGCCTGACTGATCTGCTACAGCATAAAACAGAAATGCCTGATATGCAGACACGATGGACTTTGACAAATAATGGCTACAACGTGTTCCTAGATGGTGCGCTTCCTGCGTCTCCTGGAGGGGAAGAAGGGTTTTCTTAGTTTTTCCATGAGTCAGGTGTGCATCTCAGAAGGAAGCTAAGATATGAGTTACTCTCCAAGAGGAACTGTGGAGAGGAGGGGCACAAATATCCCTTGTGCAGTAAACCCCACCACTCAGGCTGGATCCAGATGGAGGCCATGTGTGAGATTGAGGATGTGAGAAAGCCCAGAAAATGGCAAGAGAACTCAGAATCTTCCCTCACCATGAGGCTGTGTAAGATGTGCTCTTCCTCATGCACTTGCTAATGCCACACAGAAGAGAAACTAAAGATGAAGCATGAAGATGAGGCATGAAATCTAGAAATTAAGTATACATGGAGGAGTTATTTAAACTATCTATTTTATTAGGTTTGAAACCAAATTGGACCAGATTATGAAACCCCAAACCCATGTAATAGGGGTTCAAGAAGACCATAATAATGATACAAAAAATAAATAAGCCAGCTTTGCCTCTGCGTGTCTGAACTACATACCGTGTAAGCAATATTTCCATTTCTATTACTGTGATAACTTGCATTAAAGTAAAAGGATTTTTGTGTGTGTGTGTGTGTGTGTGTGTGTGTGTGTGTGTGTGTGTGTGATGCAAGTGTGTGGGGGTTATGTACACTTGTATGTGCAGGATCATGTACCTGTGCATATACACAGAGACCAGAGAAAATGGGCATTCTCCCCAATCACACTTGCTTGTTCCACTAGGCAACATCTTTAAATAAACTTGGAGCTTGCCTTTTTCACCTAAACTGGTGTCCAGAAAACCCAATAACCATTCTAACTATCCCCTTTAGTGATGAACTCATAGGAATGTTTGGGACCAGCAAACATTTAAATGGATGGGTTTATATTCAAATTTGATCTTCATGCTTGTACAGCAAGCAGTGTTATTCACTAAACCATCACTCCAGCCAGGAATAAATATTTTGTTAGCACCCACTCTCTATGATGAACATCATTTTTGCATTTAATCCTTAGAACAAGACTTTCAGGCAGATGTTCTTAATATTATATCCATTTTATTTATCACTAGTTAACTGTGTTTTCTTTTGGTTTTGGTTTTTTAAGGCAGAGTCTCTCTATGTATCTTCCTGCATCAGTCTCCCAAGAATGACTTTAGTCGTGAGTCACAATGTCCAGCTTTATGCTTATTTTAAAATAGAGTCTGTGACTTAAAGAGGTTAATTATTTTGATCATTAAATGCACAGCAGATATTATAACTGCATTAGTATCAACCCCTCATTATATATGTGAAAGGAATACTTCATTCATGTAAATTTTTTGTGCTATCTTTACCTTTTGTTTCATATCATAGTCCTAATACAAGAAGTGTAGAGTGGACAGGAGGTGCCTTTCATGGGCAGGCAGATGAAGCTGAAATCAACTCATACAAGATATGTTTCAAAGTCACTCAGGCACAAAGTGTTTTAGAAGTAAGAATATATAGTTTAGTTACTGAACCCTTGTTGTAAGGAGGCTGCTTGTTTGCTTTCCCAGCCACCCATACTCCTGAAATAATCACACAGAAACTATATTATTTAAATCACTGCTTGGTCAATCACTTAAGTGTATTGCTAGATAGCTCTTACATCTAGCATTAACCCATTTTCAGTATTTTATGTTTTACCATGAGGCTCATGGTTTACTGGCAAGGTTCTGGTGTGTCTGTCTCTGGCAGCAGCTCCATGGCTTCTTCTTCAGTTCACCTTTCTTTCTACCAGAATTCAGTTTAGTTTTCCTTGCCTGGCTCTGTTCTACCCTATCAGGCCAAGCCAGTTTCTTTGTTAACCAATGGTATTCACAACATACAGAGGGGAATCCCACATCACCTCCCCATTTCTGTTTATATAAACAGAAATATAAAAGAAGGTTTTAACTTTAACATAGTAAAATTACATATAACAAAACAGGTATCAAGTAAGAATTACAGTTACAAAATTTCTATCTATTTTATCTTTTATCATGACTAGGGAAAACTATAACTATAGCTATCTATTCCTTAACTCCATTAAAGACTCCAGAAGGATATAATATTACCTAAGTTAACAGAAAGTACATTGTAAATAATTTCCAAAACTCTGTAATTGACAGAGACTTCTTGCTGCCAGGAGAGTCCTCAAAAATTCTTCTGTATCATTGGGGTATCTATCTTCAGTCTACTGGCCCACAGTATCCAGCAAATTTTTCCACAAAGCAGGAAATTTCAAAGACAGTTCTGCCTATATTGGCAATTTGTCAGTCACTTATTCTGTGTCCTGCAGAATGTTGAGCAGACTCTTTCATGAAACAGGAACTCTGAAGGACCATCTCACCTTTAGGCAAGTTCAGCAGTCATTTCTCTGTGAGTCCTGCATGTCCAGTTTACACAGCATACCTTCAAGCAGTCCAGGCAAGAGCAGTTTCTTGCCCAAATGACTATCAAACTCCATAAGAAGCCTCTTTGATGTTCATCTTCCTCTTGAAGTAATTGGTGCTGCCAGGAGCAGATGTGTCTTATTGTCATGATAAGTCCTAAATTCTTAAAACATTTTAAATGCCATATTCTGTAGTCTTTGAAAGATTTGAACAATCTCTATCAATCTGAAATACCTCTCTGTACATCTAGAAAATCTAACATGACTACAAGCTTGACTATTATAGATGACTCTCTATTTACCTATATTTCTTAATTAGATATTGCATTTTTAATGAACTACACAAACACAATACCTTAATCAAGAACAAAAATACATATATACAGTATAACAAAATTGATGTTAAATTTGTATCAACAGACCAAGATTCATACCAATGCAAATCTCTATAGCATATCCCCCTTTAAATGTAAACAGACATTTATAAACAATTTTTTAGGGAATTTGGGTTAGTTCTTTCTAAACTATTTCTTGCTGTTTGTTGGGCAAAGTAATTTTTGGGGAGGTATTTACAGCAACCTTTCAGAGGGTCTTGATCCATCAAACCACATTAGTCTGGAAAAATTCCACAGGTTCTCATCCTCTGTAGAAACAAAAGAACCTCTTTTTCAAAGCAACATATCCTTAGGCTCAAATTTTGAAGAAAAGATACCTTTAAAGTATATATGTTGGTTACTTAGTTCCTTCACAGTCAAAAAATTAAAGGAAACACAATAATATACATAATCCAGTCTCTCTGTGTATATTTCATCTTTACATGGTTTATTTTTTATTATTTTAATCTATGGCTGTATTCTCTGTACTCTGTCTCTTTAAAGACATTACTTTTTAAAAACCATTTACTTCTTTTTATACCTGTCTATGTTCTTTTTCTTCTCTATCCCAAGCCTATGTACATTTATCCAACACTGTGACCCATTTAGAGGGGTCACATCTGAATTTGTCTTTATCGTATATTTATAATTATTTTCTGTAACATGAGGGCCAGCTTGTTGGGGTTTATGTTCTTCCCAGTTCCCCACAGCCGGCAAGCCCCAAAGAAAATCACACAGAGATCTCCATAAGTTATAAAACTGATTGGCCCATTAGCTCGGGCTACTTATTAGCTCTTATAGCTTATATTAACCCATTATTCTTATTTATGTTAGCCACATGGCTCGGTACCTTTCACAGCAGGGCAGGTCACATGTTGCTTTTTCAGTGATCTGGGCTGGATTGAGTGGAATGGGTTTCCTTATTCCCAGAATACTCCTGTTCTCCTCACCCCCCCTACTTCCTGTCTGGTTGACCCACCTATACTTCCTGCCTGGTCAATCAGCATTTATTTAAAACATGATTGACGGGGACTGGCAAGATGGCTCAGTGGTTAAGAGCACTGACTGCTCTTCCAGAGGACCAGGGTTCAATTCCCAGCACCCACATGGCAGCTTGCAGCTGTCTGTAACTCCAGTTCCAGAGAATCTGACATCATTATACCAATGTACATGAAATAAGGTTAAATAAAGTTTTTTTTTTTTTTAAAAAAAAAACAAACATGATTGACAGAATACAGAGAATTCTCCCGTACCAATTTTATGAACAGGACTGATTATTAAAATACTAAGCATTTCTTCAAAACCTAAGCTGCAACATTGCTAGAGCAAATATGACTCTCCTTGCTTGCTCTGCTCAGTCCAACATGGTGGAAGTCCGCTCACTGCCTCTGAATCTGCCGTCCTCACTACCTCAACTCTGATAACCAATTGGCCCTTGCTGACCCCAAGCAATTTGCAGCGTGTTGCCCACAACTCCCATTTAAATGCTCAGCCTCCTGAAAGAGCCAGAAATCATGTTGGCAGCACAGCCTAGGAAGCCACAGTTTCAAAACAGCACGGCTTTTTTCTGCTACCACTGAATCAGAAAAACCTCTCTTAAAGGAGCCCTGCCTCTACTTGCTTCTAGCAAACAGAGCCCACCTAAGAAAGGCTACCAAACCATGCTTAACTGTTCTCTTGTGTCTAGGATTCCTTTTTAAGCTTTCTCAGGTTTTACATGGATTTAGTAGACCACATTGGAGAGCCAATATGTTGTATGGAGGCCACTTGCTTGTTTTCCTGGCCACCCAGACTCGCAAAATAATCACACAGAAACTATATTTTTTAAATCACTGCTTGGCCAATCACTTAAATGTATTGCTAGTTAGCTCTTGCATCTAGTATTAACCCATTTCCAGTATTTCATATTTTAAAATGAAGCTTGTGGCCTACTGGCAAAGTTCTGGTATATCTGTCTCTGGCAGCTCCATGGCTTCTTCTTGAGTCCATCCTTCTTTCTCCCAGCATTCACTTTAGTTTCTCCCACCTAGCTCTGTTTTACCCTATAAGGCCAAACTAGTTTCTCAATGATATTCACAGCATACAGAGAGGAATCCCACATCAGTTCCTAAAAGTATAATTGATGGTCTTATTATGTTGAGGAGAAAAGGATAAATTGAAAAAAGAGGTGGCCAGCATTAACAATGGGAAGATCTGGGTACAGATCATTTACTGATAGCTTTAGAGATGGCCACAGTGGAATCGACTCCATTGCATTTATAAAACACACAGCTTTCTGTGGATCTAGATTCAGTTAGCAAATTTCTGATTATATCTTGACTAGGTAGATCTGTCAGTAGGAGAAAATAGTACTGGTTGTCCCAGCTTGATCATTCTCCCTGTGCCTTGTTTTCATTATGTATTAATCCTTTAACAAATCAGCTCATTAATTGGGACACAATGACCTGAGTTGTTTTTTTTTCTGAGTTATTTTTCAAAGAACTTGTCTGAGCCTTGTGCCAAGAAATTGAAATTTTCAGATCTGCAAAGATATGGGCTGAACTCTGAAAGCTGTAAAAAGGTAACCGCGCCCTACAAGGTCTCCAGGCAATTGGAACAACCTCCTCCTGAGAACACTCTGAGCACATTGGCAAATGTAAGCACTTAAAATAATGTCTTATTGTTTTGTATAAAAAGATTAATGTCACTATCTAACTTATGCAGCTTCAAAAAGACTTAGTTTAAAAAAATGTAAACTGTTATGGTCCATAATTTATCCTTTAAAAAGTTTTACATTTTTATTGACTTGTGTGAGCATATGTGTATGAGTGTGAGTCCCTGTAAAAGTCAGAGGACAACTTCCAAAAGTCAATTTTTTTACTACCACATTAGTGTCATCAGGTTTTACTACAGGCATCTTTGCTGGCTAAGCTGTCTCATTGGCTCACTGTCCACATTTTAAAACATAATGGGGGTGGGGAATAAAGGAGTAGGTGCTAGAAAGATGTCTAGGTTGTTAAAAGCACTTGTTGCTATTGCAGAAAGACCCGAGTTAGGTTTTCAGCTTCCAAATTCCACTTAGGACCATCTGTAACCCCAGTTCCAGAAGGCCTGATGTTTTCTGGTCTCCTCAGACACCAGACACTTAAGGGACACACATACATCCATGTACACTGAACATCCATGTACACTGAACATACACATACATTTTTAAATCTTTAAGTTATAATGGGAATGTAAAACAAAACTACTCTGTGATCTCATCTTACTACAGTAAGAATGACAGAGATTAAGGGAACAACCTGCAACAAATGCTGGAGGTTGGGGTGGGAGGAGGAAACCATCATTCCCTCTTGGTGGGATTGCAAACTGGCACAGCCACTATGGAAACCAGTGTGGAGAATTCTCAAAATTCTTTAAAAAAAAAAACTACTATGTGAACCAGCTAGGCCCAAAGAACTCAATGTTCTACTCTAAAGACACTTGACCAGCTGTATTCATTGCTGCTCTATCCACAACAGCTAAGAAAAGGAAACAACCTGACAGTCCTTGAGCGGACAAATGGATAATGAAAGTATGGCACACACACACAATGGAATAATCTTATAAAGAAAACATGAAACCATAATCTCTGCAAGAAAAATGGAGAGCACCAGAAAAGGTAATAATCTGAGAGCTATCACAGACACAGAAAGATAAAAGTCTCTCTCATTGGAGGCTCCCAGCTGCAAATCTTCATATGTGAGTACATAGCCTGGAGTAACCATAGAAGCCAAGACAGTGAAACAGAATCATATCAAGGATAGGGGATTGAAGAGCAATGAAGGAGGTATTATCAGGGTAAAGGTAAAATGGGAAAGTAGGGCACTCCTTAGGTAGAGGTTATGGGGTAAGTTCAAAAGATGGGAAAGAGGAGAAAGGGGAATAGTAGAATACACATTACCTGATTGGAGAAACAAAGGGGGCTCCCCAGGGAGGAGAAGGGAATTAAATACAGGAAAAGGATGAAGGTCAAATGACAATGAGGATATCTGAAGAAGCCACACAGAATTATACTATTAATTTACCAAAAAAAAATAAGTACATGTAACCCAATGCATATAGTTTTAATGAACCTTGAACAGGTGGGCTGTCTTTTTCCTTTGTCCTACCCACCTAACCCTTCCTACCTTCTCTTCTTACTCTGTTCTAGGTGCAACATTTCCAGTTGGGAAGACAAATATGAGAATATTATTTCAGTGCAAAAATTCTCACCAATATAACTACCCAAATATTAGCTGAGCATGGATGACACTGATGAACACGCCAAAGTAGACAGAGAAAAGCCCATGAGAACTCAACTCTATGCAAAGAAGCATAGACAACTGAAGAAAGCTGAGCATGAGAGAGGTGGTCTTCTCTGGAAAGGAGCACATCACTTGGTATTCCAACATCAAATGAGCACCCCTGAAAAACAGAGAGGTATCATTATAAGAGCTGAATATTTTGTATTTGGAAATCTATATGCATGTGTGTCTGTGTGTCTCTACATCTTACGTATACATATATGCCTGCACTTATACTTACTAAAAAGAAAGGAGACTTACTTTGAAGAAGAGAGGTGTTGTATATGGGCACCACTTGTGGTGATGAGGCAAGCAGGCCTGCTTTTCATCCTGCCCAGCTCCCACATGGCTAACTGATGGAGGAGGGTTATCTGTCTATTGTGTTATTTTCATTGGTCAATAAAGAGACTGCCTTGGCCCATTGATAGGACAGAAAATTAGGTAGGCGGAGAAAACAGAACAGAATGCTGGGAAGAGGGCAATGAGGCAGAAGCCATGGAGCCAGCCACCAGGTCAGACATGCTGAATCTTTCCCGGTAAGCCACACCTCATGGTGTGATACAGATTATTAGAAATGGGTTAATATCAAGATATGAGAGTTAGTTAGTAACTAACTCTCTAGAGATAATGGGCCAGGCAGTGCTTAAATGAATACAATTTGTATGTTATTCCAGGACAAAGATATATACAGAGAACCTGTCTCAAAAAGCCAAAAGTTAAAAGAAAAAATAAAAGAAATAGAGGTTAAAATAAAGCTGCATAAAGATGGAAAATACACAGAGAATCTTGATACTGTATACTATTATGCTCTCTTTGAATTGTTTGAATGCTGAGGAAGGAGCAACAGTCGCCAAAAGACATTTGCTTATAAATGCTGCAGAATTAATCCAAGATAGATATTTTGAAAATACCTTGACTTCAAAATTGAAGTTAACAGGTATGCTACTTTGGAGAAGAGATTCTGCTTTTGTTTCCACAGAAAACGAGAGGCTCTGGATTTATTCAGAGTTAAGAAAAATCACCTTTGACCAAGGGAGGCCACCTGAAAAATCTCTGACAGGAATAGATGGCCCAGATGTCTGAGTTCTTCATCCAGAACAGGTTCAAGACTGCTGCCTGAGATGATCAAGACTCACAGGATACTTCAGTCAGGACTTGACTATAACTCTAAATTTTCTTTAGGTCCCCATAAGATTATCAGCACCCCCAACCAGCAGGAAGTAAACTGAAATACTACGCCCACATTCCCAACAAATGGACTATGGGTATTTGCCTTTGTTTAAAAAAAAAAAAAAAGAGGGAAATGGTGCGGGAGAATTATCTATATTCTGTCAATCATATTTTAATAAAACGCTGATTGGCCAGGCAGGCAGTATAGGCGGGAAAGCCAGACAGGAAGTAGGGTGGAGCAAAGAGACTGGGAGTATTCTGGAAGCAGAAGCTCTCTCTCAGCCACTCCTGCGCAGATCACCGAAGAAGCAACATGTAAGCTGTCACACTGAGAAAGGTACTGAGCCCGTGTGGCTAACATAGATGAGAATAATGGGTTAATATAAGTTATAAGAGTTAACAAGAAGCCTGACCTAATGAGCCAATCAGTTTATAACCTTATGGAGTCTTGTGTGTGATTTTCTTTGTTGCTTGCTGGCTGTTGGGGTACTGGGAGGGACAGAAACCCCAATAAGCCAGCCCTTATGTTACAGCTAACTTAGCCCCAGAAATAATAACACAGAAACTGTATTCCTTTAAACACTGCCTGACCCATTAGTTCTAGCCTTTTACTGGCTAACTTTCACATCTTGCTTTAACCCATATCTAGTAATCTGTGTATCACCATGGGGTTGTGGCTTACCGGGAAGATTCTAACCTACATCCATCTTGGGCCGGAGCTACATGGCATCTGCCTGACTCTGCTTCTTTCTCCCAGAATTCTGTTCTGTCTACTCCGCCTATCTAAGCTGCTTTCCTATCAAAGGCCAAGGCAGTCTCTTTATTTGACCAATGAAAGTAACACATAGACAGAAGACTCACCTACATCATTTCCCCTTTTTCTGTTTAAATAAAAAAGAAAGGCTTTCACTATAACATAGTAAAATTACATATAACAAAACAGTTATCAAGCAAGAATTACAGTTACAATGTTTATATCTGTTTTATCTTTTACCATAACAAAGAAAAACTATAACTAACTATTCTTCAACTCCATCAAAGATTTCAGATATATGGGATGCTTTGAAGGTGGGAAAGGGAGAAATGTTGCAATTAAATTATCATTTTGAAAATTTTAAATACACTTCTAAAAACCAAGAATATTTCTATCCTGATGGAAATATTAACTGCATCATGAGTACTGTCCTCTAGTAACCATTTAAAATATAATTACTGATTAAGGAACAACCAGGTAACTCTCCAGAGGAGGCTAAAAATACCCTGTGATTATGGCTTTATTTCTTAAAGTAGTCTGGGGCCATGAGAAGAGTCCTTCATGTCAAGAAGGTCCCAGTTCTGTCCTGCATCTATCACACCCTGCTTTCACATTGCTCTGCATTTACTGAGTCCTTGCTGCACGCAGATGCCATGCAGATTGCTTTACATGCTCATTTCATTCTATCCCATAATAGTTTCCAGGAGGAAAGTTGCATTTTTAAATTCCCATTACAGAAATAAAATTTCAGAAAGCTACGACGCCCTGAAAATATCTCAAAGAATATAATGATTTCATTCCTCCTTTCCTTGTCCTACACACCTCACCCTTACTACCTTCTCTACTTACTCTGTTCTTGGTAAAACATCTGGTAATAGACACATCAAGAGGAATCCAGACCCAAACCCTCCTTTATAGCTATTGATTTCCAGTCGGGAAGACAGATGCAAGAGTGTTATTTCAATGGAGTGAAGCAGAAATCATGAAAAGAGGTTCCAAACATTATGGAATTCAAAGGATGGGGGAGGATTCTAGTGCCTCCAGAGGACTCAAAACATATTTTAATGCAAGTTTTGCTACATTTATGACTTCAAAGAGTTCGTCCTAGTGGAAAATGATAGTGAGGTTGGGAGAGTTCAGTGAAATGTGAAATGCAAATAGAACAGAGTTTAAGCCTAGAATTCAGAAACAGCCTAGCCAGCTTGGATAAAGGGTGTGCTTGGATACGTAAAAGACAATATTGGCAGGACGACAATGCAGTGAGAGCCAAGGACTCTGTTGTTTGGGGGTAACCTTTGTAGATCCCCAGGATTTATTGCTCAGATATTAGGGAGAGCAGGCTCTGGGGAAGAGGGAGTTGGGGTGTTGTTCAACTCTGGGGACGGATTGAACCATATCCTAGTTCTCAAATCAAGTAGGGGGTCAGTGACAGAGTTCAGATAAGCTCTATGGCCCCAAGACTTAATGTTACATGATGGGTTAAGATTCTCAAACTCAAATTACTTTACAGTAAAGTACAGTGTTGAATATTTGTGAATCTCTTGAAAATGCTGCATTCAGCATCACCTGCTTAAAACTTTATCCACACTAGAATGACCATCATGTTCTAAAAGTATAACATGGGGCTCCACAGTACACGTTGTATTGATAAACTGCTTTGTGCCACTTGAGTTCACTGAGAAGCTATCTGTGGAATTAAAGCTGCTGGTCTCAAAGTGTCCTCCAAGGCCCTGTGTCTGGATATAGACTGTCCTCTTATCTCTGCAACAAGAAAGGAAGATAAAAGCAAAACATGCCAAGAGAAAAAAAAAACACCTGTGTCCTTAACAATAACCAGAATGCAAATCATTTCCAACAGAGGTTGCTATTATTTATCAAAAGATATAAAAAGGTCTGCACGGGAGACTTATCTATGGAGATGGGAGATGGAACGCTCAGTTGGGAGCTTTGGCTGACTGCTTCACTTTCCCGGATGGCTTCTTCCAGATGCTGTGAGTGCCTGATTTGATAGTTTATCTCTGTCGATTGCCATTTGTCCTTTTACATGAAAGTCTCACCTGAAGGGATAGCATCTTCGGCCTGGGACTCTCTGCATTCGAAACTCCAGCTAAACACCTCAATGGAACTTTCCAAACAGCTGCTGCTGGATGTTTTAACACCCAATTTGATGATGCTTCTCTGCCTGTCTTCATATCTACCTATCACTATTGGTTTGTTCACCTTGAGTTGATATGTGCTTAATAAGCTCACTCACCAGGACCAAAACCATTGCTGTTACAGTTCACTCAAGACTACAAAGAACAGTAGTACCTCAATATATGTTCTTGTTGAGCAATGGGTTACACCTTGTTTTATAAGGAAAATATTAGTCCTGTATGCATGGAAATAGAAGCGATGGAATGCATTGTTCAGTTTACTTCAAGGAACTAGTTGGTCAATGTTCTTAAGTTATCAAAAGTATCTTTATATTTGTTTTTTATTTAAAAGGAACAAATTGACCTTCACTTAAGGAATGACACAGACTATTTAGTTCCAAAAGTTTTTCTGTGGTAATAATGACTAATCAATTAATTAATAATGTAATATCTATTAAATATCTCTGGTATTGTGCTGAATGGAATTAAAATGAGCAAGAAACAGACAGAGAAACTCTGTGGGCAGTGCTTATAGTCTAGAGAGGGAGACCAACAGGTAAAGATGCCTTTGTTGGGGAAACACCTTCCATATTGAGCTGGGAAAGGAGCATTCCAGTCAATGGAAGGGATCAAGGGGTTGGTTGTTCCTGACAGAGGAAAAGCACTTATAATATTGCGAGGAGCAAGACAGTTGAGCTTCTTGGGGACCCCAAAAAGTTTGTTCAGGAAGCTGAACTGGGAACCAATTGGAATGAACTCCCTGAGTGAAACTGAACTTGTAGATGGGGGCCCAAAACATACAACAATATTAGGAAGCTAGGATTTACTCTAAGAGTTTTGTTGAGCCATTCGTGTACTTAAAGCTTTATTTTAGAGAAAGCAAAACTGTGATTTAAGAGGAGGGATTGAAATAGTCCAGAGGCAGTCTTCTGTTGTGTTGTGTGGTGACCCACTCTTGAAGGAAGATCACCTGACCTTGCCTAGCAACACTGAACAGTAAGAGAAAAGGTCTTCAGGGAATGGCTATCTATAGGGTTTGGTAGTACTCATGCTTCCCATTTGAGGGAACCCATGTTCGCAGAAGTTTCCTGAGGGTTAAGCAGCCCACTTCTCTCCAATCTTTGGTTTGGGCTTAGTTAAAAATGATAAATAAGTCCCATGTTTAAAGTGCACTCACATTATACACTCCACAGTGCTTTGCCATGGTCCTATTAGACACTGGGGTCCTGTGTTTTCCTGTGCCTGTTCTTCAGGGTGCTGTTTGGAACATTGCATGAGATGCTCTTTAGGGGCACATCTGTGAAAACTTACACTTGGTGTTCACATCAGGACTAAATTATACTTCTCCTGGTCCTTAGCTTCTGACAGTTATGTAAAAACCACAAGAAGGAAGTGTGCTTTGTTGTCTAGGAAGCCTCCAGACACATTATTGCTGCCTCTTACAAAATGTGTTGGCTTGTTCAACACTGTTGACCTCATTCTGGCTTTGTTTTCTGGCTTTTATTTTTAATTTTACTTTCTTCCTGATATTTACTTGCTTATTATTGTTGTTTCAAAACTAGCATTTTAATTCCTTTCTGGAATATTACGTCATAGATATGAAACTGTTTTATCTCTATGGGCCAGACAGAAGCTAAACGGTTAATACTGTGTGTGTGTGTGTGTGTGTGTGTGTGTGTGTGTGTGTGTGTGCGTCCTTTAAGTATTTTACTATAAATCAAAACTGTAGATGAAAACATTTAATTCAAAGGCTTTAATTTCTTTAATAAGCAAAAACATGTATTTCTCAGTTCTTTTCCTTTTGGTTTATAATTTGATTATCATTTTCCTGATATAAGGCAACTAGCTGAATTTTCTAGCTTTAAAATAGTAATTTATCTTCACAAAGCATTTCCATGTTTTCATATGTTAGAATATTTGTGTATTTGATTAAAATAGGCATTTAAAATATAAATCTGGTTATATTGGGTTAGTTATATTGGGTGAGTCATAGAAACAATTTTGTCTGTCTTTCTCTTCTTCCAACAACCAGGTTCTATAATTAGAGAAAAAAAATATAGATTTTAAAAATGTATTTGTGTTTCCAAGAAACTGGAAATACAGTGTGTATGGTGAGAAGGGGCGTCCATCAGACCTTTGCTCCCACACCCAGTAAGCAGAGAATGTCCTAACTGCTCAGGCTCCCACTTTTATCGTGGCTGAGGTAACAGACCTACCCATGTAATCGAACTCACTAGTCTTTGTTTGGTATGTGATTGTGCCTGTGTTGCATAGGCACCAGCCTATATGGGTGTTGGATATTTTACTCCTCATTTCGAAGTCAGGGGCTTTGGAATTATGTGTCATGCAAAAGGCTTCAATTTTGCTTCAGATCTTACCTCACTGCTATGTATAACCTTTCAATGCTAGATTCTGACTAATAAAATTAGGCCTTGGTTAACCCTCTACTAAAAGATTACTTGGTACGGATCTGGAATCAGGGAATTCTGCTAAAGGGCATGTTCTGGGAAAAGAAGAATCAAAAAACAAAACAGAAAATGAAGCTATCAGGCTTCTAATTAGTCTTCTTAGCAAGACTGATTCTGAGTTACTGTGCTGGGTGTGGTAGAACAGGGAAATGGCCCTATTTCCTTACAGTAATTACATCAACTAGAAGGGTTTGCAGTATATTACATATAACATATTCTGTTGGTCAAAATAAATAACAGGGCAAGAACAGAATAGAAGGGTAGAGAAATTGATTTTGCCCGTCAGCATGTGGACCACTAGGTAACTGGACAGTCTAAGTGGCTTTCTCTCACCTGTCTACTACCATGCTTTGTTTCACAACACAAATTGTTATCACAAGCTTGCTCATGATAGCACAAAGTCTGGAGACTAATAGTTGGCTATGCAAAACTTTGGAGATCTAGACCAGTTCCCAACTGGCCACTTGCTAACTACAATAATGCCTAGGTGAGTCAAGCCATAATCATCAAGCCTGTGACTCTCAGTAGAATCACTAAGTGACCAATAATGATAAGTTCCCAACGGTAATAAAGCCACTAATATTTCTGGTTATTAATAGATAGTGAAAGCTAGACAATTGGAGTACAATTCTGATGCACCTCAGTAACAAGAAAGTCCTAGCAGACTTCAGAACAGGAATAAGGAAAGAAGGAGGACAGTGAATGATGAAAACAATAACCTGTACTCACTCATGCATCCAATCTGTTTCTGGGTGGCAGATGATGTTTTCACCCCCATCAAGGAAAACATAAGTGAACACATGTCTTACACATGAGATTAGGAAATTATGCATAAAGGAGGAAATCCAAACATCTTAGCTAGTTATACAGCCCAAGAAATTTGTCGAACTGAGCCCATATTGACTTTGACAATGAATTCTGAAAATATCATCCATGAAAATAAGGAGATGAATAATTCTATTCATTTGCAAATACTAGCTTTGCTTATTTCTACCCCACACTCCAAAGGATGAAGGGCAGCACTTCAGCATGACTGGATGATGAGTTGGTTAACTGAGTGGGTATTGGTCATAACAGAAATGCAACTCACATAGATTGAGGAATAGACATCTTGAGTCTCAACTTAACTTGAGGTTTCTTTGATCCTTCTATCTGCTGGGCACAGGGTTTGGTCATAGCAAGAGAGAATGAAAAGGAAAAAGACAAGCAGGTAACCAGGTTAGGAAGGGTATTGGAGAAGAATATATCTGAATAAGTACAA
This sequence comes from Myodes glareolus, assembly GCF_982192425.1. Classification (NCBI taxonomy): domain Eukaryota; kingdom Metazoa; phylum Chordata; class Mammalia; order Rodentia; family Cricetidae; genus Myodes; species Myodes glareolus. Next base: position 10,117,602 of record NC_142037.1, read on the forward strand.
GAACACATTAGAAAGCCATGTAGTTAGACAGCATTCCACAGTGTCAGGGAAAGGATGCTTCCCTGAAGGGCTGCCAAGGACTCTAGGAAAGGCCACTGTGCCAGTGACTTAAATGTCCAGGGTGCTGTATTCTCACTTTAAGCTCTGTAGTAAGAGTTTGTTACATTCCTGCTCCCGAGACTAGACAACCATATCAGTGTCTGTGCCTGCCTTGTCTCTACTTTTGGAAGGTGGATCCAGGCTTCTCATGAAAGTTTTTGTTTATTAAAATAATTTATTTTGTGTTTCATGTATACTGACTGCCTAACAATGCCAGACACCCTGAGAAGCACTGGTCATTTACTGGTCGTGCAATGATGAACAAAACATAGTACCTACTTTTGAGGAATTTCATCATACAGCAGGGAAAAAACATTTAGGATGCAAAGAGCTCTGTTGGAGAAAAGACCTGGCCCCTTCGGGAAAGAGGTGGGGTCATCGGGAAAGGCTCCTCAAAAGAAAATCTTTGTGAGTAGCCGAACAACTGATAGCATTTGTCAGATAACGATACATCCACCAAAATAGGACCCAAGAGCACTCAAACTCAAAATTCTCTCCTCACTTGGTTCTACTGCACAGCATCACCTGGGACTTGGAGCTGCACTGTTGTGAACCAGAAGCCCCTTGTTGTGTAAGAATCTGTAGATGTTAAGGCTTCAGGTGATTTAAAAACTTTTTATGCACTTGTTGTCATGGAGCTCTCAGTTATTATTTATGAGAACATAGAGAGATAGAAGAGTTAGAGACCTTTAGGCAGACCTCATGACATTTGCTGGGATGTAGATAATTGCAAGTACTAAAGAGATTAATGTGCAGGCAGCACATGACAGCATAGTGCGCATAAAACACTAAAGAACATACTTGGGAAGGCATTTTAAAGGTTTGTGTATGAATACATGTTTGTTCTAATGTAAGATGACTAAATAATATTTTAGAATATTTGAATCATATTCATAATAGAGATTTTTTTATTGCTCCATGGTCTTTGTTACTATTATTTTAAGCTCTTCAGAATATTCTAGTCAATCATTTTCCTGTCTTGACATTTGGGTTGATATCAATCTTTTTTGTTTGTTTGTTTGTTTGTTCTCAGTAATGTTCCTCAATGGTCAGAACTTCTTGTTGCTGTTATTCTTTGTTCGTTTGGGGAGTTTGAGACAAGGTATTGCTGTTTAACAGCCCTGGCTTTCTTGGAACTCACTTTGTAGACTGGGCTAGCCTTGAACTCATAAAGATCCACCTGCCTCTGCCTAGAGAGTGCTGGGAATAAAGGTGTGTGCCACCACCACCTGAATGGAAAAAAAAACCTTGTGAGAACATTAACTATTACTTTAGTGTGGAGGTGTGTGGAGGTGTGCGGAGGTGTGTGGAGGTGTGTGGAGGCACTAGCTGCACTTTGTCCCAGCTCTTCAGAACTTGCCTCTACTAGTTGCTCTGCCACTCCCACCTCTGGAAAACCAGGACCATGGTCCTGGAAATTCCTTATTGAAGGTTCAGACAGAGCATCCCCAAACAAGAAGATAACAAGGACAGGTGAACCAGCTAACTCCCAAGATTTGGAAACCATAGTTCCAACTCTTCCTAAGAACCTGTCTCCCAAGCAGGAGAAGTCGCCTTCACCTGGTGTCCCTGGGCTGACTCACCTGCTTCATGAAGTCCCCAACCAAAACCGGCTGTGGGAGTCTGAGTGTGAACAAATGGAGAGAGAGAGGAGCCAGTCCTGAGCATTACGGAAGTGCCTGATGCCTCAGGCGACAGGAGGCAGGACATTCCATGCAGAACCTACCCCCTTGGCCCAGAAACTGGGCCCAGCCTGCTCTGGAGAAGCCAGCAAAAGCATCAGAACTTGGCACTGGCATCAGATGAGCTTTTAAAGCCAACATAGCAGTTGGGTTTGCTTTTCTTGCACTCACCTGTGTAATACATCCTCCTGAAAACAAAAAAAAAAAAAAAAAAAAAAATTACTTTAGTCTCTTTCCCTCTTAGAATCCAAAAGAGGTTGGACTTCTATAATGCACAAATTGAATGTCTAACTAGACATTGGTGTCTATAACCTTCCCCCCTCAGACAATGCGATAGGATGGCTTTGGGGACATACCAGACTGAATGCTGTGACTATATGGATTACAGAAAAATAAAGAAATCTGTGATTTAAACCTCAGACATGTTAAAGCAGTTGTTTTCACAACTTATACCATTGACATGTTGCCTACTGCCAGCCTGACCTGCCCTTTCTCCACTTAGTTTCCAACTCAGAAATCGGAGCAGCTGATGAGATCCTGGAAAATTCAAGTCTTCAAACAGAGCCTGAGAAAGAGGTAGGGATTTCTATACTAGGGCAGGTACTCAGAAGGACAGATTATTGTACTGACCAGGACTTAACATTTAGATTGAGCAGTAAACTGATTCTTGATCTCATAGGAAAAAGACCGCATAAATGACTGCCTCTAAGGTCAAGCTATTGAGAAAAGAAGACTTTATAAACCAACTCTGATCTCCTGATGTTGCACCTTGGTCTAGTGCTACATCTGCCCTGAAGTTTTGGGTTACAAGGCCTGATTCAAGCAGATGCACATTCCTGTCAGTATCAACATGGAAGCCCCTGGCTGTCAGTCTCTGGTTCTTCTGAAGTCCATAGGAATCCACACAAAGCTGGGCATTCCAAGGTTAAGCAAGAGGACCAGAGCATGGAAGAAATTTGACATAATCCTTTCCATGCCTCAACTGAGAGCTGGGCTGTCTCTAATTAGTCAGGCGTCTCTTCCAGCATCACTGAAGCCATAGAAAGAAAGAGAACTCTCCAATATGCTGCGTCTGTATCATCTTATGGTATTTAAAGAGCATTTTTTGATGAATATCACAGACATTGAAAATAATGGTGAAATAAAGCCTTGGGAATATGTTTTCTAAAAACTAGTTCTTGAGACAAAAGCCAAAGTCTTTCTTAAATTTCTTTTAATAACAGTCATTGTTTCAAATGCAGTTTTGCTGAAAATGTGTTGTGGGCTTTCTATTGTTTTGGTGTATTCTAAGAAGTTTGAAACATTCTGTTCCCTATGATTTTTCTTCCATTCATGATGTTTCTAACAATGTACATTTGTCTTCTGTATGGCTTATTGGTGAATTGCTTTAAGAACTTATGATTCTTCAATATGTGTGACATATCTTTGGACAAGAGAAATTTGTGTGGTGATGTATGTCTGTAATTCCAGCACTCAGAAGAAGGCTGAAGCATGAAAGTTATGAGTTGGAGGTCTGGTCAGGACTATATAGAGAAGTCCAAACCAAGCCTTACCAAACAAACAAATAAATAAACAAGCAAATTTCCAAACAAAGGAATAAAATCAACCAAAACAAAACCCAAAGGATAAAGAGATGATTTAAAATTAAATATAGCGTTAGTGGAATGAATTCAAATTCCTTTCAATTTTAATATTTTAGTAACATTACATTTGCATGTCAGAGTCATCTTGAATGCTGACGACCACAGTGCCAGAAGGAAAGAAAACACTTATGTGCTGTACCACCCTAGCTGGAATGACAATTGTCCCTTTCGATCACAGATCATCAGTCACATAACTTCCCACAGCCACAAGGGGCCAGGAAGTGCAGCTCCATCCTGTGGCTAAAACGGGGGAGAATGATAACTATTTGACAAACAGTACTAATGATTACTTGAGCATGTCTACAGCTAATGCTATGCTAAATCTCATGTCAAAAGTAACACAAAGCATGTTTGAGATTGTGGCCTGTAGAGCATATTGGGACATTTAATTACAGAAAAGCTTACTTGTAAAGTAATGTAGCTATTCCGAAAGGTTTGAAACAGTTCTACTCTCTCTAAGTTACTGTAAATTTCACTCTAACTTCCCACTCTGATAAAAAAAAAAAGACAGAAATTGTAGTGTCAGTATTATTGGGGCTCCTGTATCAGGGGAGATCTTTGGCTAGATATAAACCCCAGGGCTATGTCTAAGCCTTAAGTTCTCTGGGCTCTGCAGGGACATTGCTGAGGGTAAGAAGTCCAGTGACAATGGTTCAGTCTCTCACAGAGTACCACAAGATCTTCCAAGCATGCTCAACCTCCTTAGAACACTGTCACCAAGTCATGGCAGTGTCTAAGAACTGGGCTTCATTGGTTTTTGTTCCTCTCTTATCCTGAAGTCAAGTCTGCCTGGCTGTGTAGCTCTTCAAATGATGGGAAGCACCTCTCACTCCCGTGAGACTTGCCTCCCCTGATTCCTGTCTTCATTCAAAGAACTGAAGGAGACCTGTGAAAGTAACTGCCACAAAAAAATCCCAAAGGGTGTTTGAGTATGAATTAACTTAAGTAATAAACAGTGGATGAAACAGGGTAGAATTGGAACAACAACATCAACATTTCTTAGGCATCTCCGTGAAGCCAGGTTTGCACCACACTTTTGCATACCGTCAACTCCACTGCCACAGAAATACTGCAAAGTAGAAATAATGAGCCAATATCAGAGAAGAGGGGAGTAGCTCAGAGGCTCCAGGTATGCACAGAGGAAAGCAGTGCTACCCACCACTTACGGAGCTTATGATGTGCCAGTCACTGCTATGTGAGCAGGGTACCCAGAAGTGTAACTATTCCTATTTTAAAGGTGAGAAAATGGAGTCATACATTTAATTTAAGAGACTTACCACCAAAGTTCCACAGCTAGAGAATGATGAGGACCTATAGGACCCATGACCGTCTGGAGCAAAGTCTTTGCTCCAAATGATTGTGCTGTCCCACTGAAGGAGAGGAAATGGGAATTTGAGACGAAGGAACAGAAGAATAGAGACACAGACAGAAAAGGTGTAGATATGTTCTAAAATTTAATGTTTGCCAAAATTACTTAAGACATTTTCTAAAGAAGTTTGGTGCAGTTCCAGGGAACTGAGCATGGGAAATATGCCCTGGAACAAGTTTGCCACTTGGGGGTGAAGGAGTGCAGACTCTGCCCTGGCTTCCCACACAGACACCCAGATTTCTGGATCCCCAACACCTTTCGACTGAAAGGTAAATTAGTAATGCTTGCCTTTGCCTAAGATTAGAATAGAAAGGCCCTGTCAGCATTCCAAATAGAGCAACTGATGATGTAATAGCTAAATATTCAAAACGACTTTCTCTAAAGTGGTGTATGAAGGCCATGACGTTTTCTTCCCAGGTGCCCTTTCTTGACAGATGCTTTAAACACTAACCCTGTGTAAGGTGTTTGGGGTCAGCTCTAGGAACGGCCTATATGATTATTTTCCCTCAGAGAAAAAAGCTTCACCATTCCTCGCTGTCCAAGCAGTCTTACTACCTTTAGCTCGGGAAAGTATGCACACCACATTAACTTCTCAGAGGAGTAGGGAGCAAATCCACTCACTCCTTTCAGCAATATGAATGAATATTGTGTGTGCTTGTATCCATGTGATTGTGTGCGATGTGCCCATCACATGAACTACTTTGCAGATGATTTGATATATTTTAACAACACAGACAGGTTTTTTTTATGCCCGAATTAGCATAAATATCTAAGCTGAGTCTACCAGATCACCAAAATAAATACGTCCCAGATATCAAAACTCAGAATCACAGTTGGATGCCCTTAGTTAAATGCCTTGAAGGTATGCCTAAAATGCCAGACAGAATCTAGAGAGATGAATCCATGATTAAAAGCATTTCATGCTCTTCCAGAGAACCCAGAATTCATGTCGGATGTTCACAACTGTAATTCCAGCTTTATGCAATCTGATGCCCTTTTCTAACCTTTGACCCCACCTGTATGCGCATTCACATATGAAGGCATAAGTCACAAACAATCCCACACCAGTTTGGAATTATGATTAATAGAATGGTTATTTATTCAAAGAGGAAAAAACTTACAGATTACCGTCCCAGACAACAGCCCCTCTGCACGAACAGGAAAGGAGAGTAGGAGTCGGAAGCGGAGCCAGAAGCCAGAGAGAGAGTGGAGGACAGCCGCTGCTTTTTTAAAGAGAGAGAGACCATGCCCCAATGGGCTGGTATCTCAGCGGCTATTGGCTGACGGAGCGGAAGGAGCTCCCGCAGCACACATCCCCATCCCCACATATGTTCACACTATACTTACATCTTTAAAATGTCGTAGGCAATTTTTAAGGTTGGAGAATGATTTATGATGAGGAGAGAAACGATGTGAAGGATTACCATACGTACCATGAACCACTTTCAATCCTCACTTGTTAAATTACCTCTTTCCTTAATTCTTCCAGAGTAGACTTGAGGCGATTTTATAAAATTGAGTATCTTGATTGTGGAAAGTGATGTAGCATATAAGCACATAAAAATGCTTTACAAATTCTCCTCACCGTATAATTTCTGTAATTTTAAATGTCCAGAAGAATACCTGAAAAGCTAAAATCACTATTATATTTGCTAGTGAACCCTTATCACTCACTATATATATACCTTCAGTACCTTCCCCTGAAAAAGCACATTCTAGATTATAATGTCTACCTGGGTTTCAATTGACCATTTGGAAATGATTAAAAACATCTGTAAGTGTTCTCCTATTTAAAATTTTATTTCCAAGTCAGACTATAAACAATTTAAGCACACATGGGAAAAAAAGTCAGTTACCTTTCAAACCAACATAACAATATGTTTGTTACTTCTGAAGGTTTTTTTTATCACTTCCAATTACATTTTCATTAAATGCACCTTAATGTGCTCTGTTATAATGAATGATATTAAATTCATACTAGATGCGGTACAGGCAATTTATGTTTTATAGAAACTTTAAGCAAAAGGAAGATTTTAAATTAATGTGACTAGCATAACTTTCTATGCGCAGTGAATATATTTTATATATGATTTATTATACAAATAGTAAAACTAACAACATCATGCTATGCATTGTGTGGGGGTGGGGACGAATATAATCCTTCCCTGTTTTGCTTTAAGCATTCAGCTTTCTCCCATGGCTCTGTGCATTTCTCTGTGCATTGAAAAGTGTCATGTTTCCTCTTTGACTCCCTCTGATTGTTTTGCTCCTTTCACACTTCTGGTCTAACCCAGTCAACAGGTGCAGCAGGAAATTGGTTCCCTTAGGGACTCTCTGCAGAGTCACACCCACCTGAGGTTCAGTCTGTTCTCAAGATGCCCTGCAGAGCTTTGTGTCTGAACAAAGGTGATCAGCCCACTGTGAAAGGTAATGCTGCTTTTTCACACCCTTGAGCCCATGTCACCTTAGGGCAATAGTTTGCACATGTCTTTGTTCTGTCGGTTTGCATTGATTGATTGATTGATTGATTGATTGTTTTTAGTTTGTGTTTGTTTTGTTGAATGGTTGGTTGGTATGGTCTGGTTTTTTGGGACAGGATTTCTCTGTGTAGACCTGGATGTCCTGGATCTCACTGTGCTAACCAGACTGGCCTCAAACTCAGAGATCCTCATGCCTTTGCTTTCCAAGTACTGGAATTAAAGGCATGTGCACCACCATTGCCTGGCTGGGTTCTTTGTTCTTAAGAGTCCACACACAATGAAGAGAATATTGGAGGCCTTTAAAGGGAGCTGGGAAATGGACTCATATTTCTGCTCCCCGCACCCCATGATCTTCAGAAATGTGGAAATTGGCAGGGATGTCGAAGACCTCTTGGGGTAAGGTGGATCTGACAGCCTCTAAGCTGATAGCAGTCTCCCTTCCCCCTCCCATGTCCTTTCCCATGGGAAGTGGAGACTGAACGACTAATTTTTATGAGACTGTAGCTGTACTCTGAGAGCGGGGTAGTTTGCTCCCTGCGATCACCTAACCCCAGGACCTCTCATCAACAAAGAAGTGGCACATTTGTGTAGCAGTTGCTCACTCTGATCATAGAGCTTCAGGAATATTTCTGCATAGATAGAAAGTCATGTAGCAACAACTCACATGCCCGGATACAATTTGAAAGGCCTCACTTCTGATGTCTGTGGCAAGAAAGAAGATAGTACTTTTTCCTTAGATTATTGGATATTTGAAACTGGACCGATGAGTGTGCTGTGCTCAGGTGCGTGGTCCTAGCCTTTGTTTTGTTTATTGGAAGGTAGAGAGTCCCGCGAGGACTAGAACTCTTAAAGTCTTTGTGTTCACCTGGATAATCATTCTGCAAACCACCTGCTGGGGATTCATTTCATTTCCAATTCGCAAAAATAAAAAGGGATCTTTGGTTGTCTAGACAAGTTTCAAGGATTAATGCCCGTGAATGCTTTCTTATCCTCAGATTCAAGGTGGAATGGGCAGCAGCGTGGAAGAAACGCAGGGTAGGGGTAGAAGTGCTGAACTGCTGAGCATCTCTTGAATTACTACCCCCTAGTTGTGTTTGGGTCTCTCCTACCCACAGCTGTTCACCCTGAGCACCTGGTGACCATCCCTTCACTCAAGTGGGTTTGGGGGGTGTCTAATTTCGGCCGTACAGTTAGTGGTGAAAGTCGGAGACCAGGTGGGGCACCCACATGCGTCCCAGACCTGGGTGGGCGTCCAAGGTGAGGGGGCGCTCTTTGGGCAGCAGTGAGCTGGTGGCGGGCGGAGAGCTGCCAGACTGACAGAGAGACTGGCCGGAGTGGGGGCCGTTCCGTTGCCGCCGTCGCTGCCGCCGCCGCTGTGATGCGAAGCCGGAGCTGCGCCCGGCGGTGGAGTCAGAGCTGGGGCGCGGGAGCACGAGCTGCAACATCAGCACCAGCGGCGGCGGCGGCGGCGGCGGCAGCACCTGCAGCAGCTCCCGGGCCCCGCGCTTTGATCTACGCCCCGCGGCGCCGGGAGCCGCCGCCCCGCGCTCTCTATGGATGTCAAGGCGGCCCCCAACGGGGTAGCCACTATCGAGGACCGGATCCTGCGGATTACTGGCTACTATGGCTATTACCCGGGTTACTCCAGCCAGAAAAGTAAGACGTCAAGAGGCCGTCCTGAACGAAATGAGGGTGGGAGGTGGGCGCTCCGGGGCGCGGGGGAGTGGTGCGGGAGGGTGCACAGTGGGACACCTGCAATGGGGTTTGAGCTGTCACTCTCGCATTCCTGGCCTTTTGAACCTATGGGGCGAAAAGTATGTCCGCCGTCCGCTGTCCTAGGTGCTGAACCTTGAGGCAGTCATGGGGGCTGGCTGCTTGAACCCAGGAGTTTGTGGACAGTCGCAGTCATGGGGGTGGAAGCGTGCAGAGGACAGGACAGGACGAGCGCTCCTGGTTGTTGTCGGTCAGCTCACTGGTGGCTGATTTACGCCTGGAGGAGGCTAACATGGCTGTTCCACAAGCTGACCATCAGTCCTTGGGCTACTCACTTGGAAAGGCTTTACTGGGTGCCAGGGTTCTCTCACCTGGAGCTGGGGACAAAGACAGTGGGGATATTAGTTGGTCGCAGCTAGACTGGCTGGGTGGGTCAGCTTGTTCACCATGGGCCGTTGAGATGTTGCCAGCATGGAAACTGGTCATGATAAAAACGTCCTTAGAAGGTTTTCCGTGCTGGGCAAAGAAAAGAACCTGCTTAGGTACCTGAATTGTGAGCTTGTAGCGAGAAATCATGCAAAAGGCGGGCAGAGTGGGATTGAGAAGTGAGACACAGCCACCCGCCCCCACTGCACGTCGCGGCCACCACTGAGCTGTTGAATTCTAGTTTTATTCCGCCTAGGCTAAGATGCTCTCAGGCTTTGGAAGCAGTTTCACACACAAACACACACACACACACACACACACACGTTGTTGGGAACAGGAGTGACAGAAGCCAGTGAGGGGCTCTATGTTCCAAGTCTCCACATTCTATTTTCTTGACATATAAACCCACCACTATATCTGCCGAGGTTAGTCCTGTCAACCACCAAAGTGAAGCCTGTTTTTTGTTTATTTACTTGTCTGTCTATTTGCTTATTTTTGTTTTCTGAACTGGGGGAGTCGCTTCACTTTAATTTCCATGCAGGTGGAATTTCAGTTTTTCTTTATCAAAGCATTTCTGTCGAAAAAGAAGGACCTTAACTGATGTTTTTGCTATTATTTTTAACCAAATGCACTTTATATGCATTTCTGATTGATATTTTTCTCTGACAGTTTGGGATGCCATCAATACTATAGAATCTGTGTGAAGCAGGGGACCCTCTCTAGTCTTGACACATAGATGAAAATTCACTTTATTTCCCATGCATCTCTATACTGGGTTATGAGAACATGGTCCTGTGGGCCATCCTCATACAGATATTTTCCAATTTAATATTTTGTCTCCTCTCAGGAAAGGCCTGTCTGCTTTGGATGTTTCTGTCTAGCTGATTTTAGCAATAAAGGCTTACATTATTCATTTCCATACAAAAGTAATTATATAGTGTTAGAATTTTCTGGAAGGAAAATAACATGCTGTGGAACATTCTTTGAAATCTTTTTACTACAGTCTCACAATTTTGTATTTTTTCCCCTTTTCTATTGGCAAAGGGTGTTTTCTTTAACCCTTGACACGTGGACTGAAATCTTGACTAGATCTTGTAGAAATGACTTTAATGTCACCTTTGAATATTTAAATTAGAAACCAGGCATTTGGGTGGTCAAGAAAATGTATAACTTGTCTCTAAAATTACAGAGTATTATAATTTCTGTGACAATGGTACTTTGGTTAATGAAGAGCAACCCAGAAAGAATACTGGGAAAGTGGCATTTTAGATAAGAACATGTTCATATTTTATTTTTGTACTTGCTCAAAGAGCCGCACATGTTTCATTTGCAAGACAATAACAGAGCAAAAAAAGGGAAGTGCATTGGCCAAGGCTGTAACTGGAAGCAAAAAAAGTGGGGGTATAAAGATGCTTTTGGCATTGCTATTAGTGGTGGCCACTTGACTAAATTCAGGCCGCGTTATTCAATCAGTGATGACAGCAAATTTCAGAAGAACAGGACACTAAGGGTAGTCAAATTTAAATCTCGGAATATATACTCTTTCAGAGCAAGAGAGACATTGCCATTTTGTACACACACACACGCACACACACACACTGAGAGAGAGAGAGAGAGAGAAAGAGAGAGAGAGAGAGAGAAGAGACTGAGAGGAGGAAGCTGGAAGAAGGCCAGGAAACCAAACACCATGAAATAATCCTGCCCTTAATGCAGTCTTCAACTAGTAAACAAACACATTGAACCAACTAGTACAATATGGTCAATTGATTTAGCTGCCACCAGGAGCAACAGCTTGGGGAAGTCTGGAGGCATCTATTTAGTAACAAGCTACAGCAAGGAGTATCAGATGTGTAAAGGTAAGGAGGCTTTTCCTGTTCTGACTCATCACATAGATGATATTCAGGATAGGGGTGCTCTCTAGAGATCCATACTGTTTGCCAAAAAGGACATAGATGGGGGCTCACTTTTGGAAAATATGTCAAGATTAGCCTTGTGATAATTTACCCTGTTTCTAAACTTGTATCCCATTTAGAATAAACTCTGATAGGGTAAAGAAATGAAAAAATGAAATCAAATATAAAGAAATTAAGATATTCTATGGGCCACTGATCCATCAAAAAATTCTGTTCAATTTACTGATCAGTTTACTGAGCACACGTGTGGGACATGATAAATGCTAATCAAAGTACAGTGGGTAACCTTGAGTTATCTGTGATCGATCGGGTAGGAGGAATAGACTCTCTCCTTATTAATTGTTAACTGAGCAATTCCTACATGCAAGGAATGGGTTTAAAAAAACATATGAAAGTGTTTTCATTTTCAGAGTTTTAGTTTCCACGGGGAAAGAACCAGAAAATAACCTTATAAATACTTTTTGTGCATGTCAAGGTGATAGTGATTTTCAAAAGGGTTGAAATGGGGGTCAGCAGAGCTTGTCAGGATGTTAAGTAGGAACAATTAAGTAGGGCTGTGGGAAATGTGGAGGAGTCAGCCATGTGAACATTAGGAGGGAGGCGTTCCAGGCCGTGGGGCCAGCCAGTCATATGTGCCTGTTTGGCATGGCAGAGAAACAATAAGTAGTAGGCCTTGCATGAAGTGCTGGAAGAGTATCCTGGAGATAAAGAGAGTCAGATGAAATAGAACCTTATGGGTCCTTGATAGTCGTCTGGGTTGTTCTCCGAATGGCATGGGGAACCTTGCTTGGGTGCTGAAAATGGAGTATGATAACTTGGCTTGCTTCTCAAAAGGATCAATTACATCAATTAGCACATTCTTTTGGTAACCTAGGTAAGAGATGATGGGGGCCTGAGTGAACTCACGAAGGTGGTGGTAAGTGTTCAGACTCAGAGCCAATAAGATCTCCTGGTGAACTATTTCTGATATTGATAAGAAAGAGAAAAATAAAACTTAAAGTTTGGGGTTTGACTAAGCTTGAACTGTCATGAGCAGACATGTGGAAAGCATCGTGATGGATAATGTTTCCGATATTCAAGATAGGCTGGAGAGGTGGGTAAGTTCGGAGTTTCAGGAAGTCTGGTTGGAGATACATTGGGGTTGTCCAGCATTTGACTGTGTTTTTTCTTTTTTAAGTCTGAGATGGGGTGAGATCTCCCAGGAGTGTTTGTAGAACAGAGATGAGGTACAAGGACTGAACCTGGGAACCCTGTGGCATTAGGAGGTCAGGAGGAAAAATAAAAATCATTAAAGCAGGCCAAGACAGCTTTCCAGGGAAGGGAGGAGGAGACTTCTGAAATGAAATGCAGTGGAAACCAATGTTTCAGAAGGAACAGGAAGGTCAAGTATAATGAAGCTGACAACTGACTGCGCTTGGCAATGGAGGGCCGTAGAGACTTAATGAAACTATGGACAAGAGCATGGCAGTGCGACCACATGCACTAGAATGCATATAAAAGAGACTTAGAGGGAGAAATGGGAACTGTAAATATAGATTCTTCAAGGATTTTGTTCAAAAGGAAGAGAAGAAATGAAGGCAGTCGGGTCAAGAAGGATTGAAACTAGCTGGACAGAGGTGGCGCACGCCTTTAATCCCAGCACTCAGGAGGCAGGGGCAGGTGGATTTCTGTGAGATCAAGGCCAGTCTGGTCTACAAGAGCTAGTTCTAGGACAGCCAGGGCTGTTACACAGAGAAACCCTGTCTCAAAAACCCAAAAAATAAATAAATAGATAGACAGACAGACAGACAGATGGATAGATTTAAAATTAAAATTAATAGGACATTTACATGGAAAGGTGAATGACTCAATAGACAAAAGTTAGTGATGTCAGCGAGACAGAATATAGAAATGGCATTATTTGAAGAGAAATGTGGAGAGAGCAAAGATGTGAATTAGGCTCTAGAAAATAGATCGCCAAAATGGTGGTAGTCTTTTGAACTTCTCTTCTGAGTGCTTCAGTGTTCTCCAGACTGCAAGAAAAACCGTCACCTGGATGTGAATGTGGAAGAGGTAATAGAGGTTGTCAGGGAGAAAAAGCATGAACTGTTAAAGCAAACAGACAAATAGATGAACCATGCAAGCTTAGGGGTCACCAGATATTTCAAATTTCTGGTCATAGATTTAAACTGAGACTAGTCAATAGATTGTCTTTTTTTTTTCTGACACAACAAAGGCATGGAATGAGTGAAGAGGATTTAAACTGAGTTGGAGAAGGTTATCCATGGGTTTAATAACAGTAACATGGCAAATGAATTGTATCTAAGGAGATGGTATATGACTGAACGTGGAGCTTAAAGCTGGCAGAAGCAGAGAGGACAGAAGATAAAGACAGTTAGGGGCAGTTGGTGGAAAATGGGGAGACTGAGGGGTTGAAGGTCTCAACATCATGAGAAACTGGTGGGATAAAGTGAAGAGTTATGTGGTTAGAGGGAGGGCTGAAATGTAGAGTTAAATGGGACTTGGGGCACTTCTTTGTTGACATAAAGCTCCTTGTTTGTCAGAGAAGTCTGGAATCACTGTCTGGAATCTCACCATAGCTCTGCTGTAGGTCAGCCTTGGCTATCCAGAGTCCAGGAGCCTTTCTCAGAAGGATCCATCAGGAACTTCGAAAAACCCTCCTACCTACCACTGAGTGCAGACAGCCAGTAGTCTTTCTTTGACCCATGCTTTTGTTCTTGTCTTGTTTTCTTATGTAGACTGTTTGAGACTGAGTTCTATAGTGATGTTCTATTAGCAACTGAAGGCTTGTAGTAAGCCCTGCATCCTTGCTCTACGTCATGTGTGACCATACTCTATCCAAAGAACTCTTCCCACTCCCAGGAGAGAAGAATTTAAATATGTTTGCCATCAAGAAATGATAAGTTTTAAAGTGACAGATCAATATTATCTGATGTGATCACTACCCAATGTATACACAAACCATTAAAATATACCATTGTGCCTCAGAAATATGTATCATATATGTCAATCAAAATAGAAGGAAAGAATTTCACCTACTTCTGACACTTGGTTCTCTGAGTGTGCCAGTGACTGCTTCAACTCAGAATTTCCAAGGTCCTGCTTACTTTCTGCTTTACCCAGTTGAGCTCACTCAACCTCAGGCTTCTCTATATCTTATGCAAATGTACTCTTAGAGCCCTCTATTTTCTACATCCAAGCTCATAGTCCAAACTTCCTAGTGGTACACCTACCAGAATGTCCTCCAGACACATCACATACAGAAACAAGTCATCATTCTGCCTTTTTCCTTCTTGTTATGCCTGTTGGCTTCCAATATCTGTATAGAACCAATCACCCACACCAGAGCTCTGGAGTTCTTTCCCATGTCTGTCCTTTCCTTTTGTAGTTAATAAGTCCTGCCTATTCTACTCCAGTCATGGTTTCTGTCCCTCCTACCTCTGCATGGCTGTGTCCATCATCTTTTCCCCAGTCTCCATCCCCTCTAGCACAGCATGCCTACTTAACATTTCGTTCTGTAAATGTCTGTGCATCCAGCTTTCTTAATCAAATACCTGGAATAGTCTTTCGTTTTCTGTGAAATAAAATCCAAAGTCTTTAGGATGTCACGATTCAAGCCCAGCTTATGAATTCTATTTTAGTACTCACATTCTTCTCCATCCAAAGTGCCAAATAATGCATGCTTAATGCAGAAGATCTGGAAGGCACAGAAACAAAGAGAGATTAGGACAAAATTATTCATAATTCTACCACCCAGAGGTGATTAGTGCCAACACTTCAGTATCCATCCTTTCAATTTTTATAACTTCACATGTACATGTTTTTATTTTATACCAAACATTTTTCCCATTTGTCTATATCAATAACTTAATTTTAATTTATCTACCCTTTCTCATTTACACAAGCATCTTAACCTACTTAACTAATTACCAGTATGTGCTTTTGGGCCTAATTTTTCTTCTTTCATATCCCATCTGGTCTCTACGCACCCTGCTCTGAGTCCCATCAAAAACTAGCTGGCTGTTTTAATGACACTATTACCTACACATGTTTTTCTTTCTCTGCACCTTATTGAACACTGACCCTGAAGCCCTCCTCCCGAGCCCAGGTGCCCCTCCTAGCAGGGAAAGCTCCTATTATCTGCAAAGTGTCTGTTGCAGGAACCGTCTGCTGATCACCAGGCTGGGTTCATCCTTCCTCCGGGTTCCCAGTGTGCTGGACCCACATCTCCTCTGGCCCTTAGTCAGCTCTCAGCTGTAGGCTTTGCATGGGACTGTCCATTTCTCAGGGTCTGGAAAGGACAGGAACCTACTTTTGTTTCAACTTGGGCAAGTTGCTCAACTCTGTCAAGTTTTGATGCTAGTGAATGAATTATTTCAGCTTCCTTTGAAAAAATTACCCTTTCCATTGTAAAAGAAAGAAGGCAGGGTGGTGGTACTGGGAGGACAAGAAATGATTCACCAGTGACTGAGTCAAGAAGAATGCTGCAAACAGCAGTCAGTGATCAGCTAACCTCATGACTGAAGCTTGCGAACTCCTGAGTCCTTACAGCTGCCTTAAGGTTTTCTGTTTTAGAATGAAGAAATAAAAGGTAATTGCTAAAAGTACAATAGACTGTACATTTACGAAAAGCACAAGAAAGAAAATGGAGTTCCCCCCCACTCTTTAGAAATGGTCCTATTGATCCTTGTGACACAATATTAATGTATCTCCCAAGCACTTCCTCCACGGTGAGTTATGCAATTGCATCTCACTAGTGAAATAATCGCAATAGATATTTATTCCTGTTTATATTTAGTGAATATCCTGGTGACAAGTTTTGTGTTTCTTTATATATGAGGGGTGAGTCTTGTAAGCAATTATAAATAAGTGCCACTGACATGCATCACTGATCACAACTATTGCTGTGATGTTGTAGTATGGTGTCATAGTCTATTACAGTGTGAATTTGTATTGAAAACACAAATGTATAATAAACTAGAAAAATACATTGTGGTTATTTGATTAAAAATGCCCCCAAAGGCTCATAGGGAGTGGCACTATTAGGAGGTGTGGCCTTGTTAGAGTGGGTGTGACTTTGTTGGAGGAAGTGTGTCACTAGGGGGCAGGCTTTGACTTCTCAATAGCTCATGCCAGATCTAGTGTGACACTCCCTTCCTGCTGCCTGCTGATCATGATGTAGAATGCTCATCTCCTTCTTCAGCACCATGTCTGCCTGCATGCCACCATGCTTCCCTCTATGATGATAATGGACTAAACCTGTGAACTGTAAGCCAGCCCCAATTAAATGGTTTCCTTTATAGGAGTTACCACAGTCATGGTGCCTCTTCACAGTAATAAAACCCTAAGACCCACATTATACAATACCACTGCTATTTACCCACATTAGGTTTAGCATTACACTTCAGACATATGTTGGTTGCCTATTCTATGATTCTTTGAATACCGAGATCTAACCCCCAGACCATAAACTTTGACAACAGGAAAACACAGAAGGGCCTGTCCATATGATCAGCCACATGGTAGCCTTTTAAATTTGTGTGCAAAGATTAATTTATCAGGACAACCACTTTATTTCTGTAAAAAGAGGTGATAAGATATGTTTCACGGTGTATTGTTTTTGGCTTCTGATGACACTGATCAAAACGAACTTAGGGAAGACAGGGTTTAGTTCATTGTTCTTCGGTGAGAGAAGCCAGGACAGGAACTCATGCAGAAACTTGGAGGCAGGGACTGAAACAGGCACCATAGAGGAGTGCCGCTCACCGGCTTGCCTCCCTGATATTTCTCAGGACAAGTTGCTCAGGTACATACGGTATTGCCCACAGTTTTCTGCACCCCCCTCTCAGGTAGGACCTCACAAATAGCCCCACTGGTATGTCCACAGATGAGTATGAGGGAGACAGCTCCTCAGCTGAGGGTCTTTCTCCCCGGGGTGTGTCAGGTTGACTGCCAAGATTAGCTACCACACACAAGTGGTTGAGAGGACTATATAAATAATCCATAGAAAATATCTGGCCATTAATGCCCAATTCAGTATATGAAAGTTGCTAAGATTTTGGAGGAAATTAAATAAATAGATATATAGTTCCAAAGGAACTCATTTTTTTCCTTAAGTAAATTATTTGTTTCTTTTTATTCACATAGCATTCTGCAAGGTTGTTGCAAAAATGTATGTTATTGAACTGTTAAAGGCAATTTGCTAATTATGAAATTCACAATGCCTGTTTGTGGACATTGCCTTCCCCTCCATTTGTTTGTGATTGACCCAATGCTGTAACCAAAGCATTCCTACATGGACTGTACCAAGACATATTTTATTTTAAATGAACTTAAATTCATCTGCCACAAATGTTTGTATCATAGACTAATCCAAAAGAAAGGGGAGCAAATCCAGAACCGACAAGAAATAGCATGAGTATGCATGTCTGGAGATGCAGGAACTCAAGCACCAAAGTGGCAAAGGGGGCTGGAGAGAGAAGGGAGAGGAGAAGAGTGGACTCCCAGAGACAGGCTGTATGCCCAGACTGGGTGGGGTGCAGGTTGCATAAGAGGCAATAGAGGAAGTGATGGGTACGGCAAACGTGGTGATGATCTATAGAAGGTAGCATTGTGCTTCTCTGTGGAATGTTAAGGGGAAGTGCTTTCTAGATGTTGTTTATAGAGCAGTAAATATAATGGACGGGCTGTGTCATGCTGTGGTTAAAAAATATCACTGTAGTCCCTAGAGTTATAGTTTTTAAGTAAAACATATTTAATTACTTCTAAAAATAGAGGAATAGAAAGAAGAAGAAAAATGATCTTTCTTTCTTAACATAACTATTGATATTTTGGCTAATTTCTTTCCAATCTTCTTAAATACATATAGGGCTTCATGTTTGATCTTTGAACAAATAGAAACTATAGCTATTGTAGCTATAATTCTAACACATTCTCTCTCTCTCTCTCTCTCTCTCTCTCTCTCTCTCTCAAGTATTTTTAAAAATACTTTGTGATTATGATTTGCTTAACTGCTTTGAGAGGCCAAAATTGAATTATTTCAGAGTTCTCAGCTTACAGAATTTGTACAAACTGATTCTCAGCCATTTGAGACTAACACAATGGAAAGACCTGGAGTGTTAGTAATGGCTTGTTTGGTTTGAAAGCTGTTGAAGGGTCCCGTGGTGTCTCTGTGGGTTTGAAGCATAAGAATAAACTGCTATAAGTGGGAATCAAGCAGTATCCTGTGACTGGGAAAACAGGAAGCCCTCCCTCTTTTCTGGGAGGTGTTCTTCATCTCATCTCTGCAGCAGGCTGGCTTCTCTGTTTCCTTGCCCAAATGGTCAAAAATAGCCACTGCCACCACTTTTAGTGTTTACATGTCCTCTATTCAAGAGCACAGACAGATTGAGCAAGAATCTCTTACTTCTAAATCCAGATTCTTGGGAAAAGCCACTCTTTGTTCCAATTTACGGCACATGCATACTCTAGATGCTATTGATTGCGGTAGGGCAGACTTACCACGTCCTGGCTACCAGACTGGCCTGCAGTATTGACGATGGGAGCAGGGGAGTGTCTAGGGAAAAAGGATCAGTTGGCCAGGAAGTCATTTTAATAGCAATTTGTTTCACAGAGCTTTGTATACATTTTTTAACCAAATTGTAGACTTAAATACACATTTAATCTAGAGCTGATGGATAGCACAGTTTTTGCTGTACAGGCCCAAGACCCTGAGTTTGGTCTCCAGAACCCATGTAAGACAAATGTGTACATGCTTGTAATCCCAAATTTTGGGAAGTATATACAAGCAGATGCCTAGGGCTCACTGCCTAGGCTAATGGATGAGTCCCAAGTCAAAGAGAAACATTGTCTCATAAAACAAAGTGGACAGAGCCTCAGGAATGGCCCCTGATGTTAATCTCTAGCCTTCACATGCAGACACTATATGAGAGCCCCTTCTTTCCAAGTTTTCATCTGGTCTTTTGGTCCTGATAGTCTTTTAACATGGATCTACGTCATGTTTAGTGAAGTGGTAGACACTGTCCAATCTTACAAACTTGAAAATTTCTGGTGTTTGCTGGAGGTGAAGTTTCTGGACCCCTTGCAAATGGCACTGCAGGTTGTTTATGAAAGCTTATTGAGGGTCACTGATTAAATCAAATTTGGAAAACATATTTCTTTTTCTAGGTCAGAGAGGGCAACACGCCAGTGCCTTCAGACTCAGTGTGCTGTAACCAAGGATGACTTTTAACACTGTATATTTTAAACAGGGATTGAAAATTGCAGTCTTCTGTAGCCTGGGGTTTGCTATTTTTAGACTTGGGCTAGAGCCAAGATGGCCCCAGTGAGATGTCAATAATGTTTTCTTGGTCCTGAAAACTGGACATACAAAGTAAGATTGTTTTTGCCTTAGTAAAGATGAGATTCCTAAGGATGTGAGAGGATCAAAGTTTTGCTGCAGCCACCTCACCATGCTCCACACCAAACGGTGACTCTCTTGAGCTTTTGCTTTTGCCTGTGTTTAATTACAGGCATTTAAGAGGTAAAATTCAGACCCAAGTGAGTTCAAGAATTATTTGGAGCACCATCATCCCTGCTTGGAATCAGGATGGTAGGTTCTACAACAGTGGCATGCACCCCTGAAATTGTACCATTAGAATTGCCAGAGTCTTTTTAGAACACAAATACTTAGAAGTTGAGAAAGTTTTCATTTTCAGTTTTACCTTACAACTGTGAACACAGGAAGTGAATTGTTTGGCTTGATCTTTCTGATCCACGTCGAATTAGTAGCCACAGTGATTTAGAATCATGCTGGTGGGTTTGTTGTCGCTGTTAAAAAGTGCCTTTCTATGTAGCCCAAGGTGACCTTGAACCTGCAGTCCTCGTGCTTCCCCCTTCTAAGTGAAGTTACAGCTTGGCACCATCATCGTGTTCACCCCATTGGCATCTTTCTAGAGCTTCACTTGGTTCTTCCCATTCCTTTGGTTAAGGTCTTCAGAGGTGTGGCTGCTTGAGTGAGAAGGTCCCTCATTGGGTCAGATATTTGAACACTTGGTGCCCAGTTGGTAACACTGTTTGGGGCGGTTTAAGTTGGTCACTTAAACTGCTTATCCCTCCCTCTTTGCTCTCCACTCCCAGCTTGGTTTTGAAGCTACATCCCTCAACTGCCTTCCGGGGCCTTGCTTGCTGCTTGCTGCCATGCCTCCTGCATTAGTAGAATCTTATTCTTCTGGAACCATAGTCAAAAAGCACTCCTTCCTCCATAAGTTGCTTTGATCATTATTTTTAATAACAGAAACAGAAAAATAATGAATATGAATAGTTTTGGAAGTTCTTCAGAAAACTATAAAATTCTGAACTCAGACCACAGAGTCCTATGTAGCTGGCTTTTCAGCGGGCTCTGCTCCTCTCCACTCTGGCACAGGCTCCAGATCCTTCACGCCTTCAGATTGACAAGTACTTTCTTCTCTTCTTCTGGGCTGCTACCTGGTGGCCTCCTCCTCACTTATCCGGCCTTTTCTAAGTGCCGTCCCCTCAGAGGGGGCTTTTCAGCCCTGCAATCTATCACCTCATGTTCTCTGCCTTTAGAACACTTACTGCAACCTGCATTACAGCTCGTGTTCATTTTTGTGACTGTTTAATGTGTTCCCTGCCTGTTAGACTCCTAGTTCCCTCAGGGTAAGGATGGGTCCATTTGTTCAGTATTGGGCTTCTAGCACAAAGAACAGTACATGTGTACTTTAGAAATTGTGTTGAATGATTGAGCCTTATTAAAAACTCCAAGTAGACTTAAATAACCTTTGTGTTTGGAATATTTGAGGTGTACAGGGAAGTTATGGGTGTAGCATGGAGTGTTCTCATGCTCCCCCCTCCACTTTGCCCACTGTGAACACTGCACCACCATTTTACACATGTCAAAGCTATAAACCCAATATTGGCAGTTTGAAATTAATTAAATTCTAGACCACATTTGGCTTTCACTATTTTTTTAATTCATCTTCTCTTCCTTTCTGGGTTTTTAACTCTGGGCACCCCACTACATTGTTCTGTGTCTCAAGTAGAACTTAATGCATCGCATGTGGAAAGAAATTTCAACTTTAAAGAAACTTGCTGGGTATTTTATGGCGTGGATAAGGTTAGACTCTAAAATTTGACTACTAGTTTTCAAGATAATGAGTATTAAAATCATATTGGAAAGATCCATGATATGACATGAGGTGGCATCTTAGGGGCTTTTCTGCAAAACGGAACAGAGGGGTTCTTAACATTTCAACTGTT
Organism: Myodes glareolus; assembly: GCF_982192425.1. Lineage (NCBI taxonomy): Eukaryota > Metazoa > Chordata > Mammalia > Rodentia > Cricetidae > Myodes > Myodes glareolus. Next base: position 10,139,184 of record NC_142037.1, read on the forward strand.
TAATATTTGGAGGGACACAGAAAATATAAATAAAACTATCAATTAATAATTCACTCCAAATGCATTCATATATGTGTGCCAATTTTTATTCAGTTTATTTTATCATGTGGGAATTTTACTTCTCTAAACAGACTATTAAAATATATTACCAATGAACTTTATCTGCTTTTTATATTTTATTATTATGTGTGTAAAGTATAATGATATTACTTAGAAAATTGAAATAACTCAAACTCGTTAATTGACAAAGAACCCCAGTTTTACTCAAAGGCTGATTTTAGAGAGAACACACGAGTGGTGTGGATGCTGCAGTTTTGGAGTGGTCCAGACACAGTAGCCTGTATCCCTGGAGTGGTCCGGACACAGAGACCTGTATCCTGCCTGTGACATTCAGCCTCCACCTGATGAAATTTAAACAACTTCTAAAAACTCTGGCTCATTAGGACGTGAACTAGCTACTTAATTTAGAGATCTCACCACTTATCTTGCAGGAAGAAGGTGGGCTTGCCTCAAGAAATACTAGATTTCCCAGAAGACCCTCTTAGGGAGTGAGGCACATCGTTTCCTTTACACTCAAACCAAAGAAGTGGGTTTTGAGGAATGGTCTGTACCAGCGATGCTCTCTTTATCAGCAGTGAAGGAATGGTGAAGTCATGTCTCAAAGCTGGGGTCATTCAAACAGCATTAGCATTCAAATATCCTGTAGCACATCCAGGTAGCCTCAAGTTTGTCCACAGAGACCTCATTCTCCCATGGATCTGTGTCTCAAAAAATAACCTATGCTTTTTCAACTGTCTTATAATGGACACTGTAAAGCTCTGAGTACAGAAATGTATTGACTTCACAGCTATCAAGAAAGCAAAGTTATGAGCAATCCTTCCTCTTGTTAAATTACACTAGGAATGGGTTTCCCTTTTCTCTGAAAGGTGATACAAATGTCTTCCTAAAGATCTTTTAAAACTTCAAGCCATGGTTTCTTTCAACACAGCAGCTTCCCGGTAGTCCAGGAAAATCCTACACTATCTTTACTTTCCTTGCGTCTCCTGGAAGGTAATGATTTAGATCCTGATTCCGATAGTGCTGCCTTGAAAGGCAATGGGGACGATTATTTGTGGGGTCATTGACTATATTTCAGGTGCTCCTGCATACTGATGTGTAAGGGGGCAGGCTGCATTGATGTGCAAAGACAGCTTCATCACTGAATCAGTACAACCTATTTCTCTCTTGAAATACAGTTTTGCTTGGCATCGCAACTTTTACTGCTTTCCAAAAGGCTCACAGAGTGCTCGCTCCCTTCAGACACTCAGAAAGAGTCCTAGAAAATCTGGAGTTTAAAGCTTTGCAAGGAACTCATTTTTGTTGGAGGAAAATAGCATAGTTTCTGGCTTCTCTGATATTTATGTCAAAATTAATGCAAGTGAGTGAGTTTGAGAAAAGTTTATTTGATAAAAACATTGCTTCCATTTTTATTCCCTGCTCTCACCACAGACTAGTTTACTGATCTTTTCCAAATCTCACTGGCTCCCAAAGTTTCATCAGATGATGAACTTTTGAGCTGCTCAGCAACCAGATAGAATACTTTAGGGTGCAAGTAAAAAGAACTCAACTTGCACTGGGTAAGCAATAGCAAAACTTACTCTCTTGGATCATAGGAAGTGGTACAATTTCTGACTTGGTAGTTTATGCTATAAAGAAGTGGCCAGGCTCTAGTTCTTGCTTTTTACCTTATTTCTGTGTTGTACTTTGCAAAAGATTTCTCTCTCTCTCTCTCTCTCTCTCTCTCTCTCTCTCTCTTTCTCTCTCTCTCTCTCTTGTTCTTCCTTTCCCTGTATTTCTTTCTTTCTTTCGTAAATCATTTTTAATTGATTATTTGGGAATCTCACATCATGCACTGATTGCACTCACCTCCCAGTCTTTCCATGACTGCCTCCCCTCCCTCATGACTTATCCCTCCACTTCAAAAAAGAAAAAAAGAAAACAACTCCATTTTGTGCTGTTCATATACTCATTGAAGCATGGTCAAATTCCTAGTGACCTGTCCCCCAAGGGAGGAAGAACCTTTCTCTGCTGGCTTCCATGCCAGAAGCCATCAACTGAGAAAAGCCATAGGGTAGTCAGAGAGGGGCAGAGCCAGCTCTGTCTTTCCCACTCTGTCACCTATGTTATGGGGCTGTCTTTCCTGCACTGATTCCACTGTTGGGATGGTTGTGTGGCTGCCAGTGAGAAGAGCGGGTCATAGTTCTCCCATGTCCAAGCCAGTGTCTCTGAGTTTTGTGGGGGAGAGACAGTCGGGTCTTCTGTGAGAGATGGGGCCTGCTCTTCCAGGAAGGACAGGATCAGTTCACCCAGGCCTTCTGACATTAAGGGTCTTCAGGCAGCATCCCAGACCACAAACATCCACCTGTGCTTAGAAGATGACCTTAGCTGCAGACATTAACGTGGTCCATGACTGTTATCAGGACCATCAACCCATGCATGACCCTCATGAGATTCAAGGGCCACTGGATCTCAACATGGCCTCAGATGGTCCACTCTCTTCAGGATGACCCCCAGAGGCAGCAAAGCCCAAGGGCATCACCAAAGCATCAGGCAGTAGCACAGACTGTATACGGTCACCTGCATCTCAGATTTCATCGTGCCAGGGAACAAGAAGCATGGACCACAAGCATCAACATGGTCTCTTGGTAGCATCATGGGCCACAGCGATATGTCAAGGAGGTCCAAGCCAGGTAGGGAAACTTCCCTCATCTGCTGCCTCCTTAGTTGCCTGGAGCCAGGGGATCCCACAACCAAGAAGCAGGTTGGGAGGTGAAGTCTGCAATTGCATACGCTTCAGACTGCCATACACCATCCTGCTGCTCTCATGGACCATGGCGGCATGCTGACCTCAGCAAAACATTGCTTCACTTCAAGGCTGTGAATTTTCTCACTTAAAATTTCACTGAAGTTTTGATAGCTCTATTTTGTTTTATGAATACTTGTTTTAAAAATATGTCATACTATTATTATTTTATGAGTATAATATATATTTACTCTCCCAATGATATAGTCTTGAAGTTTTGTTTTAAATAAACTATTTCCTCCAAATTGCCTTTTTTAAAAAAATATCTATCAGTGTTAGTCAAGTTTTGTTTTATTGGTTTTTTTTTTTTTTGCTTATTTGTTTAACTGCTTATATTCTATACTAAAGACTCAAACACTATTTGGGATCTGTAACAATGGCTGGAGAATGAGTCAATTTTATCATCACTGTGACAAACACATCTGAGAGAGCCACTCAGAGGAAGAAAGATTTATTTCGGTTCACCGTTTCTTAGGATTCAGCCCATGGTTTCTTGGTGCGGCACACTTGGTTAAAACAATGTAGCATAGCAAGGGCTTTGGTGGGGAAAGTTCCGAAAGACCAGTGAGCAGAGAGAAGTTATTCAGGAAGGAGATGCCACGGGACATGCTTTTAGTGAACCACTTCCTCCAACAAGGACCCTCACACTCTGTTATCTAGGCTGAAGCTTTCAGGAACCAATCACTTCTCAGATGCCCAACAACTGACAGCCATGCCCTGGATACAGGGAAGGAAGGCACTTCATCATCAAACCTCAACAGTTGGCGGTCAATAACTAAGACGAGTTCCCAATGTTTATTCACACTTCTTTCAAGGTACCAAGTTGCATACTGCAATTTCATGAATGTAATGGGATTCCTAGATCAAAGTCAAGGGACCTAACAGCACAGCAAGCAGCATGAACTTCATGTTCATCTGATCTTTATTGCTCCAAGTTCCACAAGTACAATATGGGTAAGAAAGGTAGACTCTACATATGTAACCTATAGGCAAACCCTACCTAAACTTTGAGATGCTGGATAATTTTCTTGATTTGTTTTTAGATTTTTGTGATAGAACTCTCTAACCAAAAGCAACTTGGGCTAGAAAAGGTTTATGTTAGTATATATTTCTAGGTCATAGTTCACCATCATTGGAAGTCGGTGCAGGAGCTCGAAACAGGAACCTGGAAACATGAGCCTAAGTGGGAATCATGGAACAACACTGCTTACTGGCCTGCTTCCCCCTTTTGCTCAGTTATGTGCCTTAAGCAACCCAGAACTTCCTGCCCAGGTATGGTTCTGCCCACAATTGCCTGGCTCCTCCTACATCAATAGGCAATAAAGAAAATGTTCCACAGATATGCTCACAGGTTAGCCTGGTGGAGGGAGGTCTTCACGTAAGGGTCTCTCTTCAAAGATGTCAGGTTGACAACTGAGGGTGATTATTACAGGTAACAAACTTGTCTTCTGGACTACATGGACTCTTTTTTTAACCTTCCTAACCTATTCACTGAATAGGATCTTGAGAAGATTCCAGAACCAAAATTTTTCCATACACAGAATGTATAGGAGTATAAGAGAGATCATGAGCAATTGCTTCCCAATAAGTACCCATCTAAAACCTCACTGTTAAACAACTGGGCTTCTTTAACTGTTCAGTATCATTTTGTTAAGATCTACTCTCTTGGATCACATGTTTTCTTAATCTCCTGATGTACTGTATTCTGTGAGTTGAACTTTAAAGAAGACTCCATGTTTCAGTGGTCAGTGTGTATAGGTTCATTTAATTCTCCTATGGATTTAGTATGGTAATCCAGTTTTCACCCATGCCTGGTGTCCCTGTGGACTTCTACTTGAGCATCCACAGAGGATAAAGCTGTTGTCCTGGCCACAGAAGGGAGCACAGTCCAGTGCTGTACAGAGCGAGAGTTGAGGTTAAGAAGCTAGGTATCGGATAGACTCAGCTACAAACTGGTTCCCTGTTAGTAGTGACTAGTACCACGATTCTGTGGCTTTGAAAATCTTTGTTGTAAAAGGAAGTAATTTCCATGATGCGTCCCACCTGCTTAGGCTCCTGTTTTCTCAGACTCACCAAGTCATTTTTTGCTTTCTAGAGTCTCAAATTTAATAATCATATCTTCTATTGATTACTTCATTCTTGGGGATTTATTCCTCTAAAACTTGGTTATTGAATATTCAATGTAATCTCCTAAATGAAGAAATATAGATGGATGCATTACACAATCTGCTATCTTTCCCTGAAAGAATTACTATGCTTTCTATTTCTTTTTTTGAAATTTTCTGACTTGAATTAGATTTTTATGAACCAAAATAAATAGCATATTCTTAGTGACAGAGTACAATATCTCTATATCCTCTCAGTGGGAAGCTGTTTAGACATGAGAGCAAATAATATTATACTGTCTCTTGATCTGAATGTTGGCTACACAGATGCTTTTGCATTGCAAAAATGTCTTCAAGTTTTACAGTCAAAGATTGTGTTCTTTTCTGTATGCAGGTCATATTACAATATAAATTTTGCTTTAAAATTTTCAACTCACAACAGGTATGGTGGCACATGACTTTAAACCCAGCACTTAGGACACAGATGCAGGCAGACCTTTGTGAGTTCGAGGCCAGCCTGGTGTACAGCGTGAGTTCCAGAACAGCTAGGGCTGTTATACAGGGAAACCCTCTCTCAAAGAAATTGTACCTCACAATTAGATGTGGTGGCACATGCCTCTAAAACCAAAACTCAGAAGACAAAAGCAGGTGACTCTCTACAATCTTAAGGCCAACTTGTTCTACATAGTGAGAGCCAGGCCAGCCAAAAGCTATGTAGTGAAAGCTTGTCTCAAAATAAAAATAATTGCACCTCACATAACTATATATCTTAGTATTCTGGGCCATTTTATCTTTTCTAACAAGACTGAAGTATAAATGAACTAGACATAATAAATTCTTTTTTCAAAATTCCAAAGTAACAGAACATAAAGGATTACTTTCATGGATGCGCTCAGTTTTCCAGTCTCCAAATATATATTTTATCCCTTACTTCTATGAATTAAATGATTCTTAAATATTTCATTTCATAGTCAAAACATTTTGGAATTAAAAATATCCCCTCTGTCCTCACTGCATCCTGTCCTGGTTAAAACAAATTCTTTCAGAAGGAGACCCATGCCTCTGTTCTTTTTTAAAAATTGTTTTTAATTGAGCTATATATTTTTCTCAGCTCCCCCTTACTCTCCCCTCCCTTTCTACCCTCTCCCATAGTCCCCATGTTCCCAATTTACTCAGAAAGTCTTGTCTTTTTTTATTTCCCATGTAGATTAGATTCATGTATGCCTCTCTTAGGGTCCTCTTTGTTGTCTAGGTTCTCTGGGATTGTGAATTATAGGCTGTTTTTTCTTTGCTTTATGTATAAGAGCCACTTATGAAAGAGTACATATGATATTTGTCTTTCTGGATCTGGGTTACCTCACTCAATATAATGTTTTCTAGATCCATCTATTTGCCTACAAATTTCAAAAAGCCAGTATATTTTCTGCTGTGTAGTAATTCTTTGTATAAATGTACCACATGTTCCTTATTCATTCTTCAGTAGAAGGGCATTTAGGTTGTTTGCAGGTTCTGGCTATGACAAACAATGATGCTATGAACATAGTTGAGCACATGTCCTTGTGGCAAGATTGAGCATCCTTTGAATAAATACACAAAAGTAGCATTACTGGGTCTTGAGGTAGGTTGTTTCCTAATTTTCTTAGAATTCACCATACTGATATCCAAGGAGGCTATACCAGTTCACACTCCTACCAGCAATGGAGAAGTGTTCCCTTTACCCACATCCTCTCCAGCATAAGTTGTCGTCAGTGTTTTTGATCTTGGCCATTCTTACAGGCATAAGATGGAATCTCAGAGATGTTTTGATTTGAATTTCTCTGATGACTAAGGATGTTGAGTATTTCCTTAAGTATCTTTCAGCCATTTTAGATGCCTCTGTTGGGAGTTCTCTGTTTAAGTCTGTACCCCATTTTTATTGGATTATTTTTTCTCTTGATAATCAACTTATTGAGTTCTTTGTATATTTTGGAGATCAGCCCTCTGTCCAATGTGGGGTTGGTGAAAATCTTTTCCCATTCTGTAGGCTGTTGTTTTGTCTTGTTGACTGTGTCCTTTGCTTTACAGAAGTGTCTCAGTTTCAGAAGGTCCCATATATTAATTGTTTCTCTCAGTGTCTGTGCTACTGGGATTATATTTAAGAAGTGATCTTTGTGCCATTGTGTTCAAGTGTACTTCCTACTTTCTCTTCTATGAGGGTCAGTGTGACTAGTTTTAAGTTGAAGTCTTTGATCCATTTGGGTTTGAGTTTTTTTGCATAGCAATAGATATGGATCTATTTTCATTCTTCTGCTTGTTGATATCCAGTTATATCAGTACCATTTGTTGAATATGTTTTCTTTTTTTCCATTTTATATTTTTTGCTTCTTTGTCAAAAATTAGGTGTTTGTAAGTGTGTGGATTGATATTTGGGTCTTTGATTCAGTTCTATTGGTCCTCCTGTCTGTTTTTATGCCAATACCAGGTTGCTTTCAGTACTGAAGCTCTGTAGTAGAGTTTGAAATCAGGGATTGTGGTGCCTCCAGAAGTTCCTTTATTGTACAGGATTGTTTTGGCTATCCTGGTTTGCTGTAGGAAGTCTTACAGCTAGAGGTTACCTGCCTACTGGGGTGTGGCCTCTTATACTATATATGCTGATGCAGAGCCTGCATCTGCCCTCTTCCCAGCCTCTCTTTCTGGTTGCTGGATTCACTCTCTGTTCTTCGTTCAAGCAGAGGATTCTGATTTGTGAGTTTAACCCTAAATAAATAACCATCTATTTCTCAATTCTGAGCTAGTGTGGGATTTCTTTTAAGCATCCTTCCACACTGGTTGGTTTTGTTTGTTTTTGTTTTTCTATATGAAATTGACTGCTATTCTTTTGAGGTCTGTGGAGAATTTTACTGGAGTATTGATGAGAATTGCATTGAATCTGTAGATTGCTTTGGGTAAGATGTCATTTTCACTATGTTAATTCTACCTACCCAAGAGCATGGAAGATCTTTCCACTTTCCGGTGTCTTCCTTAATTTCTTCAAAAATTTAAAGTTCTTGTCATACAGATCTTCCACTTGTTTGATTAGAGTTACTCCAAGTTATTTTATATTATTTGTGGATATTGTTAAAGGTGATGTTTCTCTGATTTCTTTATCAGCCCATTTATCATCTGTGTAAAGGAGGGTTACTGATTTTTTTTTTGAGTTAACCTTGTATCCTGATACATTACTGAAACTGTTTGAGTTGTAGAAGTTCCTGTAAACTATCATATCATCAGCAAATAGTGAGAGTTTGACTTCTTCTTTTCTGATTTGTATCCCCATGATCTCCTTTTGTTGTCTGATCGCCCTACCTAGAACCTCAGGTACCATATTGAAAAGATACGGAGAGAGTGAACAGCCTTATCTTGTTCCTGCTTTTAGTGTGATCGCTATGAGTTTCTCTCCATTTAGTTGGATGTTGGCTGTTGGCTGTTGGCTTGCAGCATCAGTACTTCCTAAACCTCCCCAGGAGATACCAGTGAGTAGCAGAAACATGAACAGAGTCTAGAATGGTGTTCATCCAACTATTTGCTTCTTTACCAAACAATTTGTATTCTAAATTTCCAGCTTATTATAGATCAAAGGTATGGAGAAATCAATAAAAATTAATGTTTGAAAACACTACAATGAACTGAATGGCCATGGTGCTGTAACACAGTGAAGGTTTGTGTAGGTATATTGATTCTCATTATTTATTTTCAGTTTCTATACTCATCCTGGATTGGTAGCAGCTGGCGGCCAGGAAGAGTCCACAGGTCACTGACTAAACTCCCTTTTCCAGTTACAGCAGGGTTTCTATGTCTTCTCCTCTCTAAGGGAAAGAGTCATTTTGTAGACTCAGGGGGATCAGGGTTGGGTCTATAGTGTGTATTCCTACATACTCTGTGTCCTTCCCACACACATTACGCTCCCCTGGATGCATTCCCTAGCTCTCAGATCATGTGATGAAAATCACCATGGATAACTAATTCTTGTCTTCATTTGAGAGTTCCTATGTGCTGTTTCATCACCTGCAGTGTGGCTTAGGTCTCTTTTTCTGAGAGGAACACAAAAGCAGGGAGAAAGCGGACAAGCTCTGTGCCTTCGTACTTTGTAAATTTGTTTTTGGCATTTGTTTATGTTCCTATGTGTGGACCTGTGCCTGTTTGTTCTGCTACTTTTGGGAACCAGAAGAGGGTGTTGGATCCCCGGGGGCTGGTGCTATAGGCAATTATAAGCTGCCTGATGTAGATGCTGGGAACTGAACTCAGTTCATTTGCGAAGAGCAGCAAGTACTCTTAAGCCAGGAGCTATCGTCCCCATCGCCACCCAGAAAAGTTTTTGTCTACAGAAGTCTTACTATGACCTCGTATATATTTATGGGGATCTAACCTGTAAGGTGGGCATATGAATTTCTGGGAAACTCCAGTGTGCTGCCTGTTGTTCATACAGTTTACATGAAAGAAAGCATGCAACTTGCAGCAAGCAACTTGCCCTGGGAACTAGTCCCGTTATTCTGATGATACGCCCATTTGTCAGTGCGGAAGAAATCTTGTCAGGTTTGTGAAGCATGGAGGACAGAGTGAGGCTTAGAATTGGTGGGATCTGTGTCTCAGAAGGAGTTCAGAATGACACATATTTACATGTTCTGATTTGGACAGGCTATCGTGGTGTTCAGCTGAAACAGCTTCTCTGATAGCCTTCATCTAAGATTTCACCTCTCTGCTCTCAAGGACAGATGCAGGGTAGGTAGCCTGTTAAAACAGGGTGACGCACTAGGGAAACAAAATTGCTTCAGACCCTGTGAATTCCCCTCTCTGCCCCTGGTGTCGCCTTTAATAAAGCTGTCCTGGGCAGCCTTATTACTGCTCTTGACTTGTGCTGCTTTCCAATTACATTTGTTGGGCGAGTAGAATGGATGGTTTCTTTCCTAGTGTGACTTAGGTCTCTTTTCTGAGAGGAACACAAGCTCTGTGCCTTTGTACTCAGGTGTCTCACCAAACCCAGTGTGGTTACCTAATTAAGGACAGAAAATGAAGACACAGGGTCTCAATCCTTCTTTAGACTTCTGTCTTCTTGTGCATTGTATACTGTTTGTAAAGCTCATACATACAAAACCCCAGTATGCATTACATATGTCAGAGAAAGCACATAGAATGCTAATCCAAGAAGAAAACCAGAAATTTGAGGATCTCAGCTTATATTTAACATTTCCATGGCTTTTACTAGAACCTTACATCCACGTATATATAATATACAATAATAATAGGATTATAATCTGTATCAGGCTGAAGTCTTCTCAGAGTAACTTTTGAGACTGAATGAAGATTGGATGCTTCTAAGACCCTAAGCCAGCACAATGAAATAGCAAGAGTCTTAAGTTGCACACGGAGCACTAAGGATGCTACAGCCGCTACTCACTGCGGTGCCCATTCTAACCATCATCACATAATAATGCCCCCGTTGGCACAGCTGCTCTTTGAACTCCAGATACTGTAACCCTGGGACCGGTGACAAAATGGTGACTCGGAAAGATTGTCCTGCCCAAGGGCTGCCGTTGGGTGTCAGGGATATAACTTGGCTTTAGAGCAAACTGCCTGTTCCCAAACCTGTTCTCTACTAGAGGGACCTGAAGTCAACATGGAGGAGGCAGGTCATCTACATCCTTCCACAAGTTCAGGACACAATCCTGCTTATTTGTACTTTAATTACTGGTGCTTTCCCAGTAATTCCAGTAATAACACTCACTCTTTTCTTACCCATTACCCTCAGATGGGTGCTTTCCATGGCCAAACACGGAAATCACAGAACAAGGGGGTCTCCTAGTGAGAGCTTCAATTGTTTTTCTTCTAGGGTGAAAAGGAGGGTAGGGTTGACTGTGGATTGGGTCTGTGGAGGTAAATACAACATCTCCAACACTCTAACAAGAAAAATTTCTTTTTAGATTTAGCTGGTTTGACTCTAACAATTTTCAGAATGCTTTTTTATTGGAGAAACTAAATTTTTCATTTGTTATAAACTAGATTATATGGTGTGTGAAAATGTAAAAGTAACACACAATATTTTTTAAATAAACATCATAGATGAGCTATCAGCCATGCTATGTTTGATTTATAACCTTTTAAGTTTGGTTATTTTTCTAACATTTTTCATATTCTCAGCATAAACAGAATCTAGCTCAGCATTTCTGCTTAAAAGAGAGAGACAAATCACAGAGACAGAGAGATATGGAGAAATAATTTAATACATAAGTTATCTGTAGTGAAGAATTTGCTTCAACTGGGAAATTGATTATATTTTTTTCAGAACCTGATGAGAAAAAGCAATAGCTTAGTATTTGAAGATACTAAAAAGTCATCAGACAAAAGTTTATGAGTATTTAGCTGAAGGTTTGTGCCATTTTTTCAACCTGTTGGTTGATAGGCACCAAGCATTTAGAATAATGAAAATATCTTGTACCATGTAGTAGCTCACTGTCAATAACCCCAGGTCAGCTCATGGGTCTATAATCCCATGCCGGATCTGAGCATTCAATACTTGTCACCGTTTGCACTTGACCATGGCTCTCCATCCTGATGTTTGACCTTGAGGAAAGGAAAATTTTGAGAGTCAGAACAAGCAGACTCCTGGGTACCAATTCTGTTCCATGTGAAACAAACAGAGGTCTGGTTCTAAACTTGTTCTGCTGACGTACAAGGTATTGCTTATTTGTATTTCCTCTAGAACCTTCCAAACCTTGATGTCAATGAGTGGATCTGGGTCTTCCTGGCCCGCAGTCTTCAGTTCTGTGTTTACTTCCTGCCTTTTTTCCTTGAGCCTGGTAATTGTTCTTCATCCCTGATCCAGATCTTTCTAGAGATCAGACACCCGTGAACAAATTCTCATCTTCTTTCCCCAATCTCCACAACTGCCAAATTTTCCAGACAGATCTGATTCTTACCTTTGATAATTAGCTGTCATCATCTGCAGCTCAAATATCCCCTGCCATTCATGGTGCATGGACTGCTATTAGTTGCTAACTTTGATATAATTTTAAATTCTTATAAAAAATATGATTTCTACACTGTGGATGAGGCCCTGTGGGACAAGGTACTTTTCACTGTTTTTTTTTTTTTAATCAAGTTACATCTAGTGCCCAAGTTAGCTTTCATTTTTAAAATACTGGCACAATTAAAAGAAAATTAAGTATTTGATTCAGTGAATGACCTTTATCTAAGGATTTACTCATGGATTGCTATGCATTGTTCTGAGACTCTACAGAGGGTGCTTCACTTTCTCAGTGGTACCCCTCATCCTCAAAAGATCAATAACCTCAGGGATAGAACCCATAACCAGCTCTGTTCCGGCTTAAAATAGCCTCCTAAGGATAGGCCCCATAACCAGCTCTGTCGAAAACATTTATTCTTTCGCGATGTTTGGTATTCTAAAAGCACATTGAAAATCAATTAATATTAAATGACATTTTGGTGATACTCAGTCATGAGCAAGAGGCTTCTGTTTAGGAATCAATGAGGGTGAAATCTAATGGTTAGCCTCCAGCCTCTTGCAATGAACAGAGGTGAGAGGGACTGAGACTCAGAGAGCCTGGGCCCTCGGAGGTCGGCCCGTAGCTCATTTCCTAGAAGTTATATTTGCCCTTTTCCGCCATTCTAGCCTACACTCTGAAACCCTCTCTAGAAAACCCGACTTTCTGATAGCAAAAGTTTTGTTTATTTCACGTGTAAACAAGCTTATTGCTCTATTTTCAGCCTCTTTGGTATAGTCTCTGAAATAAATTTTACCTTTTAGAACTCCAAACTGCATGCTCTCCTTTTGAGAATATGGATATTGATTCATGCTGTGTGTCTGAGGGCACAGTGCCTGGCTTAGAGATAATGGTCCATCACATAGTCAGGGAATTACTGGTTATTCTTTGTCTGGAAATTCAATCTAGTAGAAGGACCATAAAGAGCATTTATTTTAGTGCAGCAAACTCCTAGGTTTGGGTTTTGGCTCTCCTGTCTAGCTTTGTGCCTTTGAAATTGGTACTATCAAAGGTTCTTTCCATATTGGATTTTGTAAGAATCAAATCAACAAATATGTACACAAATAAAAACAGCATGGTTGAAGGGGGCCCTGCTGGTGTCCAGGCCGGGAAGTGAACCACTGGAACAGATGTGGGAAGTCTGATACCAGGTGACTCACTGTCGGTGTACTCAAAACACAGTACGATTTGATTGCAGGCAACAATCATTGCCATTCCAAGTGTTCTCTGTGTTGTGGCAGCATGGGCAAGGGAGGGATGCTTTCCCTGCCTCCACCACCCGCCCATCCATACCTGAGGCAGGTGAAAAAGCTGGCCCTGAGCTCCTAAGAGCAGAAGAGCTGTCCCTGTTGCTCATCAGTGGCAGCACTTGGGAGAGGGACCCCAACACCTCTCCTATGAAACACAATGGAGCTGACTCTGAAGGTGAAGATGTGGAAGAACCGACCCTGAGTATGTGAAAGCCGGAGAACTGGCCCCACCCCTCGCTCATAGCTGCAAGTGGTGAACCAGCCAGGGCAGTGCTGGAGAGCCCACCCTGGTGGTGAAGACTGGGGAGGCCTGGCGAGCTGGCCAACCCTGCACCATCCCAACATCCAGCCTATCTGTGATCAGCTGGAGCATGTGGGGGAGGGTTCAGTCCTGTGGACCCAGGGTTTCAGGATCTCCAAGACAAAGAGCAGCAATGGGATGTCCAGGAAGAGTCCTAGCAAGGCCCCAGTGTCAGTGGTGCAGCAGAGACCAGGAGCCTTGACCAGTCTAGTGATTCTTTGTGCTGAATGCCTGCATGTAATAATATATGGATAAAGAGGTTTCCTTCATGACACACCTTGTCACACCACAGCTTCCATGATGAGATACTCCCCTTCTTCCTTTGCCCCCTTTTTTCTCTTAAATTTTATCTTGTTTTCTTGGGGGAGGGGAACAGGTGAGATCAGAAGGCATGATGTGAAAGATACAAAGAATAAATACATATATGCATACATGCATACATACATAGATGCATGTATACAATGTTAAAAGAGAGATAGAGGTAGCTGTTAAGGTGGGTACAGTGTTTCCATAACTGTCTCATTAATATCTTGTTAGATCTTACCTGGTCTGCATATAGGACTAAAATGTGCACTTGTGCGGTTTTCTAGGTCTTTGGTACGAAGGCGTGGGAAGAAGGTGAGGTACTGGGTATTCAAGTCCTGAGTTCTGTCTGTGTATCAGGCTCCTCTGGTGGAACATTTTTGATGATTATGATACCTGGGCTTCAATTCTGACCTCTGAGGACAGGACCCTAAGCACATGCATTTTCCAAAGCCCAGCAGATGATTCTGGGATTCAGGTTGGGCCAATACTTACTGCCACCATGACTATGGAAAGCAAGCCAAGCACAGAACCTGAAGACAGATTGAGGTTTTCTGATGTTTGATCTATTTTGACACCAAGTACAGAAAAATCTTGGTGGATGAGCTTCCTTGGCTCAAAAGTCCAGGATTCATTTTTAGATCATTCGCTGTAGGCTGTACAGCAGTTACACTGCAAGCCTTGGGAGGCAGAAGCCATCCCTCTCTTTGGCATGTGGACATTCCTAGAAAGACCTTACTTACACAAACAGCTTCTCTAAGATCCCTTCTCTGAGAGTTCGACTGCAGCTTCCTTAGTGGTACTCTGTGGTCCTACGTGTTCTCACAGCAGCTGCTTTCATCTGTGTCGCTTCTTCCCTGGCATCCTCAGACGTGATCTCTAGCTAGTGTGGCACCCCATGCTGGGAATCTCAGCAGCTGGGAAGTTGAGATAGGAACATTATGAGTTTGAGGTTTGAGGCTGACCTAAATTATATAATGAGTCCTTGTGTTGAAAAACAGTGAGCTCACAGACTATGTGTAGTGGCGATCAACTTTAATCCCAGCACTTGGCAGTCAGAGGCAGGTTGATGTCTTTGAATTCAAGGCCAACCTGGTCTACATAGCAAGTTCCAGGCCAGCCAGGGCTGCAAAGTAAGACCCTGCTTGAAATTAAAAAAAAAATGATCTCCACCTATTTTTCTGGTTCCTTAGTTTCTCCTTTTTCCCACCTCCATTTTCTATTTTAGCCACATGGATTTATTGACTAATTCTGACGTTTTCCTACCTTGCAGTGAACCCATATTCTGCTTATGTGTCATTTCCATGCCTTCTCCCCTGGCCTGTGAATGTAAGATGATCGTTCTTTTAAAACCATCCTCGGGGCTGCATTTATTTTAGTGCTTGGTCATGTGTTGCATGGGCCTGTTATATTCTGTTGTGAGATTGAACTGCCAAGATTTTTATAGTTTAACTTTCTCTAAGTATGGCTTACAAGACAGACTGAATTTAAACAAACACGGGACCTTGAAGGCAGAGGCAACGTTAAATTGTATTTTATGTAGCAAGAGCTCAATAACACAGTGTTGATTTGGGGGAAAAATGTATTGGTTTGACTCTAATTTGTTTCATTTTTTGCTTTTCCTTTATGGACTCTTTATCAAAGTCCATGTTTGTTGAAACCTTTAGGCACATGTGCCTTTAGCTTTGACAAGAAGATTGTTTAAACACATAAAATATTTGGGAAACAAACCATGTTTGGGGGATTCTGATGTTTCTTTCTTGCCTACCTGGTAAATGCTTCTCACTCCTGGGACTTTGCTCCTGCCGCCCCCCCATCTTCTTAGACCCTCCCTAGGACGAGTGAGTTAGTCCTCTGCCCAAGCTCACAGACCCAAGCTCTCTTAGGGAGTTTGCCTGCTTTCCCTCCAATCATTCACTTATCCATCCAACTGGGCTGTACATTGATGAGCACACAAATGTTTTCCTGAGTCACCTTGATACCCCAGGCATTTGTATATAACAAAGTCAACTCTAGCTAGTTTAAGCAAAAATGGAGCTTAGATCCAAGGAGATGGTCAGTGGTTAAGAGGACTTCCTGGTCTTGAGGAGATCCCAAATTTGGTTCCCATCACATATGTGAGGTGGCTAACAACCACCTTTAACTCCAGCTCCAGGGAACTGGACACTCTTATATCATCATGTGGGCTCTTGTGCTCATATTCATATACCCACAGACATAAATAAAAATGTTTTAAATGAATTTATTGAAAGATGTATAGATCTCATGCAGATTTGGACCAGAGAACAGATATATGCTAAGCCACTCTGAAACCCCAAGGATGGTTTGAGATGTGACGTTCCTAGGTAACTGAGAAAGATGGGGAAGTCAATGAGTTAATGGCAGTTGCATTAAACCAGTGTCCATAAATGATTCTGTGACTGATATGTCTGAATGGCAGCCATGAGAAGAGGTCACCCAATGATGAGGTCTCTGGAAGAATATTAGGAAGCAAATCTGAAAGAATAAATGAGAGTCTGTGCTAGTGTTGCCGCTGTGGCCAAAACACCCAACAGAACCAACTTCGGGGAAGAGTTCTTTCGGTTCATCGTTTCAAAAGGTTCAGCTCATGTCATCTGATTCCTGTGTCCTCAGGAAGGCTATCATGTGGGCTCTAGCATATGGACAATCAAGAAGCAGAGAGTAAGACCCAAGGAAACTCTGCCGCAGTCCTACTCCCTATGACCCATATCCAGCAGCTAGGCCTAGTTCCCAAGGTTTTCATAACTTTATAAAATGGTACATCAATTGGAACCAAATGCTAAACACATGAACACATGTAAAGGAATAGGTCAGATTCAAACTGTATCAGAGAGGTTTGAAAATAACACAACAGAGACAGTGGAGCTTTCCTCTGTGTGAGAAGTCATGGGAGTGATTGAATGTCTGGGTGTGAGACTGGCAGTGAGAAATAATCTACAAAATGTGATACTACGACCTCATCGAAAGCTTGGAATTTACTCAGAGACAAAGGTACTCATGAGGACCTGTAGCTTGGCACTGAAATTCTTCCTGGGGGAAGTTGTCTTGGAGAGGTAGAGATAGCTTGAATGGCAGTAAAAATTCAAGAAATGATGTTTTGGGTGGTTAGGGAGATGTTTAAGATGTTTAAGGTGGGTAAGAAAATTTGCTGCTCTTGCAGGGGACTTGAGTCCATTTCCTACCATCAATATGACAGCTCACAACTGCCTGTAACTCCAGTTCCAAGAAACTGTCCCTTCTTCTAGCTTTTGGGGAGGTTCCTGCAAGCACATGGTGCACATACACACATGCAGGCACACACGCACACATACACACATCCATGCACTCACACAAATATAAATTTTAAAAAAGAAATGATGGCATGAGATATGGAGGCCAACCATCTGTAGAATCAGAAATCTTAATAATTTTCATGTTTGCTTTGGCTTCTTTGATATCCTAGGTGCCATCTCCTTTCCCCCCTTATATCCATATGTGTCCCTTCCCTCCATAAAACTGTGGTATCAGACAAAACCAGTAACACTCCCAGAGTAGTCTATTCTTGGTCAAGGGTGTACAAATGCTAGAAGACCTCTTCTATCAGGACCAAGAAAGCTCTCAGGCAGTAATGAATTGACCAGATCATCTCAGACATAGTAAGGGGTTTTCAATCCCTCTTTCATGGCTGCATCATATCTTCCTTATGTGTGGAATACTTTTGCAAGATTGTGAATACTTTCAAACCAGAATTCCCAGATGATTTCTTATTCCTAGTAGCAGAATCTTCAAGACTGAAATAGCAATATTCCTGGGTAAATGTATGATGATTTAGACAATATTAAAACATGAAATTAAATACTAAATCAGAAATAAATTCCTTTAAAAGCAATCTTTTAATTTTCCTGTTGTTGACAATCAGGAATTACAAATCCATAACCGTACATACAACATGTTGTAATCTCTATTTTTAAGGAGAACAGATTTCAAGGCAAATGTTTCCTCAAAATAAGTATACTATACTAATATTTTCTCTTAAAAGCTTATGGTAAATTCATTCAGTTTTCATAATGGCATTGACATAGAACTTTAATATGTTGAGCCAGAGATGATCTTTAAAAACTTCAGTTAACTTCCTTAGGTTAGGTGATTGTATTATGGATGTATTAAGAAAAAGTTGTTATCCTTTATATATGTACAAGTGAAAATATGGACTGTCTGTGGTCCGCCTAGTGGAAGGATGCATGGGTACATCCAGGTGAAGGATGGTGGTGTTTGAGGGGATACAGACACAATTATTTTGGGGTTTGGTTGACATTTGTTGTGTTGGGTACATGTTTACTATAATGTGTTGATTTTTTGTTTTAACAAAACAACTGAATCAAAACAATGTTTAGAGATAAAGTATTTGTTTCTTGATTTGGAGGCTTTAGTTTGTTACTGGCCATCCCTGCTCCGTGTGTGTGTGTGCGCTTGCGTGCGCACGCATGTGCGTGTGTGCATGAGTGTGTATACGTGTATGCATGTCTGTATACATGTGCACATATGTGCGTGCATGTGTGTATGTGTATGTATATGTATATCGTATAGATATGTGCATGTATGTGTGCATGTGTGTGTATGGTGTGTGCATGTGCATGTGTGTGCATGTGTGTGCATGGGCATGTGTGTGTGGTAGTGCAGACATAGCAGGAGTGAAAGATGTTGTTTATCCATAACAGAAAAGAGTAAAGAGGAGAAACTGAGGCTCCACAGTTGCCCTGGAAGGCATATTCCAAGTGACCCAAAACTTTATTTTAAGTCATTTAAAAATAATTAGCATCCCAAGTTGAAGTCTAAGTCTTTGATACACAAGTTTGGTGCAATATTTTAGATACAAACAACAGCATAAACCAATTTTTCTAGGTTTATGCTGATGTAGGTGGGCCTTCTGTTATGTGTTATTTTCATTGGTTAATAAAGAGACTGCCTTGGCCCTTTGATAGGACAGAAAATTAGGTAGGCGGAGTAAACAAAACAGAATACTGGGAAGAGGGCAATGAGGCAGTTGCCATGACTCCCCTCTCTGAGACAGCCACAGGTTAGAATCCTCCTGGAAAGCCACCACCTCGTGGTGCTACACAGATTATTAGAAATGGGTTAGATCAATATGTAATAGTTAGCCAATAAGAGGCTACAGATAATGGGCCAAGCAGTGTTTAAGTGAATACAGTTTCCGTGTAATTATTTCAGGGGTAAGCTAGCCAGGATTTGGACTGGAACACAGCCCGCTGTTCCTTATTACTACATTCTATGGTATATATTACAGACTATCTATAATAGAATGTCTAAGAGTTAAAATAAAACTTTGATATTAAATAAATGAATTAACATGGAAAAAGTAAGTTAATTTGTTAAAAAATAATCAAGAAGATAAGAATATCATAAATAGTACATGAATAGTTGTAATTCAAATTATTGACTTGGAAGGCCCTGGCCTGCTAGAAGTCCAAGAGCTTCACTCTGTGCTTGAAGATTCATTCTGCCAGAACCTTTTCTTGCCTCCTTTGTGGCTACCTTGGACTGCACCCAGTTAGGTCAGCAGTAGTCTCAATGTGCCTGGTGCTCACACACCTGCTTGTTGATGTGGAGTTCTATTTTGTGGAATCCCTCCTAACACGTTTCCTTAGAACATTTGTCTTTGCTCTCTGTCTCTCAGTTTAAACAACACACATGAAATGAAAAAAAAGAAAGATGCATTCTGCGACACTCACTGGATTGTGATAATTACTTAGAGCTGGTGGCCTGGTGTGGGGATCTGATGGAGTCAGGACACTGGTGTGGTTTTAATGGTAGAATGATGGAGCCTTAGAGTGGGGAGCTGCAAGAGGCAGTGTCCTTAAATGAACAGCAACAAGAGAGGTTTCAGTCATGCTGAATGTGGGGTATTCCCCGAGACTCCAAGATATTGGAAATAGCAAAAAGTGGGAAGAGGTCACGCCTCTTGAGCCAATGTTTGAGTCATTAGTAGCTAATTATAGGAAAGATATGCTGCAGAATAGTGTTGTTCCTCTTGCCCTGTCTTGTCAGTCACTTTAAAATATTATTCTGCTGACAGACAGTGAGGTAGAGTGAAAGAAAGGAGGGGGTGTGAAATGCAAATCAGTCCTTTGTTGCTTTTCAGGAGTGTTGAGAAAGGCTTGGGGTGAGAGAGTTAGAAATGCTAGTTTCTGGAAAGTTCTCCATCAGGATTGAAGATGGATCCTGTTCCCCATCCACTCTGTTGTGATTTCAGGCAGTTAAGAGGTAGCTGTTGGTCATGTGGCTGCACTATGGTGTTGCAGGGAGAGGAGTCGCTTGTTTTTCCCGGCTGCCCGGCTAGCTTACACCCTAAATAACCACACAGAAACTGTATTAATTAAATTACTGCTTGGCCCATTAGCTCTAGTTTCTTATTGACTAATTCTTACATCTTAATTTAACCCATATCTATTAATCTGTATATTGCCACATGGCTATAGCTTACCAGCAAGATTCTAACCAGTGTCCATCTCAGGCAGAGGATCCATGGCTTCTCTCTCTTTGCCCTTCTTCCTCCCAGCATTCAGTTCTGTTTTCTTCACCCACCTAAGTTCTGCCTTATCAAAAGTCCAAGGCAGTTTCTTTATTCATTAAGCAATGAAAGCAACACATAAACACACCTATACCACCATGGCTTCTGAACTACAGAGTCTAACTGGAGATATTTCACAAGATCCACCTGGACACTGACATGTTGAGTAATCTGATCTCTAATAAGGAGGAATACTGTGATGATAACTGAAGGAAGGAGAGATGCCCCCCTTTCTCCAGGCATGTGTCGCCTCACAGACACACTCACTGGATCGGGTCTGTTTTCAAGTTTCCTGGCAAAAAGATACTTGTGTATTGGTCTTCTAGCTCGTTAGCTGTTCCATTTTGGGCTTTTCTGTGAGGCAGCTCTCTGTGCTGGTACGCCAGACGAGGAGGATTTGAGCTAATTTTAGTTGGAGTAAATATGCCACACTTTCCCACAGTATTGGGACTTTCCATTAATAGAAGGATGGTTTTGTTATGTCACCATCCTTTCTAACATCCATTCCAACATCTCCCCTCCCTTCCCTGGTCGCAGAGATGAAGGGCCAGTTCCACTAAGGTGTTTTGCCGTGGCCCTCATTTCAGCCGTGGACACAAAACATGTTTTCCTCTGTATTTAAAACTGTGTGTTTGACCTCCAGCAAGTATAGCATTTTTCACTACCTGCTCTCTGTAACTTATGATATTTTTATAGCTCTCTGCAAGGACGTGTATAAAGAGAATGGATGTGTGGGATAAAAGAGAAATCATATACACGTTGGTGTACTGTGGCTCTTTGGGAAGATGCAACATCTTGTAGTCATTTCTGTTGAGTCAAATCTTACTTGTCTATTCTCTTGACCAACTCAATTCTTTTCGTGTTAAAACTTATATGATGAAGGTTTTTAAAATTATTGTGTATTTCACACACCGTATTAAGTACCTGGTGCAGGAAATGGCGATGAATCCCCTGGACCTGAAGTTAAAGATGCTTGTGAGCCACCGTGTGGGTGCTGGGAGTCAAACCTAGGTCTTCTGGAAGAACAGCCAATAATCTGGACCATTGAACCAACTTTCTAACCTTATGCGCTGAAGTTCTAAGACATTCTCAGTGACTTGTTTTATGGGAAACTAGATCTTATAATGCCTAGTTGTTCTCAGGCAAAGTTTGGCGTCTGTCTCTGGTGTTCTTTTATTTAATAAGAAATGTCATTTTTATTTTATGTTCATGTTTTATGTTTCATTCAGCATAAGGTCTTACAAACAGATTCAAATTTATCCTAACATATTAAGAAAGAGTTAACAAAGGATTTTTAAGGTAAAATTAAGCACTTTTTAAATGGAGGCTGTTGCTGTGGTAGCTGGTTTTTCCTTAATGTACTCTTCCTTATACTTTGGTGTGGAGTTCATGTTCATAAAGGTAACATGAACATTTGAAGAGATAAAAGATACATCAGAGTTGCCCATGGAATCTCCGTGGCACATTTAAATACGCACAACAGCAATCCTATAGAGCAAACAGTGTTATCCCAATTGGAAAGCTGACAAGAGGCTAACTGTGGGTACAGCTGATGTCTGTTCTCCGATATTCATTTAACATGGTTTGCTGCTCCAAGATAACCCCCTGAGAGTGTGGGGGAGATTTATAGCTCTTAGTTGAGGGGAAGATTTCTCACTCTTTGGAATGCTTTTGAGTCTCGTGGGGTAGGACTTTTCACAACAAAGATTTGCCAAGTCACAAACTCTAGAGCTCTTGAACTGGTCATTTGGGATGAAGCCCAGGCATCTGCTTTGCCTTATAGGCATCACGTGGGTCATGTTTACAGTATCCTGGTACGTGGGCTCCATCAAAAACACTAGTCAGAGCCCCTGGACACCAAATCTGAAAACTCTGTCTGGGTAGCCACAAACAAAAGGAAATCACCAGGCTTCTCAAACAGAGGTGGTCAACCCCAGATGTCATTCACTACCACAGGGCATGCAGAGCTAGACATGAGCCTTGGAAACACTCATCAGCATCTACGAGTAGACTTCAGTATTCTGTCTCTAGTAAGATTGCCTTGAAATTAAATTATGATGATGGTCATGACTATGCCAGCAAGTGGCCATGAGCTTCCTATCAGTTGTGTTCTTATTAGCTCTAAGCAGGTGACCTTTGTGCTGCTGGCGTTTACTTAATTAGCATTGTTCAGGGAACACCGGCTTTGGTGTTCTTACAATGCTTGTCATTAGCTAAATGAGCAAATTCTCTAACACCTATAAGAACTTGGAGCAAGTGAAAAATGCCTTAGGTCTTTATGAAACACGTTTTTGAAGAGCAAAGATTCTATTAAATGTACAATTTTCTTTTCTGTGAATATAGTTATACAAAGAAATTATATTAGAAATTATATTTTTAAATTTCAACTTCACAGAACTGTCTTTTTATGATTGCAACAGCAAGTTTATTGCTGTCAGCGTTGTGCAGGGAATTTAGGTTTCTCATCCCATCCCAGCTTAGCCTACCTCACCACATCCCATCCCACCTCGCCCCACCGCATCCCATCTCATCCCATTCCATCTGAAGAACTGATGAAAACTAAATCACACTGGCTAAAATTGTTGCACCGAGGCTTTGGTTGTAGTCTTTTGAACTGTTCATGTGCAAAGGGTGGTTGGGAGGATGGGCTTGTGAGCTTCCAAAAGGCTGATGTTCCTGCCAGCATGTCCTTCAAGCACTGGCCATCTCCCCAGTCTTGCCCTTGGTTGCTATGGTTTTCCACATCTCCTGACTTGAAGAAGCTTGGATTTGCTAAATAATGTGTGCTAAAACCTCAGTGGCATTTCTGAGTCATTTGTGAGGGATTAAAGACAATTTTCCAAAGTTGTTTGCTGGCTCAGAGAGTTCCAGTGGGGGGAAAAAATCACTTCTTAAGCCACAGATATACATTTATGATTAGGACACATTTAAATGAAACATTTATGACTACTTTGTACATTTCTCTGGAAAAAATAAATTCAGCCACAGTGGGAGTTTTCCCTCAATTGCTGATCAGAACGCTTTCTTCTACCAAGGTAATATAAAGATGCAGTTAATGTATTTTGTGTTTTGCAAATTGGGCCCACAAATACACCCTGGCCTCTAGAGAAGAAAAAAAGCACCAGGGTTTTCATTTCTGAAATTCGTGACATAAGGAGCCATGATCACTTCCTGCTTGAGAATCCCACAGGAAACAACAACACTCCGTGGATTAATGGCTGTAGTAGTTTGCAAAGCTGCCCTACTGCAAACCCTCTCATCCCTTATTGCCACCTGTACTGAAAAGCCAGCTTCCCTCCTCTCCCACACCCCAGGTTCACTTGCTGTGCCTGCCCTCCCTACCAAGTGTGCTGGGAGGATGTGCCTTATGACTAGATCTCCCAGCATCTTACTCAGTTTGGAGTGTCAACAAGACTCCCATAGACTGTGCCTCAATGTCTGTCTTGTATGTTTTTGGAGGGGGAAGTGTAAGATTAAGGAGTCCGAATCTTTGATACCTGGTGTTTCGTCTTCATGGTGGAGAGGGGAGGGGAGGGGAGGGGAGGGAGATCTGTTCTCTTCCTCTTTGATCATAGTTACTGATCCTCATGGGATCTCTTCTCTTGAGACCTCACCTAAGTCAAATCACTTCCCCAAGGTCCCCTCAGCACCTTGGCTGCCACAACTAAAGCTGGTCTCACCACTAAGATTTTTTTCCTACCATGATGGGTTATACCCTCAAACTATGAGCCAAAAATAAAAAAAAAAAAACAACTTTCCTTTCATCTTAATTTGGCCTCCTGTTGCTGTGCTAACACACCATCACCAAAAAGCACATTAGGTAGTAGTTGGTCACCTTACTTGCAGTCAGGAAGCAGGGAGATATGAATATCAATGCTCTACTTACATCCCCTCTCTGACCCCCATGTCAGACTGGGCCTCTCATCCTCATTTAAACCTCTCTGGAAATGCCTGCATAGACCCCATGCCATTCCAGTTCCTCAGCTGAGATCAACTCTTCCCAAGTGACAAGTTGTCCAAAATAAGTGTATTTCCTTTAAATTTCTTTCTGTCACATATCCTGTCAGAGCGATGAGGAAAGTAAGTAATAGCACCTAGTCCTCTGTGCAGTGAAGCCCTCCCCAGCCCAGTAACGCTTGTCCTGTCAAAATGAGAGTCACGATCAGCCACTAAGGGGTGGCAAAAATATTCTGTCCACTGCCCCCAAGTTCCCTTGTCCCACCCTTGGGAGTAAAGCTGAGTTTTAAAAGAAGAAATAGAGACTGGAGGAGAGTGAAGTCGGGGTGCCTCACCTGTCCACCTCCCGTCCCACCAGACACTCAGGCATCTTACTCTCCTCATCATCAGCTTCCTGTCCTTGACCTCCTGAACTCAAGGGATGGGGAAACGGTGGTTGTGTCCTGTTTTCCTGAAAGGTCTTGATTCTAGGCCACTCTTCAAGTGACAGTCATGACCTTGGCTGTCCTCTGCCCCCACCCCTGCTAGAACACATTCAGCTCCATGGGATTCTGACTGATTTGCTGTCTAAAGAGTTGACTGCAAAGGTCACTTAAGAACATCTTTGCAGAGTGGAACTATGGCTCAGCGGTCAAGCACTTGCCTAGCATGAGCACAACCCAGAATGTTCCTCAGTACCCCAAAGAAAACACAACCACACGAACACCGGAATCTTCCCTGCAAGGCACTCTCTGCGATTATACTCAGCGGTACTTACATCCATTCCTGCGCTTATTAGGGGGTAAACGGATGCCAAAGTGTTTTGTCAAAAAAAAAAAAACCCACGAACTTCCCCCATCCAAAAATACATCTCCTCCATTTTCTTGTTTTATAAATAACAGTCATTGCATGGAGATGTAACAAAATGAACATTTTTCATTTTAAAGGGATAATAAATTTCTACAAACTTGATGGAAAGAAATTTGACATTTTTAGTAAGGACTTCAAAACATTTGAATGCAAGTGAGCTTAAAAATGGCCCATTGCAGGCCGAGAGAGATGGCTCAGTGGTTAAGTACACTGGCTGCCCCTACAACCCCTGGCTTAACTAGGGGTGATTAGAGAACAAAGGAAAGACAGTAACACAGAGGAAACAACAAACCCACAATCTGGGATCAGCTGGGTCACAGGCATTCTGATGGAGGGGCGCCAACTACGGCATAACCGTGAAAATCCTGAAATGAAGGAAAACTGAAATTAATGCCCTGGCAATGCAGAAGCATGGGCAGCCCGTATGTGGCAGTTCTGTTAAACTTGTCCATATTGGGTTTCATGTCTAAGTTGATAAGGACAACTGACCAGGTCTTTTCCTCATGATGAACCTAGGTACGTGTAATATGTACAACATAGCAGGAGGAGTTAGCTAGTCTCCTAAGAGGTCTCTGTGTGGGAGCAACCCCAGGCTATAATCATCTAAGTAGGGGAAGTTGCACTTGCTAGTTTTTGCACACACTGCCAACATTCACACTGGGACCAGAGAAACACTTTGCCAATTCTAAGCCTGACCCATATACACAAGGTTTTGCCAACTTTCCATGGGTCTAGATGTTTGGTCCAATAATACACATTCACTAAAAGCTTCCTTAGCTCCTCACAGGTTGCTCTTGCAGAGATCTCTGGTTCATTTCCTGGCACCATATAGTGGCTCATAGCCACCTCCAATTCCAGTTCCAGGGGATCCGATGCCCTCTGCCATCCTGTGTGGGCACCAGGCAAGACATGCAGGCAAGACATCCATATACATAAAATAAAATTTAAAAAATTAAAAACTGTCAATCCAATATTAATCTGATAATTTTCCTTCTAACAATTTATCCAAAAGATTATTGCAATCACATAATATTACTTAATAAATTTCATAGTAATATACACCTTTGAATACTCAGCAGTGTGAACGTAGCTTCATAAATTAAGCTATATTCATATAGGATACCATACAGTCATAAAAACTAAATTTGCAAACAAAGCAATACTGAGTAACAAAATTGCAGCACAAAATTGTTTATGTATGATAAACCAGAAAGTTCGGTGTATGGGGGAAGGGAGTGGGAGGAGAGAAAAGGGTTAGAAACAGCAGAAGGAAACCTCCCCAGTTCAGAGTCTTCCATGATTATCCAGTAGTATAGACAGTCTCAGTAACTCTGATTTTGTTATTTCTATGTTCAATAAATATATTTGCCTATATATTGCTGTAGATAAGAAAGCATTTAAAAAACACCTTCAGAGAAATGGGATTGAAAATAAAAACGAGTTTAGCTCTATCTACCAGTGTTCATTTCAAACCCATTTTAAAGAACTGTCTTTTCTAACCTTTTCCCTTGCCAGATGGATCCAGCTGTATAGTGTTACCTTTTCCTACTTTTCTTCTAACAGTGAAGCCAAAACAAAGTTACAACAACAAAAAAGTATCTCTGAATTTTCCACCTCCATATGTAATGAGTTATATAGGTGTTTCCTTCAGCAATAGAACCTTAACATAGGTTTGAGGAAAGCAATCAGTAGCATGACAATATAGCCTAGGTTGTTTAAGGGTTCCCATGGCACTTCTTTGGCCAACAGTTTGATTAGATGTAACCCATTCCTGGAACTGGAGACCTCATTTGGTAGCAAGAGATGTCCAGTGGGAGCTCTGTCTCTCACATCATTTCAGTTTTATGTACATCTTCTTCATATATGCATGCATCTTAGGAAGCTTCTCCTGCATTAGGTTTCCATCTGAAACACTCAAATGGCCCTTAATCTTAGCCGTACTTCCCTACATTTTCTTCCTTACCTTCCTCTTCGTTCCCATGTACTTGATTGTCCCATTCCAATTGCCCCACCTTATCCATCCAATCCATAACCATCTGTTCTAGTTTTCCATCCTAGGACGCTCCATCCCTCCCCAAGTCCCTGACTCTGTATCTAATCTCTGTGGTTACAGGGACTGTAGAGTCCTTATCAAAACACCTAGCATCCACATGTAGAAGCCTAGGTTTTTAATCTAACTTGAGATAATTCTTTTGTATTTAGACAGGCAAAAGTCTAAATCTTCTGCTTTTTTGTCCCCTCCTCCTCCTTGTTTTTTTTTTCCTTCAGCTATTTAGTTTCCTACCACCATTCAGTGAAGAAACAATGCTTTCTCCCTTGCGTAGTCTGGGCATCATGACTGAAAATCACTTGGCCAGATATGCAAAAGTTTGTTTATGGTCTTTCTAGGCTGTCCCAAAGCTATGTTTATCCATCTTTATCTCTACTACACTCTCTTCATTACTGTTATTTTTGTAGTATGTTTTAAAATTGTTTCTATATTTTTTAAAAGGAAACTTTGGTCTTTCCTCAGATCTACCTCATATATTGATTTTATTTTTGAAAAGACAACCTAGAGAGTCTTTTCTACCCTCTCCAATTCTTTTTCCTTGTGAATTTTGAAAATATTCTTTAGTGTGGGGGTATGGAAATTAGTTTTACTCCTCATTCATGAATTTTGCATTCACTAAACCAAGCCCCATCCAATCTACTCATTTACTATGTAGGGAGACAGACTGTGGAACTGTTGGCTCCCAAGGCCGATTTTACGAGTAGTGTCTTGGTTAGAGCACCATGTCACTTTAGAAAGCAGAATCTGGAAGGGATGAGGCATAGTCGAAGTTCATTCATGTGGGAAAATAGGGAGAAGGACAAAGGGTTTTAAATACCTGAACCTGAAGTGCCAGTGCAGGGAGCAACATCTAAATAGAAAGCATGTGGAAAGGGGTGTGGCCAGAGGCTGCAGACAGATCTTGCCTTTTATTATTATCTTCTAAGCACGGCTTGATCCCGAAGTAGCTACTGCTGAGCTGCGAGGACAGGTTGCCTCTGGCTCAGTTTGAAGGGTACAAAACACCAAGCATCACAACGACTTGCATTTATCGGGAATGTGCTGTGTTGAGGCACCACGCCAAGCACACGGGTTCTGTCTTTTAATTTTCTCAATAATGCAACCATGCTCACTTTGTAATTTCCATTTTATTGATTGGGGAAAACGAAGCACAGAGAAAAGAAATTATTTGTCTGAGGTCCATAGTTAGCAAGTTTTGAGTTGAGTTCTGAATTCAGAGCTGTCTTCTGTGATGCTGCTGTGGTACCAAGTTTGCATTTCACCTCCACAGGTTGCAGGGCATCCTCTTTGGGGTTACTGCTGCTGTGATAAAACTCCTCGAACAAAGCAACCTGTGGGGAAAGGGTTTGTTTTGTTTATGCCCCTCCATCACTTTCCATCATTGAAGAAAGTCAGGACAGGATTGAAATGGGGCAGAAACCTGGAGGATGGAGCCGATGCGTGGAGGAGAGCTGCTTACTGACTTGCTCCCCAGGGCTTGCTCAGTTGGCTTTCTTATGGAACCCAGGACCACATGCCCAGGGATGGCCCCACCCACAATAGTCTGGGCTTTTCCCATCCAATACTAATCAAGAAAATGCCTGCAAACTTGCTCGCAGCTCCCTTTCACAATCTTACACAGGCATTTTCTCAAAGATGGTCCATCGTCTCTGATGATTCTGACTTGCTCTGACAGAAAACTAGCCAGCACACAGTGTGACCTTTCACATCATCTGCAATCAGCTTCCTGTGGCAAACATCACAGTCTTTGTATAATTTATAGTGCACACGTTACATAGAATCTATAAAGCATTTCAAGCAGATTTTTACACTTCGTCTACAAAACAAAAAAAAACTGAGCAATATAAAAATATTATGCCTATTCTGTTAGCATGTTTTATAATTGCATCGATAGTTACCAAAACTGGAGAACTGTCAATCTATGCACAGTGAAACTGCCCCAAAAAGCCCGGTACTAGTCCTGGTCCTGCAAACTGAATCCAGAGGGATAATGAGAGTCTCTTTCCCGTCCCCAAAGGCACACATAACGGAAGCTAATAGAAAGGAAATTCAGACTCCTTCACTTGCAAGGATACTTTCCAAGGTTCCAGGAACAGACCAGCAAATGGGATCGTACTTTCTCTTCCACCTGCCCTCATCCACTGCAAATGGGCTTAGAGTAAATAACAGTTGCGAGTTAGGGGGGCGACGTAAGGAGAAGTTGGCTTGAGAATACATTTCATTTGAATTTAACTCATTATTTTCAAAGTGTTCCAGCTTTGTGTTTTCTTGTGTTGGGTCTGTCCCGACACTCCCCTTCCCCAATACTTTGTGGTTAAATTTCCAGCGATCATGAAGCTCAGGTTTAATTTCTCTGGTTCTCCTGTAGGGCAGTCATTCTCTCTCTGTGGACTCATGGAGCTTCGTGGAAGTCTTCATCGAAATCTTTCTGGAATTGTAGTACTCACCTAGCTATGGTTTGGTTTGGGGCTTTGCTCATATCCCCAGTAGACTGTAGTGTCCTTCAACACCCTCTCACTTTCTCTTTTAAAATTCTCCAACTCTGTGGCCTGCTCTCTCTCTAGCATCTTCTTGTTCAGACTGTCAGTGTCTGATGGCAGGCAGCCAGCCTTCCTCGGCTTTTTATTCTCCTCTGAGACCATGTGAAGTAGCTCTCACAGAGGAGACACTCATCAAATCCCATCAAACGAGTAAATATTCCTCCTAATTTTCAAACAGAAATTAGATATGAGGAGATAATTACCTATTATAATATCAAATTATTTTTTAATTGCACGCTCAGCAAAGGCAGCTACTGTTGATCCGTTGCTGCTTAATGAATTGCCCTACACTGTACCAGCTTATAGAAAAACATATTTCATAGTTCCTGTGGATCAGAAACACGGGCATGACTTCCTTGTATCCTCTTGTTCTGTGAGTCTCTCCCAGGGCTTCTGTGACCTTGAGAGTAAACTGGAAATGGATTCCTTTCCTGGGAGTAGGATCCAGTTCCTTGTTAGCTATTGGGTGGAGATTTTAGTTCTTGGTGAACTATTGGCCCGAGGCTTCCTTTAGAACCTTGTCTGTAGGCTTCTCTCGGAATATCTTGCCACTTCGAAGCAAGCAAGCAGGAATGGAAAGAAAGAGCCAAACAGATGCCACAGTCTTTTACAGGACTTTCTTGGGAGAGAATGCTGTAGATGTTTCTGTGTTGTACTCATTGAAGTCAGTCACTGAATCCAGTCCATGCTCATGGGGAAAAATGCACACAGGAATTTGAGTGTCAGAAACCAAGGGCACTGGGAAATGTTTTGGAAGCTGCATGTTGGACAGTATACTCTCGTTTTATATATTGCAACACCTTAAAACTTATCATTATTAAAATTCTTGCCAGATGCTTTTGGAGCAATGCCTTCTAGAAATGAAACGCTGCAAAGCAGTAGAAGAAAACATTTTTTTTTAAAAAAAAAAAAAAGAGGGACATCAAAGCACCTGCATCTTGAATGGCAAGTGAGGAGATTTAGGTTTTACACTAAAGACAGTGAGAAGTCTTGGGCTTGTGGTCATAGCCATCATGTTAGAGTTTTTCTCAGAAGTCATACAGAATGGAGAGAAAACAGACTGGAGGCCAGGAGATTGGCTTCTCAGCAACGGTGATCACTTTGAGGGGAGAAAATGCACAGGATTTTCAACGGAGTAATAAAATGGAGGAGGAGTCTAGAAAGATTATGAAGTGAGACGGCCAGAACCTGGTATCTGCTAGTAGCGAGGAGAGAACTGGGAGGACTTACCGCTCCCCTCCACCCCACCCCGTGTGCTCTGGGCTGAGTAGCTAGTGTGTGATAAACAAGGTGTAAGAGCACAGGATGGAAATCAGAGCTAACAGGGAAGACAGTAAAATCTGGCAGAACTGTGCGATATCTTCTTAGAAATCAGATAGTGGGTTTGTCTTTCTTCCTTTTTTGTTTTCATTCACAGTACCTAAAATAACAACTGGTCCTGTCCATACCAGCTATACTCACCTGTGGGTAGTGGAGCCCCCCATAGTAGGAAGTTACGGTGGCAAAAACTTGAGGGAACTGGTACCATCTCATCCGTAATCAATAATAGAGACCAAGCAATAAATGTAGACACGCGTGCTGCTACTTGGCCTGCTTTCCCCATTCTTAGATAGTGTGGGATCAAACGGCTAAAGAACAAAGCCACTAGAGGGAGAAGGCCTTTCCATCTCCCTTAATGAAGTCAAAATAAACCCCCAGCATGCCCTGTGACCCATCTCCACCTCTCTTAATGCAGTTATGATAACCTCCCAGCATGCTCTGCAGCCCATCTCCACCTCCTTTAATGCATTCACAATAACCTCCCAGCATGCCCTGCGGCCCATCTCCCAGATGAAAACGAAAGAATAAGGTGAGTGGCTCCCAGAGAAGGACACTGGAAGTTGGCGTCTAGCCTCAACATGTACATATAAGTGCCTCATAAGGAGGGCTGTGCATTCAGTTATAGGGACTCTGACAAAGCAGTCCTGGATGGAGGGGTTGGAAGTAGCAAAACAGAGTGTGATTCTTTGTCTTGTAATGTTCTCAGTGGTGCCAACTACATAATCTAAATAGTTTCAGTGCATTTTTTCTATTTTTCATATTCTCAGCTGTCACCACACTATAAGCAGTGAGACCTGGGGAAATGGGACCCATAAATGAGGCAGACTAAAGTGTTACACAATAGCCAACTTTATTTAGAGAATCAGATTCTTTATACTCTGAGTAAGGTGTCCAAGAGACATGTGACAGACAAGCCACACACTGCCAAATCCATGCTTTTCCATAGAGACATAATAACAATAACCAGTTGTAATGAATAATCTGAAGTAAACTCATTCCTATCTGCTTTACTTGGGCGGGGAGTTAAGAAAGCAGGTTAGCAGGGTGTAAGTTGCTTGGGGAGCAGGCCAACTTGTTATGTCTCTCATGAACTGGAGAACCTGACAAATGTTGCCTCTTAGGTGGAAAAAAAATACTGAGAGCGTTCAGGTTTAGTCAAGACTACCTACTCTTGCGATGAGGAGGACAGCTCCTTCTGACAGCACTGTAGAGTGCCTCATGGGTGAGCTTGGGGCACAGGGAAATCCTGGTTATCACTCCTGCGTGATCTTGTTCTGTCTTCAAAGATGTCATGCAGAGCTCCACTAACCTTTTTTCTCAGATGGCAATGTCGAGTCCCATCTGTGTCGCTCGCTCACTTTGCAGCTTGTAAGAACGGTCTTCTGATCCCTGTCCAGATTTCTAGCTGGCTAGCTACGTGTGAAAGAACATAGGCGCCAAGGCCAGGGGAAGTTCTGGGAAACACTTTGAGACATAACCATTTTTCCACATATTCATAAAGAATTTGGCCAGGAAATAGACTGCTTTCATGAGATTTAGAAGAAAATTAAATTGAAATAATTATGGGGTTGTAGGAAGCAGGATACTCTTTCTGTTGCTGGAGAAAGACAATCTTTATATCATTTCATATTGTAAATATACCATTGTCTATGTTTTGTATGTAATTTGCCTTCCCGAAGCTTCTTATGGCATTGGATTACCAGGCACTATCTAGAATGTCCTCTTCCAATGAGTTTTGTAATTCACATTATTTGTTTGATGTTCTATGTGATTATTTTAGTCCTAGGAGAATAATCTTGTGTGGAGCTTTGAAAAAACTCTCTTCTTTCTACCCAAACCAAAGAAATCGGAATCTCTGGCATTGGGTCTGGGGGATTTTTTTTCTTTAAAAAAAAATAGTCTTACTAAAGATTCAAGTGTACAAGGAAAGTTCGAGACCACTTAATTATCTAGAGGGTCCTCTGGGCTCTCAGCTGGTGCTCGTAACATTGCACAATGCATGACAGGCTGTGCTATTTTGTGTCGAATTCTTTATTTCTTTTTGCAAAAATTGTCTGAGAAGCAGCTTGGGAGAGGAGCTAATTAGAGGGGTTTGGGATTCATGGATGTGCTCCTGCATGACCAAAATGTAAATCAGGTTATCAGTTGAAAGCCACAGAATCTTCAGTCGAAGAAGTCGTTCATGCATTTAGAAAGGCAGGTACCCAAGGGCCCATTAAACAACTTGTTTATTTGCTTTTTCTTTGGGTCTCATTTGTGGGAATTTCATATCAGTTTCAAACTCTTTTTTCCATGACCTTCAGTGGACAGATAGAATACTTGATTAAAAAAAAATCCTGAGGTTTGGACCTCCCATTATTATGGACATAAAGACTTATATTTAATGAGAATAGAAAATAACTCCCTCAGAGAAAAACCAGTAATTACTTTCTTGTTAAGGAACATGTCCTAAAGCTTGTGATGCTGTATTTTATAGGTTGGTGAATTGATCCATTCTGGGAAGCTACTATAAGTAGGTAGGAAGAGAGTACCAAATCCTTTGGATATCTGTTTAGAGACCCTTTAAAATAAACACATCCAGTATCAGAGAAGAATCGTTTTTTTTTCTGTTTATGATTTAGATTAGTTATCTAATCCAGCAGTGGCTAGCCTTCTTTGTCAACATGATTGGCTTGAAAATCACCTGGGAGACACACCTGTGGTTGTGTCTGGGATCACCTGGGAGACACACCTCTGGCTATGTCCAGGAGTGGAGTGTATCTTCAGGGATATTTCCCCAGGGAAGAAGGAACCACCCTCCACCCCAGGGGCTAGAATATCCGATTGAGTAAAAAGGAAGAAAAGAAAAAGCCAGATGAGCACCAGGCTCATCACTCTCTGCTCCATGATCCTTTTGAATGGGAGTGCTCCCATTGCCCTAGTCTTGGGCCACTCCTGCCACCATACTTTTCCTTCTAACGTAGGTTAGATCCCTCAAACTGCAGGCTAGAATCATTCTTCCATTCCTTGGATGGCAGCTCATAGTGTGTTAAGTCACAGCAATAAAAACGAAGCTAAAATATTTCGCTGCTTACCTGTACTTTTAACTCTGCCTCCTACCTTTTCCTCTTCAATGCCATCAAATAATTATTTCTCAAACATTCCTAAGGCTTAAACATTTTTGTTGTTTAAAATCATTCCTATTTGCAGATGTTATGCTCATATATAAGACCTTGGAGACTCTACTAACTAAACACCTTCAAAAAAGCAGCTGAAAATAAAGTCAACACACAGAATTCAGTAACTTTTTAATATACCAATAGTGAATATGCTGAGAAAGAAATCAGAGGAAATTACCATGTTTCTTAGCCTTTAAATTTTCTACAAATAGCTAAGCATAGTGTCACGTGTCTTTAATCCCAACACTTGGAAGGTAGAGGCAGGTAGATCTCTGTGAGTTTAATCTACATAACGAGTTGCCAGATAGCTAGGACTACATAGAGAGACCCTGTCCTTAAAAAGACCTAAAATGTAAAAAGTTACAAATAAACTTATTTAAGGAGGTGAAAGATGTCTGCAGTGGAGATTTCAGAGCATTGAGGAAAGAAACTGAAAAAGACACTAGATAATAGAGAAGCATAGCATGTTCACAAGTTGGCAGAATCAATGCAGCGAAAGTGCTATATTATGGGATGTTATTTACAGATTTGGGTCAGTCCCCGTCCAAATTTTAACAACATTCTTCACAGAAGCAACCAAGTCTAAAGGAAGCCATGGAGGCCCTTAAATGTGTTCATATCTATGAGATGCATATATGGAAATGTCATAATCAACTTAATCACTTTGTATGATACATATGCAAAATAACAAGCTAATTAATAACAAAATTTTTTTGTCTTTTAAACAAAACATTTTTCTCTTGGACAGTGCAAATTCTCCGCCAAACCTCTCTCTTTTGATCTCATAGAAATTATAATTCCTCTCTTCCAGTTGCTCAAACCTAAGATTCTGGGTCCTTCCTCACCTCCCTTCAATGTCTACATAAAGTTTGTGTTGTTACTTCTATCATCAACATATATCTTGAGTCTTATATCTGCTTGCCCTGTCTCCGTCCTGGTCCAAGTCTGCTTTTCTCTCACAGAGTGTTTCTGTACCATGTTGACTTCCTCTTTCAGCCCTACACACTGTAAAATCCATGTTCTTGGAACAGCAGCCACTGCCTGAAGAGTCTTCCAGCTCCATTCGGCTGCCTTGTCTTTTTCAGTCACGGCTACACTGTCCTTGCACTCTTTCTAGAATGTGCCAGACTCATTCCCAGCTGAGGACTTGTGCAGAGGCGCTCTCCTAGCATCTTCATGCTTGACTTCCTTGCCTCTTTCGTGTCTCAATGAAGTCTTCCTTGATAACCTCAGTCAAACACTAAACTTATGACCACACATCAATCTCCTTACTTTGTTTTATTCAAAAAGCACTTGTAATATAACATGTATCTATCTGTCATCTATATGACTATCTCTGTCTATCCGCTATCTATTGTCCTTAAACTCTGGGAAGGTGGAGTGTTTGCTATTGCCATGTTGGCAGGTCCTAGGACATCACAGAGCTGTAGATGTGGTGTTCAGTGTTTGCTAATGGAACACTGACTGATTGGAGGATGTATGCTAGCTTTCAATTCGCCTGACTTAGGCTTCTGACAAAATTACCTGTGCTATAATTTTGAATTCTAGTGGTATCGTTTTTGTTGATTAACTGATTATAAACCTTTTAAGTTTTATTGTTTTAGTTCAATAAAGTAGTAGAAACAATCTAAAAGTATTAACATTATTTAAACATTCTTGAGTTATTGACAATGATTATAACATTGTTCTTTTTCTTGATTCTGGGAAATACAATATAAAAATCAGTGTAAATTCCACACTGAAAAATGTCTGTAGTGAAGAGAAACATTTTTTCAAAGTAATGTTTATTTATTTGTATGTGTATGGCTGCTTTGCCTGAATGTATATCTGTATACCCCATGTGGGTAGTGCCTACAGAGTCTGGATGATGTTGAGAGTACCATGGGGGCTGTGGGCTTTATATAAGGGCATGCCATGATCTGATTTTGGTGCAAGGTCTTGGCAGTCACAACCTTGAACCTGGAGTTCACATAAAAAAATCCATTATTATAGGTGTCTGTTTAGAATATACCAATATACAGCTGTGTGGTCTCTGGGAATACTCAGGGAGCAAACTTAGAGATTAAGAGGAGACTAAACCTGAACAAAAACCCCAAGGCACCCCAGACTTAGAAAATTGTTCAAAGAGAAGACAGGAGAAACACAGGTAGGGAGTATCATCTAAAAGCCGGAAGGTGACTGAGGGAATTGCTTTAACCCAAGGATTTTAAAGTATGCTGATTTGCAGCAAGAAATAACTGGAGCCCTGGGAGACCTTCGGAACATTTGGGTCATTTATCCTTAGGACAAACAATATTATTTCTTTGCTGATATTGAACTACTTGCTTTATTTAGAACTGGAAACATGCTAATTTTTAAAAACCCGTAAAAAGAGAGAAAGACAGGAGGGAGAAAGGAGAAGGGAGTGACTGAGAGAGATAGACGTATTTGAGAAACTGTCCAATAATTAAGAACCAGAATCTTTACATGCACGTAGAGAATAGGTCTGCTGTCATGTGAACTGTTAATACCTGCAGTGCAGTCCCCGCTCTTTCCACTGATGACTGATTTATTTTCATTCTCTTTTTGACTTAGAATCCAATTTTAGTGCTGAATATTGCACAGGTGAGACCACAGGGCAACGGTATAATTGACAGAAAGATGCCAACAGACACAGAAAAGGACAAAAACTGTAGAAGTCTGAGAAATTTACCTCCAGGCAGGTGAGTGTCCACATCGGACAATGCAACATGTTCCAAGACAAAGGTAAAGACCTGCAGGTCCCTAGGGTTTCCCACAGGGACTTCAGCTGTCAGAGATGCTTCTGCATGGCCTTAGGAAGCTGCAGAGCACCGACTGTTTGTATACTCCAGGCCAGGGTTAGAGTGAAGACAGGAACATAAAATGTAAGGAAGCCATCTGAAGAGTGTCCAGATGCCAAGCTGGTACCCGACAGTGAGAACCTCCTCAGAGCTTCTACAGGTGGGCCTTTACTTGTCCACTCTGGACCTATCTCTGCTCCCACTTTCCTCTACCTGCTGGATTCCCCACATGTTGTCTTCCTCATCCAGGAAATTGATGCAGAGCTAGCATGTAGCACGGTAATAACTTTAGAAGTCACGCAAATTGGGTCAGTTTCCTAGGTGCCCCTAGAGGCAGAGACTAGTGTCAGGGTTTTAATTTTCTATTGGGGTTTACCATAATATTTGATCTAACTAAATAATCCATACCTCTAGATGGAAAGCAGAAGGTTGACTTTGAAATTACACTTGAATGACCAAATTATTAGCAAACTTCCCCTCTGGGTTCATCTTTCCAGGACCCTGAGCATCTGTCTAACATCTTGTGAGATGTTCTTACTACCTGTGGCTTCTGTTCCCATGATGCGCTTGGAGCACGTCCCTACCCCTGGAAGCCTAAGGATTTATTGGTAACTTAAAATTTGTTTCTGCCTAGTGGTACACCAGGAGAATTTTCTACACTAAGTTTTAATCACCGTTAACCAAAAGAGCTCCCTCTAAAATATGAATTCTAGTAAAATCTCAGTCCCAAGATGATGAGAGTAAGATTTTGAAACTGCATTGTTTAGCCTTAAATGTGTTTATGGAGCAAATGGGTGAGTGACAGGTCGGAAAGAAGAGTCCCACCCATCACAAAGATGGTGTGATATGAATAAGAGATGGAGGGATACTGAGAATAAGACAGTCCTGGCAAACAAATGTTGGATTCCCTGGAAGAACGAGATCTTTTATGAGGCTTTCGGAATAGCAACATTACTCTTTTTTTGTTCTTGATGTTGTTAAACTTTAAAGCAATACAATGTACTTTGATCACATTTGGCCTCCATTCCAGTCCATAACACTGGAGTTTACTTAGTATGCAGCATGTCCCTAGACAAAGGTAAAGGTTTCCAGGTTCCCAAATTTCCTGTGGCAATTTCATCTGATAGAGATGCATCGGCATGGGCTCTTGAAGTCTCACGCAGACCTTCAAGGCATAGGCATACGATAAAAACTCAGTTCTTTCTCTACTGCACATTTGCATCCTTGCCAAGACTTTTTACTACTTTAATCCATTTAAGTTTGTGGGATTGATGATCCCTATAGAAGGCAGTGACTCATCCTGCACCCTGACAATGACAAGCGAACACACTCCGTATTATAAAGCGTCTTCGTATGCTACCAAAAATAAAAATCTCTTTCTTCTCTGTTCCTATTCCTTTGACAAACAGTTGCTTCAAAAGAGGAAAATATGACAAAATTTAGGTTGCTGAATTATAGGTACTTTGGAGAGAATTAATTGATCTTCAGAAGATTTATAAACTACTAAGATATGCAAAGCTTTGCATAACCTCTGGTCACTGGGGAGAAATGAGGATTGAATTTGCTTTAAGCAGTTTGTCTTTTCTGTGGCCTGGACCATGCTATGAAAAATTCTCTTACATAAAACCTATTCTTTTCTTCCTGTGTCTCTGGTCTCACATTCTGTCCTCAGCATCTACCTTAAGAACTCGTTTCAGGTTACTCTTCAAGATCTCCATCTGTTGGGAACAAAGTGTAGCAGGTGATGTAAGATTCAATTGTAGTGTGCAGAGAGAGGTGCTCTTATTTGGAGTGGAACTGTGGAAGTCTTTTTCTTTTGTGGTACGCATGCTTACAAAAATCATTGCCTAGCAAAATGCCACACTTAAAAAGTATTTCTAATAATCACCATCTTGTTGCTTGCGTGTAGGTTGGGATTAACATTTTAACGACGTTGAACACCAATAGGAATCAAAATTTATTGTCGTTCCTTCATAGATAACCAGTTGTCCCAGGATACTTCTTTCCTTTTTAATTGAAAATACTTCTAATACAACATATTCTGGTTATGATTTATCTTCCCTTGTCTCCTCCCAGGTTCTCCCCATCATTTTATCTCCATAATCTTTTTCTCTCTCTTTAGAAAATAAAGAAATTAAATAATAAAAATAAAGCATGCAGACACCATTAAAGACACAAAAATCAAAAAACAAAATATATAATATAGGAGGAGGGCCTGTTTGTTTGTCCAAGCCACCGGACTATCTTAGCCCCGACATAACCACACAGAAACTATATTAATTAAATGACTGCTTGGCTCATTAGCTCTAGCTTCTTAGTGGATAACTCTTACATCTTAATTTAACCCATTTCTATTTATCTGTATATCACCACAAGGTCCTGGCCTACCAGCAAATTTCCAGCATGTCTGACTCTGGCAGTGACTCCACAACTTCTCCCTCTGACACCATCCTTCTTTCTCCCAGCATTCAGTTCCATCTTCTCCACCTACCTAAGTTCTGCCCTATCAACAGGCCAAGGCAGTTTCTTTATTCATTAATGGCATTCACAACATACAGAGGGGACTTCCACATCAATACAGTCAAAAGACCGATAAGATAAAAACTGCCTGAACTTAACAATATGAGGGGGAAAAGTTTCCAAAAATGTCGAGTTTGTTCTGTGTTGGCCATCTACTATGCACATAGGGCATGACCTTAGTTGTGGTTTGTATACCCAGTAAAACTCC
Organism: Myodes glareolus; assembly: GCF_982192425.1. Lineage (NCBI taxonomy): Eukaryota > Metazoa > Chordata > Mammalia > Rodentia > Cricetidae > Myodes > Myodes glareolus. The sequence goes on from NC_142037.1 coordinate 10,178,993, forward strand.
TTTGGAGAAATCTGCTTTTTTGTGAACTGTTGTCAGTTGGAAACAGTTTCTGGGTTAGAGATAGGGGCTCCTGTCCACTTCCCCGCTCCGTGCTGCAACATCATCTGACTTTGACCTGCTCAGTCCCTGTGCATGTCACTACCATTTCTGTGAGTTCACCTGTGTGTCAGTCCTGGGAGTCTGGAAGGCAGTGTTTCTTTGGAATGATCCATCCCCTCTGACTCTTACAGTCTTCTGCCTCCTCTTTCACACAGTATCCTGAGCTGAAGAAGGGGAGGGATTTGTTGGAGAATTCCCATTTAAGATTGAGTGTTTCAAGGTCTCTCACACTCTGTATAACGTCTGTCTCTGTATTTGTTCCCATCTGCTGCAGGAGGAAGCTTCTCTGATGATGACTGAATAAGACATTTGTCTATGAGTATAGTAGAATGTTTTTGAGGAGTGATTTTATTGCTATGTCCTTTTAGCAGAACAATAGCATTTGTTTTTTCCACAGGTCCTTGGCCAATTTGGTCTCAGGTTCTTGACTACCCAAGCAGTATTGAGGATGGGCTCCACCACATGGCTTGGACCTTAAATCCAATCAGATATTGGTCGTTGACTCCCACAGGCTTTGTACCCCTACTGTACCAGCATAACATGCAGACATGTCACCACTGTGCACCACAGGGTATGTAGCTGAGTTGACAGTTACCTTTCTCCTTGGCAGTGTGCAAAGTACCACAGCTCAGCTTCTCCATGTTCAATGAGATATGCAAATGTCTTCTTCAGCAGTGGGGCCTTACCATCAGCTTATGGAGAACAACCAACAGTATTGGCGATGGTGTGTGTTGTTTAGGGGTTTCCTTGGTGCTTCTTTGTCCAACAACTCAATTAGATGTAACTTATTCCAAGCAATGAGGGTTTCTCTTGCTGGCAAGAGATGTGTAGTTTGGGGCTTTGTCTCCTATTTTATATTTCATTCATATATGTATATATTTTCTGAAGCTTCTACTGAAGTAGGTTTCTATATGACCCTTTAAATGGCCCTTAGTGTTAGTTGTCCTTCCCCATATTCCTTCCCTGTGGTAGTTTGGATGCAATCAGCCCCCATAATCTCACAGAGACTGGCGCTATTAGGATGTGTAGCTTTGTTGGAGTGGGCATTGTCTTGTTTGAGGACGTGCATCATCACTGTGGGTGCAGGCTTTGAGGTTTCCTATGCGCAGGGTACCTCCTAATAAGTCAGTAGACTTCCTGTTGCTTGCAAAATGTAGGACTCTCAGCTGCTATTCCAGCACTAGGTCTGCCTGCACACTCCCATGCTTTTCATCCTGAAAAGCGAGCCCCCTCAATTAAGTGTTTTCTTTCTAAAAGTTGTCATGGTCATGGTGTCTTTCATAGCAATAAAAACTTTAAGACATTCTCTAATCCACCTCTTCTCTTCCTTTCTCTGGGTAATTCTCCCATTATGGTTTCCCGCTCTCTCTCCATAACCATGTATTATCTTTCCCTTTCTTTGAGAGCCTTCCCTTCCTCTAGTCCCTTATTCTATACTTAACTGCTGTGGTTATATGATTATAGAAAGGCTGTCAAAGACTTAAATGCTATATTCCACATATAAGATAATACATACCATTTTGTTTGGGGGAGCCTGAGATACTTTATTTAGAATAATTTTTTTTCTAGCTCCGTCTAGAGAATCCAATGGTTTAATGTTTAACAGACGAAAAATGCTCCATTGTATATACGTACCACATTTTCAGTATCATGTCATCAATTTATAAACATCCACATTCTTTCCAATTTATGGCTATCATGAATAGAGCAACAGAAAACATGGATGAACAAGTAGTAGGATGTAGAGTCCTTTGGGATAAACACCCAATAGTGGTATAGCTGGATCTTGAGGTAGATCTATTCCCAGCTTCCTAGGGAAGCAACACACTGATTTCCATAATGGCCAGACAAGATTGAACTCCTATCAGAAATGAGTAATGTTCCACTTTCCCCACATCTTTTTCAGTATGAGCTTTCATTTAGTTTATTGACCTTGTTCAGTCTGACAGGTATAAGATGAAATATCAAAGTAGTATTAACTTGTATTTTTCTAACAACTTAGGATATTGAATATTTCTTTAAGTGTTTTTCAGCCAGTTGTGTTTCAACTTTTGAAAACTCCCTCTTTAGTTCTATACACCATTTTATATGGGTTTTTTTGTTATGTCCAGGTTTTTAAAAATTCTGCATATTTTATATATTAACCTTCTACTGGATATATAACTGGTAAAGATCTTTTCCCATTTGTACACTGCTATTTACTTCAAATGATGGTATTTTTTTTGCTGTACAGAAGTTTTTCAGTCTCTTAATTTCTAGTTTACTAATTGTTGGTCTTATTGTCTGTGTTATCAGTGTGCTGTTTAGAAAGTCCTTTCCTGTGCCAATGAATGCAATACTATCCCCTACTTTCTCTTTCATTGGATTTAGGATAATTGGTTTTATGTTGAGGTTCTTCATCCATTTAGAGGAGTTTTGTGCAGGGTAATAGATATGGATTTATTTCCCTTCTTATGCATGCAGACATCCAGTTCAACGAGAAGCATTTGTTGAAGATGCTGTATTTTCAGTGTGTATTTCTGGCTTTTTTGTCAAAAATTGGTTATTCGTGTATGTGTGGACTTGTGTTGGAATCTTCAATTTTATTCCATTGATAAAATTGTCTGTTTTTTGCTAATTCCATGTTCTCTTGGTTACTATAGCTCTGTAGTACAATGCTAACTCCATGCTCTTTTTGGTTACTATTGCTCTGTAGTACAACTTGTGATGGAGAATGGTCCCACCTCCAGCAGTTCTTCAGTATTTTTCAGGATTATTTTAGCCATTCTTGGGTTTTGGTTTGGTTTTGATCTTGTTGTTTTGGATTTTTGTTGGTTTCGTTGTTTTGCTTTGTTTTGTTTTGTTCTTGCTTTTTTATTTTCTGTTTTTATTTTTTAGTGTGTGTGTGTGTCTGTCTGTTTGTCTGTCTGTATGTATGTATATGTGTACTCTTGTTTCCCTTAATAAGCTAAAAATTGCCCTTCCAAATTCCTTGGAGAATCGTGTTGGAATTTTGATGGGGATTGAGTTGAATCTGTATATTGCTTTTGGTAGGATTATCATTTTCACTATATTAATCCTTCCAATCCATGAACATGAGGATCTTCCCACCTTCTGATATCTTCTTCAATGTCTTAAAGTCATTATTATACAAGTTATTCAATTATTTGGTTAGAGTTACCCCAAAGATATGATTTTAAATCTATGGTAAAAGATATTGTTTCCCTGGTTTCTTTCTCAATTGGTTAGTCATTTTTATATAGGAGGGCTACTGATTTTTTTGTGTTAATTTTGTATCCTGATACTTTGCTAAAAGTCTTTATCAGCTGTAAAAGTTTCCTGGTGGAGTTTTAGGGTCATTAATGTATACTATTCTATCATCTGCAAATAAAGATTCTTTGACTTTGTCCTTTCCTATTTGGATCCCCTTGATCTCCTTCAGTTGTGTTACTGCTCTAGCTAAGACTTCAAGTACGATGTTAAATAGGAATGGAGAGAATGAGCAGCCTTGTCTTGCTTCTGATTTCACGGGAAATGCTTTGGGTTTCTCTCCTGTTAGGTTGATGTTGACTGTGGGTTTCTATTTACTGCCTTTATTATGTTGAGATATATCCCTGTATCCTTAGTCTCTCTAGGATTTTTATCAAGAAGGGGCGTTGCATTTTGTCAGCGATCTTCTCTGCATCTAATGAGATGATCATGTGGTTTTGTCTTTCAGTCTGCTTATGTAGTAAATTACATTAATCAATTTAGGTCTATTAAACCACCCCTGTATCTCTGATGAAGTCTACTTGATCATGGTGGATGATATTTATAATAAGTTCTTGGATTTGGTTTGCATGTATTTTATTGCTAATTTTTTATCTGCATTCAAAAGAGAGATTGGTCTGTAATTTTCTTTGTTTTATGTTGGATCTCTATGTGCATAGGTATCAGGGTAATTATTTCCTTCTTTTAAAAAATAGGTGATGTTCCTTCTGCTTCCATTTTACAGAATAAGGAATATTGGTATTAATTCTTCTGTGAAGGTCTGGTAGAATTATATGTTGAATCCATCTGGCTCTGAGTTTTTTCTTTTCTTGGTGGTTGAGCAACTTTTAAAAAAATTACTATTTCTATTTCACTAGAGGTTATAGATCTATTGAATCCTTATTTCTTTGATAGGTTGTATATATCAAGAAATGTATCTGTTTTTGTTTGGTTTTGTTTGGGCTCCAATTTGGTGGAGTACTTGTTTTTAAAGTATGTCCTTTTGATTCTATGGATTTTCTTGGTGTCTGTTATGGTGTTCCCTTTTATTGATATGTCTTCTTTCTGTGTCTTTCAGTGAATTCAGCTAATGATTTATCAATCTTATTTATTTTTTCAAACCTTTTTGTTTCATTGATTATTTGTATTATTGTTGTTTTCCATTTTATTGATTTCAGGCAAAAGTTTATTTCTTGCCATCTACACCTTTTGGATGTTATTGTCTCTTTTTGTTCTAAAGCTGTCAATAAGTTACTAATATGAGATCTCTCCAGTTATTTATGTAGAAACTTTCTCTTAGAACCACCTTTATTGTATCTATTATTCATAGATTTGCGTCTTTTCATGGTGTCCCAGGTTTCAGGGAAGTTTTATACCTTGATTTTTTATTCGTTTTTAAGATTTAACATTTCCTTTGACTGTGGTACCCATTTCTTCTGTCTTGCCTTCAATGGCTGCAATTCTCCCTTCCATGTTTTGTATTCTGTTGGTGAGACTAATCTCTGAGGGTTCTCTTTGACTTTCTAAATTTTCCATTTCCATTTTTATCTCAGTATGGGTTTTCTTTAGTGTTTCTATTTCTACTTTCAGGTCTTGAACTGGTTTTATTATTTTATTCCTCTATTTTCTTGTTTGTCCCCTCCCCCATAGACTTCCTTTTGGACTTATTTAAATCCTTTTTAAGGTTCTTGAACATATTCATAATTGCTATTTTGAAGTCCCTGTTATGCGAAGAATTATCTGGAGAGACAGGGACAAAAGGGCCATGAGGACCCTGGAGTTAAAGTTTCACTAAAGGACTGGGCATGAAACTGAAGAGATTGTCACTGAGGCAGGAGGGAGAGTGGAGGTCTCTTACCTGGTGTGGCCACTGGCTATGACAGCTAGGGCAAGTGTCTAGGTATTGGCAGCTGACATAAAGGGATGGGAATGAGTTAGAGGCAGGAACTGAGAGGGTCTACAGGAGGGAGGAAAGCTGGGTCTGTGCAAAGTTTGAGGGAAGCCCCAGGGAATGGAGGTAGAGTGGAAGAACAGGTCCTGCAAGAAGTCTGCTACAGGGCTGGGGCAAGACCAGAGAAACTGGAATGGAGGATGGGAAGAGAGTGAAGATTGTCTACCTGAGTACCAGCCCAGTGTGACTCTAGGACATTTATTTCATTATCCATATATTTCATCCCCCGTTACATGCAATTCTACGCATGCCTCCACCATGAGACGTGTTTTTCAGTAGGAATATGACCATTTGTAAGCCCTCTGTCCCATTAGAGAGTTTCCTAATTCCCTTATCAATATGGCGGATTCATAAGTAGCTTGAATACTGTGGAGATAATTTTTCCATCTTCTATGTATGCTTCCTGTGGTAATATTTCCCTTAACTTTTTTCTTAAAATCCAATGTTATAAACACAAATGAATTATTGGTTTTAGAAGTTTATTTCACAGCTTAGACTATCTTATTATCAATTCTAGTAATGCCTTGAAAGGTTTCTTGCTCTTTTATATACTGACAATTATACTGTGCATAATGCTCATTTTATCTCTTCTTTTCCAATTCTCATTCTCCTTAATTTTTTCATGAGTTTAAGTTATTGCTTGGGATGTCTGCAGGGTATTAATTAGCTGTCTTAGTAGTAGGAATTTTCAACCACATTTAAAAAGAATGTTTTTAAGGTTTCATCATTGAATGTGAGACTTGCTATGGGATTTATGGTAAAAAGTCTTTTCCTCGGGCTCTCAGCAGAATTGCTGCAATTCTCTGACAAGTGTAAAACAGCAGTGTCATTGGAATAAGCCACAGTCCTCACACGCAATTGATCCCAGGGCTGCAATTGATATTCATCATCTGACTCTTGTGTAACCCACTCTAGAGTCCATTCAGTCTTAGACAGTGGCAGAGCACATCTAAGCCACTCGCTTGCTTGCTCATCCAGCCAATAAGCATCCCTCAAAGGTCCGGACTTCTGTTTATTTTTACTTTGAACACCTGCTGAACCACCGTTGCAGAAATATCCCATTTAATGTTACTACTGGGCACAGAAGCATAAGGACAACCCTCCACCTGTAGGGAATTCCTTGCATCCAGACACCCCCCTTTCTGTTGAGATTGCATGCCATCAGTCCTGGGTCTCTAGGGCAATCAAGATGAATAACTTTGACCTTTTCCGAACCCTTTTCGTGCTCCCTAGAGTGCTTGAGGGACTCAAATAACCACAGCTCTTGGAGTTATGGTGGCTTCAACATCAAAGAGCTATGACTGCATCCACTTGGTAAGAAACTACTCTCTGGGAACCAGGATTACAAACAGGTCAGGGGGTTCTGGAGAGAAGAGACATGCATTCACTAAGTGAATTAAAGTCCCAAACATCCATTCTCATCCACATTCCCCATTCTCTGGACTCTTGCCAGTGCACATTACCAGATCCTGAAGTTCTGTGAGCTTACATCCTCATTCCTACCAGAGCAACACATGTTTCCTCCCATAGGCTGTAGTACATGGATGAAGTATGAGGAAGAGGAGTGTCCACTGAAATGGACAGACTTCATCACATGGAGTACTTGCCTTAAGTGGAGCTTTTTCAGGATCTCCAGCTGAGACAAGATCATCCTCCAGCTGCTGTTTATCATAGAATTCAAAATACTGCAGATACTCAAGATTTTCAGAGTTTTCAATGTCTAGAGGCTCAATATCCATGCAGCAGACTCTCCTCATTTGTTATTAATTCATCAATGCATTCAGGATATGAAATCAGTAACTTCTAAGTATTAAAATACGTAATATGCCTTCTGGTTCTCAGACAATAAATAGATGCTTTGTTCATAAGGATGAAATGACAGATCCAAAATCAGGTAGGTACTGACTTCCGAATACTAAGAATATGCAAGGCAAGGACATTCATATTCTGTGGGAGTGGGAAGAGGGCGAGTTGAAGAGAGCCGGGAGCTACTGTCTGAGTTCAGTGTTTGATGCTTTTCCCAGAAGGATCAGGACACACTCATCTCACCTATAGGGTAGCCACTTGACTCTATTTAATGAAAAGTAAAACAAGGAAATATGTTTGAGACCCTCTGAAAATGTATTGGGTCTAGTAAAGATTCCAAAAGAGATTGCCCCCAACACTGTAATTCTCCCCTAGCTGCAAGTTTGTGAGGCACAGAAGAAGGTGCATTCTCTCCGAGACAAATACGAAGTGTCTGGAAAGAACAGGACCACATGACATGTGCCCTGCGTGAAACGCAACCTTTGCATTTCACTTCCTTTTCTTCTTCATGCCTGAACTATGGCCCTGGTAGCATAAAGATGAGCCTGAGACCTAGACATAGAAAACTCAGATAATGAATTGCACCTTGCCTTCCTTTGCTTCTTTCTTTCTCCCTTGACTGCTTCTTGAAAGGAATACGGCTGTGCTCCTATCATCCTGCACACTTTCCCCCTCTTCTCACCTTGTTTCTTTGCTGCATACTGACTTTCCCCCACGCTTCTGTTTTCACTCTTGAAACCCACTTCCCTTTTTCGCTACTTTTCCTTTTGGGTTCTGTGTGCTCGCGAGGGAGACGAAAGGAGGGCTGGGATGCTCTTGCTGTTCCTCTCCTGCTCAAGCTCCGTGGGAGATGGTGAGACAGTGTGCTCAGCGACAGCTTGAGAAAGGGGAGGGAAATTTAAGAGAAGGGGCTCGCACAGGGAAATCCCACACAGAGAGGTAACGCATATCATCAAAAAATGCTGAAGCTGCCTGGGCCAAGCTGCTGAAGCTATAACTAGATACGCAACAGAGGTAGATAGAAACATTGTAGTTTAAGAATTAATGCGGTGATTTTTTTTCATTGTTTCTTTATCATGCATTTCAATGGCTTAGACTGCTTTCCCCCACCATGGAAGTTATGAAATGTAAAGTACTCACTTATTAGGAAAATACAGTAAAATAACAATTATGGTCTGTGCATAATGTTAGTTGCCAATTGTCAGGATCAGCAACAGGACCCTTACATTCCATTCTCCCCATTAACAGCCAGTGTTCATTCTTTTTGTGAGAACAATGGACAGTTCGTGGAATAACCTACACAAATGTGTAAAAATGGATGGAGAGGGAGGAGGAGAGGGAGTGGGGGGAGTGGGAGGGTGGTGGGAGGAGGGGCAGAAATGGAAACTTTTATAATTTAATAAAATTACTTAAAAAATATTTAATAGCTCTAACTAAAGTCTCCTATCCGAAGAAGCTGGGCTATGAGCTACTTAAAGGGGTTTTCAGCATTCTGAATTGCTACTAAGAACTCTGCACCTCTGATTCTGGCATAACTCTAAATTAAGGTCGGGAAACTTTCTGTAGAGTGCTGGGTAATAGATACTTGCAGCTTCAAGGGGCCATTTTATCTCATGCAATTTGTCCTCTCCTCAGCAGCTATAGTGTAGCAAAAGTCCCCATAGACAATATAGAAACAAATGAATGTGGCTAGGTGCGGTGCAATTTTATTTGTGAGAACAGGAGACTGGCTGGGTTGGGCCATAAGCTGCATGCATTCCCCTTTGTTCCAAATGTTTACTGAGATGTTGTCATGCACAGAACTCCAAAGCCTTTGTTCTTTTCTTTCTATTTCCCCCCACCGCAGGTAAAGCAGGGGATTTTCGGTTTTCATGTCAAGGATCTGTAAGACTGTGAAAGAAAACACGGTCCCACGTACTCTGTCCGTCCTCTCATTTTCCGCCCTGCCCCACACCCACACCAGGAGTTCAGATGTTTGGAGGATCGGGCGTGTGTTTCAAGCTAACCTTAATTCACCATCTTACATTTGAAAAACGCTGGTAAAGAGTGAGTGGACAAATCTCACCAACTTGTTATTCCTGAGTCAGACACCAGCAATTAGCTCATCAGATGATTTGATTTAATTCACTTAGAATTGGCAAAGTGCAAGCACTCAGCATGCTGCTGGGAGGGAGACCTTTGACCCAGGGGAAGCAACTGGGTGTGGCAGGGTATGTACACACAGCCATGGCACACATGTGGTGGTCAGAGGGTCAATTACTGAGAGTCAGTTTCTGGGGATCAGACTTAGGTTTCCAGGCTTGGTAGAAATTGTCCTTCCACACTGAGACAGATTACAAGAGACAGATTGTAGTTTCTCACACTCTTTTGGAGTTATTTCCCTCTCTCTGAAGAGGAAAGGTTCTGTATTTGTTACTCTTGTTTTGTTTTGTTTTGTTTTGTTTTGAGACAGTCTTCCTATGTGGACCCAGATGGTCTGGTCCTTGTTATATTGTCCAAGTTCACCTTGAACCCATAACAATCCTCATGCCTCAGCCTCCTGGACCACTACCATGACTGGGCCAAGATTCTGCTGTAGTCTTTGAGAGTGCAGCCCAGAGCTGAAGCGCAGGCAGTCTGTTTAGGGTTTGCTTTAAGTCTTCCATTTGGCTATCATACTTTCCTTTTCCTCTTAGTTCAACATCTTTTATTTTGCATTACCACTGCCTATGCAAAAGGAAACTTCGAAGCTGAAGGTACAAGTGCTTCTTGACCTACAAGAGGTCACATCTCAGTGAACCCATCAAAAGATGCAGATCTCTGAAGCTGAGAGCACTTCAGTATGCTTGATTACCAGAAGTCTTGGGTCAGCCCCATCTGACTCTGAGCAGACTCAGTGTTCTTTCATTAACCTCCAATTGGGTAAGATCATCTAACCGGGAACCTATCTTATAAGGAAGCAGCAGGTCTCTCGCGGCATCTGGGGCCGTGCAGAGAGCGAAAGCCGAGTAGCAGTGTGGACGCACGGTCATACGCTCATAGGATCTCACCATTAGAGGTCGAAATTAATCCACTGTCTGTCTTCAGGACATGCTCATCAAGTGCATTGACTGACTCGATTCTTCATCCATGACATTCTGTGTGAGCACAGGCCTGTGACAACTGGGACTGTCAAAATACAAGGGACATGTTCTCTGCCTTTCAGAAATTTAGTTTCCAGCCAGCAAAGTGAACATCAAGGTCGACAGGAACCCCGCCCCCCATACCTGGTCTTCCAATGTGGGAGTCACAGTAACAGTATTACCTCTTTAGAAAGTAGAATGGGTTTAATTCTCAGCGCTACAGCTAGACTTCTTGGCTCTAGAGAGCCCCACCGTGATTCATTAACCAGTGATCACTAGAGCATGCAGCACTAAGGCAATTCATTGGCTCCATCCGTCTTTGTACCTTGTGTGGTTCAGTATAATGTACAGCATAGTGGTGCATGGCTGTATTTTGTTCGAGCTCACTGAGAAGCTGACTCTGGGAGCAGAGTTCACCCCCACCACACTGTGGACTCAGGCAAGAATGTCTCAAAGCGTCCTCCAAGGTCTTATGTTTGAGCATGATCTGACCCCCTAACTCTGTAACAGGCAGGGAAAAGAGCAAAACAACAACTTCAGGTGTTTTTAAAAAAATCATTGTGTTCTTCACAAAATCTGGAAGGAAAGTTTTTTCTGAAGCTATAGTGGCTTATCCCAGCAGTTCTCGCCCTGGGGAGGGTGACCCTTTGGAGGTTTGAAGGACCCTTTCACAGGGCCACATAATATCATCAGAAAACACAGATAATTGCGTTATGATTTATAACAGAAGCAAAATTATATTTATTTTATTGTTATTAACAATGAAAATAATCTTATGGTTGGGGGCCACCACAACATGAGAAACTTCATAATTAGACCTTATTAGGTTCTTATTAGATTCATTATTAAAGGGTGACAGCATTAGAAAGGATGAGAATCACTGGCTTATTCCATAATATAGAAACACATGCAGTGGGCAAGCCAAGGTGTGAGTTCAGCCCTGGGAAGCTCATCTCAAACAGAAAGTTCAGTTGGGTTCTCTAGTAGACTTCCTCTAAGTCCCTGATGGGTGATGCTGCCTTTCAGCTTGTGGTTTGTTCTTCACTTGGAAACCTCAGCTGAGGGAACTGTCTGCTTTGCCCAGGACTCTATTGGGAACACCAGCCAACTGCTTCTATGTGGCTCCCTGAGTCAATTTCTGACTTTTTGTTATAGCTAGATAGATAGGTAGATAGATAGATAGATAGATATCATCTAACAATCTATTTCTCTTTATTCTTTACTTCAGTTTGGTACATATTCAATGACTTCACTCATTCAAAGCTTTTCAAAACTTTAAGAATGGCTATTGTAGATCATTCTCTAAATATACAGAACTTATACTTTGCCATAAACCAGCCCTGGAAGTGAATTGTTTCTATAATCAGCTGGGCTGCTGCTTGATTCTCTGAACTGTCTGCTCTGTCAACTCACTAACTTTGTGTATCATCCCGGGCTTCTCTCCACATCCTCATTGAGCTGCTCTTCACATTAATTAATGTTCATTAGACACCGGATGCCAAGAACTATGAGAAAGTGTGCCCTGGAAGGAACCTCTGGCTGGGAGTTGGGTATCTACCATGATTCTGAGATATTAATACAGGGAAGGGAAAGTTCTGGATTTAACTACCTGGCTTGGGCCTGGCCTTGACAGACTCTCTCTAATCTCAGGCAAGTCTCTCAACCTCTCTGCCTTTGGTTCATTTATGAAAATATGACACTGAAAATCGTCCCATTGCTAAAGACTGCATTGAGAATCGAATGAACCAACTGATGTGAAGTACTTAGAACAGAACCTGTCATGTGACAACCACCACATAGATGCTGCTTACTCTTGGCTGTTGGGACCCCCTGATTCCTAGAGAGAAAGGGCATGTCCCATGGTCCCAGAACTTCTCATGTTGTTCCCTTTGAGACCACATGATCACATTATGTCATAAAGTTATAATGCATCCTGTTGTTTTCTGTAGTCATGGTGATGTGAAGAACAGGAAGATGCATTGCTTTTAAGAAACTTCTCTTGGAAAGATTCTTAAGTGGTGCTTCTTTCTTTGAGTCTATTTTACAGCTGCTGCTGAGGTGAACATGCTTAGTTCAAGTCATGTACTTCAAAATGGCATAATTTTGAAAATAACCCCAAATCCATAAGGTCACCGGGTAGTCAAAGGACATCATGTCCTCCCTGACATGGGACACTTTGTCTCACTTTATCATGGGTTCCCAAAGCAAGGCCACCTGCTACAGCCAATATCTCTCAAATAGTTTTTCCATGCATTTTATAATAAATATTTATGGCAGTGAATTTTGTTGCACCCATTTCTCTATGTCCCAGCTTTCAAAATTCAAGGACCAAAGAGCAGTAGTGACTGGCCAGAAGGTGGGACTGATGATGACCCCTTTAACAGGATCTGTACTTCAGGAAATGCTGAGAGACTCTAGGCAAGCATGTGTAGAAAGGATGGGGAATTGTGAACACAGTTCGGGCTTCAAGTGGGTCTCCTTTCTAAATGTAGTGAAGGTCTGACTTGATTTGATCTTGAGATGCAGAAGAGTCTAGCAAACACGGTGCCACAAAGGCTATATTTAGGAAGCTGTAATAGGATAGCCTGCCTCTGTCACATCCCTGGGGTCCCACTGGGGACTACACATCAGTGATTAGCAAGGCCAGGTACCAGAGTTGCTCCAGTTACCTATAGTTGCAATAGGAAGATTTCTTTCTCCTCCAAGCTAATTTCTAGGTCAAACCCACAGCCAACTCAGATGTCTGACTTATTGTTTTAAGTGGAGGCTCTTTCCTACTGACTTCATTCGTGAGCCTGAAGACCACTGCCTGCCGCAGCCTCAGATCCGGTGGAGCCAGAGGCGTGTGTTTTTGTTATGTAACATCCTGTGCTACTTCTACAGTTCCTGATTTTCTTTTTTTACATCAGGTCCTTCCTTCTTGTCTTCCTGCCTTCCTGTTTTCATACCTTCCAGCCTTCCTTTTATTCCTAATAAGAAACAAGGTAAGGAAACAGCTGTGAAGGTGTTTGCGAAGTTGCGAGCACTGTGCAAACCTAAGGTGCTCTGCACCATATGTCTGGTGTCTGTTGTGAGCTCGGAAGGGGGATGGGAAGGCTGCATGCTCAGCATCTGTCATGCATGCATCCGGCAAAGTATTAGGCCTCTTGGTTGTTGTTGTTTATTTATGTTTCTTAACTTGTCATCTCGACCCTGGAAAGATTTTTCTCTTGACATGGAAAACTGAGCCTTGGAAAAGTTATGTAATTTTCATCTGAAGTCATGCAGCTACAACTAGAGACTATGGACTGGAACCTGCCCCCTGAAATCATTGCTCTTTCCATTCGCCCCTCCCTCGCTCTCTCTGACTTACAGTGCTGAATGGCACAAACCTCCACTCTGAAGCTGGGGCTCCGCCAGAGCTCCACATCTTCCCCTTGACCTCACCACGTTCCTTCCTCCCGCTGGACTCTGCCAGGGAGGCTTGGGAGGCACACAGGGACCCTTGCTTTGTAGTCAGGATGCTTCTGGGAAATCTATATGCTGCTTCTTTTCTCAACAACTGGCATTTAGGACTCCTAGAAGCAGAAAGTTTGCCACCTGAAAGCATAAGAATTTTTCAGTCTTATACAAATTAATGCACACTATCTGTCTTGGATCCTGGGAGGGAAATTTAGCATAAAACTAATTTGTACACTCCTTTATATACCCACGCTCCCAGCCATAAGACACGGCAAGCCAACATCACCATCACATCCTCCTCTTGTCTTACTCTCCTGCCAAAGCAGAGGCTAGTTGTAAAACAGCATCTGCATGTCTTGTCCTCATTGTAATTCCTCCTTCCACTATCAAGCTCTTTCTGGGACAGCATCCGAGTTCTGGTTGTAAGTGTTATCATCCACCACAAAGGCCAAGCAATGACATCACAGACTGTTTACAACACTGCCCGTTTGTGCTGCTTTCAAAGACTTCAGTGTGTTCTCCATACCATCAGCTGACTGAGGGATGCCCCCTTCACTTATGAAGATGTGAGATATGCCATCCCTTATCATATAGAATAGGACCATCCGTGTGCATGCTACTGTGGGTGGAACAGCCTCGGTTGTGTGTCACATAATCACCAGAAAAGACATTGCACTCGCTACAATAACAAGAAGGCATGCCATTCCATACCATGTCAGGATTGCTCTCACCTGGCCTAGCTTTGTGTGTCTTGTCATCGACTGCATGGAAAAAGCAACTCTTCTTCCAAAGCTCATTTTTTTATTATGTAATGTCCCTGATTGAGTGCCAAATGCTTCTTCTATAGAGATAGGACACGTTTTGGTCATTCCAGATAAATCACCAATAATGTGCCAAAGAAATGTTTCCACCGCTGGTTAGCCTGGTCCACCACAGGCTTAATTGGGGTTACTTACCAAAGCATGAATGACAGATTACTAACAGGAACATAAAGGTTAAGTCTTTCCACCAGCAATTGTGAACTGTTTATGTGTCCCCCAGGAGGGGAATGGGTGTTAACTGAACTCATTCCCTCAAGTGGAGATAATCTTGCTGCGTTCAGGATGGGAGGAAGGACATGCGACAGAAATAAGTCAACTCAGAATGATCACTAGTCATTGGTCTACATCCAACAGAGCAATTTGCAATACTACAATTCATTTTTTACTACAATTGTGATTGTTAGTGTTTGTGTTTGGCGCATGCCTACGTGGGTACATGTGAGTGTGTGTGTGTGTGTGTATGTGTGTGTGTGTGTGTGTATGTGTGTTCAGGAATACAAATATCATAGTGTATATGTGGAGGTAAGAGCACAGCCTTGGATGATGGTCCTCCTCTTCTACCTTGTTTGAGGTAACATCTCTTGCTTATTGCTGGCTAGCTGGCCAATGAGCTTCTGGATGATTCTATTGCCTCTGCTTCTCATCTCCACTGTAGGAGCCCTGGGATTAAAGACACATAGCTTTATGTGAGTTCCATGGATTCAAGCTTAGGTCTTCAGACTCAATAGCAAGTACTTCACTCACTAAACTATTTTCTAGACCCTTTAATCATGATTCTAAGTTTTAGCAGACATTCTTTTACTCACCCAGGACCTTTTAAAAGCTAAGACTGAAGACAGAACCTAGCCAGTACACTGGTTTGGCTAGACTGGCTGGCTGGTGAGCTCCTGGGGTTCTCCTGTCTCATCTTCCATCCTCAGCCGTGGGGCTAGAGATGAGGACTTAGGTCCTCAAACATGCATGGTGATAACTCTACCCACTGAGCCATCCCTTCAGTCCCTGTAAAGCACCTATCATTGCTCCTTGCATATGATCAAATGTTTTACGTATTTTGGATATTAATCTTTTTGACAAATGATATGTGTTTTCCTTTCATGGGATTGAGAAAGCTGAAACAGTTTCCTTTTAGCACAGTACTTTAAAGGGGAAAACTCCAATGAACATTTTCAATGAAAAGCATTAATTAATAATGGCAGAAAGAGTAGAGAGAAGTGTTGGAGATGAATCATGCACATCCCTATATTAAGTGTTGAGTAATAAGCTCTCTTACAAGTCGGGCAGTGGGTTGGACTAGAACTTTGTCGAATCCATCAGTGAAGAACGAAAGTGCTTTCCTGAAAGGATACAGTCCTCTTGGTTTCTGAACAAATTGAGGTACAAAATGTAGGTTAAAAGATGTGCCTAAATACAGCTCATGCACTATGAGAGAGGAGGGGAGATGCTGAGAGTGTTGGCTCTCTTGGCTACCTGGGTAGGTGAAGACACTCAGCAGAATCCCTTCAAAGTATTCCCAGGGGAGGTTCTGGGTATGGGAGAGCCAAGAGAATGCTGTCCTTGAAGAGCTGAGCAGAGTAGAGCATATCCTTTCATTCCTTTCATGGATACCCATCCTGTTTGCAGCTCCTCTTCCCCAGGTGTGCCATGAGCAAAATGAGAATTGCTTCAGCAAAGTCCATCTTGGGGTGGGAAAAAAAAACTATTTCAAACTAATGAAGTTCTCAAACCACCAAGGTGTCACCAAGGTTTTCTCTTGCGAGGGCTGCCTTGTAAGAATGAAGGATGTCAGCACTACCCTGTTTTATTCATCACATACCGTATTCTCATTCTTCCCACTAATCTTGTCAACTCTTCCTAGACAATGTAGGTGACTTGAAGCATCTTCTCCTTAATATTATAGTAAAGAATATAATGCAGTCCTGCTCTGGAAAAAGAAATAAATTCATGGATCTTAGCAGTTAGGATGTAATTGGTATGTTGGATACATAGGAAATCATTTTTTTTAGCTCTTACAGATCATAAATATGCATTAAACAAACACCAACAGTTGTTCCTAAACTCTCCCAGAAATTTAGGAAAAACTTCGAAGTGGGAAACAATAGTCTTGCATTATTAATTTTATGAAGTACCAGCAAACTATCCTGAACGCTGTTAAAGGTATGCTTACATTGCTTATGTCTATTCTTCTTCATGAATCTTAGCAGATTTTTTAAATTCTTTTTATTATTATTAGTGTATGGGCGTTTTGCCTGCATGTATTTCTGTACACTATGTACATACCTTTTGTCCTGGGAGGTCAGAAGAGAACATTAGCTCCCCTGGAACTGAAATTATAGATGGTTGTGAGCTGCCGCCATGTAGGTGCTGGGAACCGAATTTGATCCTCTGGAAGAGCAACCAGTGCTCTGAACAGCCATCCCCAGTGTTACTAGATTTTGAGTTGACAAAATGATCAACTATCAAAAGCACACATATTTTTATGCATATTTTCATGAAGCTAAAATTAATAGTGTATTTTTTACTTATAATCTGTTCTGTCCAGCTTGTTACTATCAAGCAATGGGATGGAATATCATGTTCTTGCAGGCTGTTTGACAGCAGTTATTAGCAGCAATTCCCCCACACAGCCAAGTGCAAAGTCACTTTGGTTTTTTTCAAGTGCTTGCTTTGGAAATGAAAACATTAAATATTGGTTTTAAGAAAATTACTTTTTCCACATGAGACTGTTAAGAAAAAGAAACCTCACTGCTACACAGCCAGGAGTGACATATTTCCAAGTTTCCAATGGTGCACTTGGGAGACATTCATAAATCAGTAAGAGTCTGGCATGACTACATTTAAGTCTATGGCCTTAGGGAACTCATTCCATGTTTCTAATTTCTATTTGTCTTTGAAGAAACAGATCAAGATATTCTATTAAATAGTCTTTGAAGTCATATGGGATAAACAAAATGCTAATTATTTTTGAGATGACACTTATGATTTGCTTTAATATAACTTTTGAGTTGAGTTAATCTGTTTTGTTGAAAATAATTACAAATTTATTAGTATATCTTTGAAATACAATACTTTCTTGTCATTTGTGATGTCAAAATACACAATAACAAAATAATACTTTCATTTTTAGTAACTGTGCTATAAAGCACTTTCAATTCTTGTGGAAACTATATATTTCATTATTTTGATGAGTGCTAAGTTTTAAAAATTTTAGCTTTCATTTTTAGCTTTAGGATAAAAATGACTTGTTACTGATGTGTCATGAATATGTAAAGCTTAATTTAATATTAATTTTACCTCTTTAGGGAAACATGTAAAAGAAGACAGAACCAAGTATAATAAACAACAAAAAATTCACACTTTAAAATTAATAACAAAGTCACCATTTAGGAAAAAGAATTTCAAATGATGTTTAGTACAAAAATATGTGAAATACAGAAAAACAGAAATAAAAAGCACTCCACAAACACATTGTGTGATCAATATCCTGGTAATGCTTCCAATCCTGGCCTTTGAAGGCTGTGTCCTGACTAGACACACCATTTTCTGTGCTGCTTTTTACACATAGCATTACAGTCATGCAATTATAGCAAGTTCTATAGGTTACCACAAACTTCAAAACTTTTATTCCAGTTCATTATTCATTTAGTTTCTTTTCCTATTGAGTGATAAAATCCCTGACAAAAGCAGCCTAAGAGAGAAAGGGTCAATTTGGCTCACAGTTCTCAGGGCATACAGTCCATTATGGCAGGAAGGCATGGCCGTGGGCAGGGAAGTCATAGCAGTGGGTAAGGAAGGCATGGCAGTGGGTAGGGAAGGCATGGCCGTGGGCAGGGAAGGCATAGCCGTGGGTAAGGAAGGCAAGGCAGTGGGCAGGGAAGGAGTGGCAGTGGGCAGGGGAGGCATGGCAGTGGGCAGGGAAGGCATGGCAGTGGGCAGAGAAGGCATGGCAGTGAGCAGGGAAGGCATGGCAGTGGGCAGGGAAGGCATGGCCGTGGGCAGGGAAGGAGTGGCAGTGGGCAGGGAAGACATAGTGACTAGAGCAAGACGCTGTCTGATCACACTGCAGCTACACCCAGGAAGCAGAGAGAGAACTGGAAGTAGGGCCAGGCTCAAACCTCAAGACTCACCTTAAGAGAAGCAGTTCCTCCAGCAATGCTTCACCTTCTAAAGTTTCCTCAACTTTTCTGAACAGCACTACCAGCTGGGGACCAAGTATTCAAACAGATGAGCCAATGGAGGACATTTTACATCCAGACCACCAGAGTCATCAAACTTTTTCCCTACTGGCATAACATAGTAGTTATGCCATTGTTCTTAGTGTGTGTGTGATACTCTGATAGGAACTGAACTTCCTGATTCCCCTCCGTTCCATTTACCCACTGGTCCTGTTGAGTTTGTTAGATAGACTTTGTTGCATTTACTTAAAAAGTCCTAAAACTGAAAAGGTTGGGACTGTATCCTGGCTCCAAACAACAGGAGACTAGAAGTCAGATGGCAACATGGTAACAACATCATGTAATTATAGGGCAGATATGTGCACATGTTTCACAAAGTTTATTTGTTGTGATTTAGTGTCTTCTGGATCCCGGGAGAAGTTGAAACATCATCTCTGCAGCAGATGCATGCAGAATGCTCTGTGGATTAGGACATACATCTGCAACATTCTTAACTGAGAAAATAAGAAAGGCAATATATGATAGCTTACAAAAACAGATGTTCCAAATGAAGCTTCAGGACAATTTAGATCTTTCCCATAAAGCCACCTCTTACCCAATAAAGGACTAATTTTGTCTTTAAACTAACTACATAGGATTATTAATTGTGCTTATTTTAAATTTAGTACAAAAGATCTTGCAATTTGTGTGCGGTTCTCAATTCAATATCATTGTCATTTTGGCACATTTGCAATCATGCTGAGAATGGCTAATTTTAAATTCTGCAATAGGTTGGGCTCTATATCGTTAGGTAGGTGTTTATTATCTTTTTTCCCTCTAGGTGGTTTATGTTTTGTTTTCATATTTTGCTTCTTTACAGTCTGTCTGTCAAATTTTGTTAGAATAATTCTTTGGCTCCAAATCAGAATCTCAGTGACTTACAGTGCACTTCTGGCCACACACAGCTTAGTGAGTGATTTGCTGTTCATCTGGGCTCAGTTGGGCTTCCTTCAGGGCATAGGGCTACTTTGGGACTGTCCCATGGATCAGGCTCGTGGGCATTGGTCACTATGGTACATTTTCCCACTGGCAATAGCTAAAGCTCAGGAGAGAAATCCAAACTCAACAAGCATATTTTAAGCTCCAGTCTGTATTACTTTCACCAATATCCCATTGATCAAAGCAAGTCACATGCCAAGTCAAGTATGAATTTGGAAATACATTCTGATATCCTCAGCTACGACCAGGAACCTATTAGAAGAGACAAAATGACACTAGTAATTCTGTTTACCACAGTGCTTAACACACTGGAATTTCAGCATTTTTTTTCTTTTTTCTTTTTTTTCTGGATTGACTTGCATAAGTCAGCCTGAATTTTTCTGTGTATTTTTAAAAGTGCCTTTTATTATTCCTTTTGTCTTCTTCCTAAGTAGCTTTCGGTTCTGTTTCATGAGTATGCATTGCCCTACCACCCAACCAACTACACCACACAGAATCTTTGAGCAGAAGGCATTCTCCTGTCATTTCACAGATAAAGGAAATTGAAGTCTGAAGAGATTAGGTGATTGTCACAAGAACACAAGGCTAGTCATGGACAATATATTTTAATGACCACAATGAACAGGACATTCTAACGTCCCTCTTCCGCTTTAACTCATTCTGTGCCCCATGAATAATGCCAATGCCACTTCCCAGGAGGAATCCCGCTGACCTGCCTACACTGGAACGCTGAAAACAGAATAACAGATTACCTGAGGCAGAAGGAACCCAAGTGAGCCCTGCCTGAAAATTGCCCAGCAGGCAGCAAGCTCTCTCCTGCTCGGGCAGAGGTACCAGAACCCAGGGCCGCTGGGCTCTGGGTTAGTCTCACTGATCTTTTGAAGGCCAGCTTTGACAAGTTACTTCCAAAGGCACCTTTGAAAACGTTCTTCTGAGTCCTCAATGTCACTGGGACGCTAGAGCAGTATTTCTGTGCAAAATTTTAGACACGCTTGATCAAACTCTTCTGTGTAGTAAAGAGCTATGAAATTAGGATGTTTTCGGTATTTCAGAAATGTGCAAGTTCAAATTAATGTGTTCACATATTTTGCCTGAATGGCAAGAGCACTCTAATCTTATTAGTGTTTATAAAGTGGTTAATAATTTAATTTATGTTCTCTCTCCATTTGAGATTCCCAGAGAAACTGAGTAGTTCATGAACATCACACAAGATTTGCAAGGAGAAAGGGTGTGCCTGCTCACACACGGGCACATGCTCCCCTCAGCTCGCTCTCTGGCTACCTCACTAGTGTCCTTCTGTGCTCTATGGCCAGGAACCAGCTGTGCCTCCTTGCTGCATTCAGCAGGCATAATTCAGTAGAGTGGCAATGTTTGCATAAAAAAAAATAAAAACATGGGAGGGGATGTAGTAGGAATGGTGGGCCGCTTCTCGCCGACCGCCCGGCTAGCTTTACCTGAAATAATTACATGGAAACTGTATTCATTTAAACATTGCTTGGCCCATTAGTTTCAGCCTCTTATTGGCTAACTTTCACATCTTGATTAACCCACTTTTAATAATCTGTGTAGCACCGCGAGGTGGTGGCTTACCAGGAGGATTCTAACCTGCGGCTGTCTTGGAGAGGAGAGTCATGGCGACTACCTCACTTCTCTTCTTCCCAGCATTCTGTTCTGTCTACTCCACCTATCTATGTTCTGACCTATCAGGCCAGGCAGTTTTTTTTATTAATTAGCCAATGAAAGCAACAGAAATACATAAGCCTCTCCTACATCAAGGGGAAAGAACCACAACTCATTTGTTTGGTGTTTGGTGCCTTGAGGAGCAGCTTCTGCTGTCTTTTCTGTTCTTTTTTATTTTGTCCACTTGTTCTTAAGGCTTTTGCTCACAAGTTTGACATATTAGGTGTCAAACTTAAGTGAGGCATGGACGGAAATCACATTGTCTTCGTGTGATCTAGTAACACCCCTGTTTCTGACTTGGGCTGTGAAAGTGTCTTGTAAGAGTCATGGTATTTAGATGAGAATTGGCAGTTTTTCCTTTAGCAGATGTGACGAAGTTCTCTGAGCTGGAGGAGAATAAAAGTGACTCTCAGTTACAAAGCCCTGCGAGGAGAGGTCTTGCTCTCTAGAAATGAAAACTTTAACTTTCCAACGATGAATCTCTTAATTATTCATAAGTGTAGTCTGGAAATACTTTTACATCCGAATTTATGAATCACTTCACTCATTTAACTCTGTTTAGAAATCAAACCCACATTTTTCTTATGCTCTTTTGTTTTGTATAGAAGAGATAGGAATTTGTCTTCTCCATCTAGTAACTTCTGGTTTGTTGGGTTAGGAGATGACTTCTAGTAACTGAAATTTCAGAAGGAACCATGGTACTGTATCTTGGTTAATTTGGAATTTCTTTTATTTAATTTATTTCATCTAATTTATCTATTTATTGGTCTTCTTTAAGACAAAGTCTCACTATACAGCTCTAGGTATTCTGGAACTCACTATGTAGGCCAGGCTGGCCTCGAACTCAGAAAACTCCACCTACCTCTGTCACCCAAGGTCTAGGATTAAAGGTGTGCATCACTAGATTGGACTGGGATTTTTTTTTAAATCATACTGCATTAACACGTGATTACATTTTCTAAAAAAAAAAGTTAAATTTGCAAATTTGGTCAGAAATTCTGACAACTTCACTGTGGTTGGCTGAAATATTGAGAGTAAACCTTGAAGGAAGCTTTCCTGGTTTCCTTGAATGACTATAACCTGACAGCTTTGGGGAGAGAGTTTTAAGTTGGCTCACGCACCAAAGGCTCTCAGTCCACGGTAACAGAAAACTCATGGTACACGACAATAGCATCATGCAGTAAGGCAGTAAGAGGTCCTTACATTACAGTAGACCAAGAAAAAGATAGTTGGACAAAAATCAGGGGTGGGGATAACCTTCAAAGCCTATAATCTACTTTTAACAGCCGGGCCCCACTTCTCAAAGCCTCCACTGCCTTCAAAATAGCACTGTAAACTGGGGACCAAGCAATCAAAACATGAGCCCCTGGTGGCTACTTCAGACTCAAATTTCTATAACATTCTGGGTGGTCCTGGAACATTCGTGGCCACTTGATAACGCAAAATGTACCTAGTAAAACTTCAAGAACCCATGCAGTTTTAACAGACTCAGGACTGCTTCAAAGGTCCAAAACCCAAAACTTCTTCTGAGACTCAAAGCAAGTGCTTAAAAGTAAAGTAACTATAAAATCAAAACACTTGGCACCCACCACCACCAACAGCAGCATTCCAGGGATCCTCTAAAGCTCAGCCTCCACCTTCAAAGCTTTGTGCCTTGCCCATTCTGGGGCTCCCTACATGGAACCTAACCCTACTACGCATTTACCTGTTCTCATCTGTTCTACTGTGAAGTCTGAGTGAAAGGCTCCATGATCCCATTCCCTATGCCTGTAAAACGAGCACCATGTAGATGAAGTCAAGTTCTTCCCAGAGCTGAAGACATTGCTACATGGTAACACCCCTGTGGGCCACAGCTGAAGCGGCCTCTAAGCACTGGCAAAGCTGAACATGGGAAAATACAAGCCTAGGTGGGCCTTTCCCAGCAGGGCATCCCTTCCGCTCCACTTTTCCAAAGGTGTTCTTAGTGGGTTTTCATGTTTGTGCCATGTGGACCTCAGTGGGAGAGGGTTTGCCCTCAAACCCTTTTTCCTTGTGTCTCAATGCAGAATATATTGTGCCTGTCTGATAAAACAAATCTCTTTAACAGTTACACCTGCTTCATCTACATTTGCTTTGCCTGCAGACTTAAATAAATGTGTGCTCCCAAACTGCTTGTTTCCAAATCCTTCTGGACCCTTTGCTCCTGACTCCCGCTATAAACCTAGCTAAGACCGTGAGCAATGACTCTGAATGCTGTGCTCATCTAAAATTTCTCCCACTCTGTCTCCAGGCCCAGAGTCATCCACATTTCTCCTTCAACTCCGTTCCAAAGGCCTGAAAGTCCCGGGGTCTGATTTTGGTGTTGTAACATTAACGTCCCCACTCTTCAGTATCGACTTTCCTTATTAACTCTTCTTACATTTCTGTGACCAAATTTATGACAAATCCCTTTCACAGAGAGGAAAACTTTACTTTTGCTCATGGTTTCAGAGGATCTCGGTTCATTATAACAAGAAGGCATGGCACAGAGGTTCAGTACACAGTAAAGAAGAGTGAAGTGTTTGCATCACAGCACACGCAGGCTGGAAACAGTGGCAGATAACCTTCATGACCTGCCCCTAATGATCTACTTCTTTTATAAAAATCAAATCCAAAGACACGTTGATTGATATTTACGTGCTGAAGGGTAGCAGCAGGAAAAGATTGAAAGTTTCTGGTTTTCATAATTTAAGCGATAGGTTTCTGTAATATCATAGACTTTTGTATGTAGAGTTAAAAACACTGCGATGCATACCACACCATTGTCTTGAATCATAGCTGAAGTGTTTCAGGCAGCATTTGTTGGCATTGCATGCATGGCAGCTGCATGGCGCAGTGCAAGTGTATTCAGAGACAAGGCTGGAGTGAAGTCATGGGATGCAGCTTGTGTGAGCACTGGGAACAGCTCATGCTCATGTTTAAGAACCTCGGTGGGATGGTGCCTGTTACCACATCTACAAGATGAGCCTGACAGTAACTCCTTATGAAGTCGAAGCTGTATACGATCAATGTGCATTGCTGAGTTCTCAATAAACACTGCTCTATATTATTCAGCTTGCATATGCGTCTCTGGCGAAGTTTCAGAGAGTTGGGTTTCATCCGATTGCTTTTATTGCCGAAGTAATTCCCCAAGTTTGACCTTGATTATATCTTCTTCTGTGATTCAGAAGAGAAAACCTGAGAATAAAATTTCCTTCCTTTTGTTAACTCACTGTGTATGACATTTCACTTCTTGGCAGTGGAAACATGACTAGCAGCACGTGTTGTTCGGTGTGTTATGTAAGCCTGGAGTGCATCTTTCCTGTTGTTTCTCAGACATGGTTCCATATTTCTATGTGCAAATGTGCCTGGATACACAGGGATAGACGAGGCATTGGAGAAAGGTTCAGAAAGCTAAAGATAATGCATGCTATTCTAAGTGGGATTGTGAATACGCTCTAAGAAATATAGCCACTGTCTCCAGAAAAATATAGCTGTGCTTTTTAAACTATGGGATAGTTTTGTAAAAGGAAAAATTTATAGCAGATTGTATGTAGGTGGACTCACCTCCATCTTTTCTTGGCCTGTTGACTAGCATATCATCCCTGGGCTGGCAAGATGGCTCAGTGGGTGAAGGAGTCTGCCGCCAAGGCTAACAACCTGAGTTCAATCTCTGGGACCCATAAAGTGAAGGGAGAGAATCAAATTCCTCAATTTGTCCTCTCTGATCTCTACCTACACACGGTGGCACACACACACACACACACACACACACACACACACACAAATAAAATTTAAAAAAAAAATAAATCTCACCTCCTAATTTCTGTGTGTGTTACTATAGTGTTGAAGAATTACATTGTACCCCACAGCACTTTCTGTCTGAAGCACCTTGTAAACTGTAAAATGTATCTTTGTCCCCACTTACAAACAGCTGAGGAATCTGAGACCTCATGTCAGGAAGATGGTTTTAGGCCTGAGGATGTAGCTCAGCAATAAAATGCTTCTCTAGCATCCACTCGACCCTAGCAGTGTCTATAATTATTAAATGGAGCTGTGTAGTATGAACTCAAGTGGAGGTGAAGTGCACAAGGTGAGAGATTTCCTGTCAGGTTAATTTAGAGTCGGTAAGTTCAGAGTATATAATAAGGTTTGACTTAATGGACCTGGAGAGACTAGATGAAGGAGAAAAGGCGTTAGACAGATATGAAGTAAAGCTATACTCTCTGAAAGAGTCATTTATCCCAGAAAACTCATCAGGCCCTGAAATAACAGTGGAATTGGTTATGAGATGTAGAGCTCCTGGGAGCTTGCAGGAGCAGCCTGAACTGAAATCTAAAATTGACCGTTGAGATTCTGGGTATGAGAAAGAGTGCATGGAGTTTCTCATTAAGAAATTGGAAGTGCAGAGATTCTGTTCTCCAAATATGCAGGGCAAACAAAGGAGTGAATACTTCCCACCGCTGTGAATGCATCAAGGCAGAGGTAGCAACCAGTGTTTACCACACTCTGACTTAGGAGATAATTAACTGCCCTGGAAGTTCCGGGAAAAGTCCCAAGACCCATACTTAATCATCTGTCTGCCTTGGAGAACGCCAACCTGTAAGGTTTGATTGGCCAGTCTTTGAAGGTCACATATACATCCCTCATGCCCTAACCCATCTTTGCCCCAGAGACTCCCCATCTGCATAGCTCAAGGACCTTGAAGAGCTCAAAAGGATACCATGACAGCAAGAAATATCAAAGGCCAACGTCTGTCCTTGCTTTTATCCTGTCCCTTGGAACACTTGATTTTTCTACTGTATTTCTCCAGAGTCCTGATTATTAGTTACAAGACACTTAGCTCAATAATAACTGCTAAGCAATTATTCCTGGCTTTTCCACTGAAAAATGATGCAAGCCATGCCCAACATGCTGCTTACACACACACACACACACACACACACACACACACACACACACACACAGAGAGAGAGAGAGAGAGAGAGAGAGAGAGAGAGAGAGAGAGAGAGAGAGAGAGAAAGAGAGCACAGCACAGGCTGGCAGAACATCATCACATTACACAGCAAACAACAAAGCCCTGTCCTTCAGAAACCTTTACCTTCCCACTGCCACCACTTGTCAGATGGGGAGAGCTGCAGCCTCAGCACTTCCTTCAGAATGACCCCCTGAAGTGCACTTTCCTGCCATTGATGAGCTGGGTTTTCGCAGGCTCTTTTGGTGAAGTGGGGCTTCCATTTCCTTGTTCCAAATGAGCCACCTGAGACCCACTCTGTGTACACAGAACTTATCCAAGGCTTAGTGTTTTCACAGAGTTTGACTGAGGGATTTTTATTGTACTTCCTCATCTAAATACAGATTGGGTCTCTTGGCAAAGAGACAGATGGTATTTTTCAATGACTAATGCAGAGCTCGGTAAAATACGGATGCTATGATTGCTCTTTTTTAAAATAATGCCTTGACCACATACTATGTGACACTGCAGCTGAAACTCATTCCAAGTACGAATATTACATTGAGTTCCACAGAAGGGAGAGAAGATTCATGTCCAGTTCTTTCTCAGAGTAAAGTGAAGGATGACTGCAGGATCCCCAAGCACCAGACAGCATTGTGAAGACGAAGTCGTTGGTCCAGCACTGACTGCTACTCTGGATACCCTTAAGGTCTTGTGTCAGTCTTCTTGTTCAGGGAAGAAATCTTGAACTAGGAAAGCACAAAATCCTCTTCAAAACTGAGAAAGGCGGGTTTCCATTTATTGTCTGTTAAATGGAAAGAGACAGCGGGTGAAGTTGTAGCACTGAAATTAAACATTTTTCATAAGGTTTTGGGCTAATTCTACATGATTCAGAAGCTTTGGAAGACTAGCATTCTGAGGCATATTTATCAGAGAGTGAATCCACTTGCTTTTGCACAGAAGCACATTAAGGAACATGGGGTTGTTAGTTAGGTCTTGTGACTGACTTCTAAACAATCATGCCTGCAAAGGACAGATGTTTGGCCCAGGGCTGCACTAGGTACATAGCTGTGCTTGCTTATGGGAGTCACAGAAGGAGCTTATGGACAATGGAGCGATGCAGAGCAGGCAAATGGTTTCCTAGTAAGAGTTGTGCGTGTTCGGCTCGGAATGCACTTAATGCCATGGCTCACACTAATATCTTGAAGTAGATGAGCTGCCCTGATTTCTGAAGGGAAAGCATGTTTTATTTTTTCCTTTTTTAAATTTTTAATTCATTTTTCTCTTACAATACAGAATCTTTAAAGCAACTGAAGATAAGAACCAATGTTGCCTCTTTCAGAAATTTCCCTCTTTTGAGATATTTATTTATTAAAGGTGTTTACATATTTTGATCATGTTTTTCCCTCCCCACCTCCCTACCTGCCCAACTTTATGTTCATTCTCTCTCTCTCTCTCTCTCTCTCTCTCTCTCTCTCTCTTTCTCTCTCTCTCTCAAAAGAAAGAAAACAAAATAAAAAAACAAGGAAAATAATCCACAAAAATGAAAATCAAACAAGGAAAAGATAGATAAGACAAATAAATTGAAATGAAACCAAAAATCCACAAAAATATCACTGAGTTCATTTTGTGTTGGCCAACTACTCCTGGGCATGGGCCTGCTCTGGACTGTCACTGACACACTCAGCAGGACTCCATTGGGGAAAACTGATTTTCTTTTTGATACTGAATATCAATAATAGATAGTTTCTTGGTTAGAGGTGGGACCCCATTCCATCCCTCCCTCCCATTACTGAAATCCCTTCTGATTCTGAACCTATGTAGGCCCTGTGTATCTGTTACAGTGTCTGCACGTTCATGTGTAGATTGACCCGCTTGTGTCTGGAAGACACTTTCCTTGGAGTCATGTATCACCTCTGACTCCTACAATCTTTCCGCCTCCTCTTTTGCCTAGATCCTGAACCCTGAGGGGAAGGGTCTGATGAAGACATTCCACCTATCGCTGAGTGCTTCAAAGTCTCTCACTCTCCGCATGTCTAACTCTGCTGTGGGATACTTTGATAGCACCGCCATGCTCCATACTGCCCATAGAGTTTATCATGAATCACGTGGGCAGAGTCAGTGACTAGCTGACTGGAATTTGCCTTGGAGAAGTCAGCAATTTGGATAGAGAAGACTCACAGGAAGGAAAGAGCAGGGGCTAGAGTCTGAGCATCCATTTGGTCCTGGGACGAGGGGAGAGCTGTGTCTTTTTCGTGTCTCAGCCAAAAGCATTCCAGCTAGTTGTTGCTCAACCTTTCTGAGCTAACAGGTTTTCACCCCAGCCTTTGACTCCCCAAGCTTATTAATAAATAGAACAATAGAGACTAATTTAAACCTTCATATCATGGTTGCCAGGGCCACAGGACTGAAAGGCCCACTAGGCTGCAGCCTGGGTGATTGGCAGGATGTTGACTGTGCAGCCGTGGGGCCGCAGATGATAACTAAAATATCAGTGGATTCATGTGCAGCTGCTAAGCCAACCGAAAAACGTCAGACCTCTTTGTTAATGATGACCTACTATAAGAAGAAGCTTCTCTGATCGGGGCTGATTGAGGCATTGCTCTGTGGGTATAGCACTGGGTCACTAGGAGTCATTTCATTGCTAGCTTCCTTTAACAGAATAATAATTAGGTTTTCCCTTAACTCCATGACCTATCTAGTCTCAGGTTCTTGGGTACTTCCAGAGTGTCAGGTATGAGTTCCTTCTCATGGAGAGGGCCTTCAATGAAGTTTAAAAGTCATTAGTTACTCCCATAACATTTGCACCACTGCTGATCCAGTATATTGTAAGGAGATCAATGTTGTAGGGTGAAGTATTTGCAACTGGGTAGTATTGATAATAGGGGCTCAAGAGATAGCTCAGTGGTTAAAACCTGCTCTTCCACGGGTCCAAAGTTCAATTTGCAGCAACCACATGGTGGCTCACAACCATCTGTAATGAGATCTGGTGCCCTCTTGAGGAAGAGACCTGATCAGTCGTCCTCATCAACTTAGACCATGAAACCCAATATGGACAAGTTCAATAGAACTGCCGTATATGGGCTGTCATGCATGCTTCAGCATAGCCAAGGCATAAATTTCATTTTTTTTTTCAGTATTGATAATAGCCTTTCTTCTCTGGTAACATGCTGAGTACCTTTCTGTGCCATGAACACTAATCAGTAGAGGTGAAGAATCTAGTTGGGATTCTGCTAAACTTCTCCGGGTTTGGCGACTTAAATGTTGTCTTCAGCAGTGGTTGTGGAGAGCGGCCAATAGTCTTGGCGATAGCCTGTGATGTTTAGGGGTTCCGTAGGACCTATTTGGCCAATGACTCAATTAGATGCAATCCATTCCTAGAACTGGAGGATTTTGCCTGATGGTATAAGATGTCTAGTTGGGGAATTGTCTCCCCTTTTATGTAATGACTCCATTTATATTTCTGTCATATATGGATATATTTCAGGAAGTTTCCACAATAGTAAGTTTCCATATGGTTTTTCAAACAGTCCTTAGTGTCAGTTGTCCCTCCCCATATTATCTCCCTTACTCTTGTCTGTCACCCGCTTCCCTTCTTAATCCTCCTATTCTTGTTTCCCTTTTATCTCTCCATAACACTACATTTTATTGCTCATTTCTTGAGAGAGTCTCCCCTCCAACCCTGGGTCTCTTACTAGATACCTATCTTTTGGGGTTATTTAGATTGCAGCACACATGTCAAAATCTTAAATGCTAACACTCATATATAAGAAAGAATGCACAATATTTATACTTAGGGGTCTGGGTTACTTCATTCAGGATATTTTCTAGTTTGATACATTTTCTAGTTCTATTTATGTAAACTTAATTTTTCATAACAGCTGGATAATATTCTATTGTATAAATGTACCACAAAATTATATTTCACAAAATTATAATTCATCCGTTGATAAAAACATATCTAGGTTGTTTCCAATCTCTGACTATTTTGAATAGAGCAGCAATGAATATAGATGAATACCTCTATAGTAGAATGTAGAGTCCTTGGGGTATATGTCCAAGAGTAGTATAGCTGGATGTAGCGGTAGATCTATTCCCAGCTGCCTGTAGAACCCCCTGCACTGATTTCCATACTGACTGTATGAATTTGCAGGCCCACCAGAAATATATGGGTGTTTCCCTTGCCCACATTCTCACCAGCATGAGCTGTCTTTTGTTTAATTGATGTCAACCATTATGACTTGTTTAAGGTGAAACATCAAATCAGTATTAATTTGCATTTCCCTAACGGCTAAGGATGTTGAACATTTCTTTGTTTTCCAGACATTTATGTGTTTCATCTTTTGAAAATTATTGTTTAGATTTGTACTTCATTTTTGTTTGTTTTCTTCATGTTCAGTCGCCTTCGTTCATTAAATATTTTGGATGTTAGCTAGCTATCAGATTCATAATTGGTGAAGATCTTCTCCCATTCTGTAGTCTGCTACTTTGTCCAAATAATGGTATCCAAATGTTGTAAAAACTCTTCCAGAGTTATTACTTGTTGAATGTAGTGCCTGTGCTGGTAACATCCTGTTCAGAAAGTCTTTTCCTGTGCCCATGGATTCAAAAATATTCTCTACTTTCTCTTTTATTAGAGTCAGAGATCTGCTCTTAATTGAGGTCATTGATACATTTGGAGTCTAACTTTACATAGGGCAATAGATACAGATCTATTTTCTTTTTTCTAGATATATCTATTTTGACCAGCACTATTTGTTGAAGATGCTGTCTTTTCTCCATAGCTTCATGGTTTCCCATGTTCAACAGGCTTCAATGCTCTGTTTTATGGGTCTTGCTTCTCTTAGAACAGTTTTGAAAAATATTATTACTTCATTTTGGAGAAGCATTTTTTTTCTTTGTCTCTTTATTTAAAATTGGAAGTTACTTCTTCTGAAGTGTGGAATTAGGAGTTGGAATGGGAACACAAAGTTTGTTTTTTTTTAAAATATGTTTCTGGTACTCTGCAGTTATGGGAACCTGTTGCCCTTGTGACCAACTTTGGTTACCAGCACCTACTTGGTGACTCACAACCATCTGCAACTCCAATTGTCCTCTGACTTCTGCAGACACCAAGAACACATGTAGTGCACATACATACATGAGAGCAAAACACTCATACACATAAAATAAACAAAGCTCGTGTGTGTGTGTGTGTGTTTCTGTGTTTTATCAAACAATATGCAATAAGGGCATTTTACCATGGGTAAAACCAACAGAAAACCCTGAAAAGCCCAGGTTTGTACTTTTGTATCGTCTCTGTCTGGTTTTGTTATAAAGGTAACACTAACATCCTCAAATAAAGTTAAAAAATAAGCTACTCTGCTTTTAGGACAAGATTATTTAAAACTGATATTTACTTCACATATTTGACATAATTCTCCAGAGAAGCCCCATGGGCATGAAGATTTATTTTGCAAGAACTTTTAAACAATTGTTGCTGACTATGGTGACCCACCCATATTTTCTTAGTGATAATAGGATTATTTGTGTTACCTATTTTATCTTGACTGAGTTTTGGTAATATTTGTAGCAGCTTTTGAGGAAATTGATTTAAATTTGCGTTGACTCTTTTTGAGAAACTATTTTTCTCTACTTTTAACTTTAATTGTTTCCACTATTATCTCTATTCTCATACCTCTCTTTACTTAGTTTTATATTTCTCTTCTTTTTGTGATTTCATGGTTGATTTGTGACCTGTTTCAGCATCCTTGTTATGAGCATTTTATTATAATAAATTTTCCTCTCAATACTCCTTGAAATGAAACAACATACATATTTTGGTGCCTATTTTTTTCATTTAGCTTCAAACCTCTTAAAATTTCCTTTCATGTCTTTCTTCCTTACATAGATTATGTAGAAGTATACTTTTTTTTACATTTTCTAATTTCTGGCTTGATTCCACTATAGAGAATATACTTCTTAATTTCTATTTCTTAAAATTCATTAGGTTTCTTTTATGGTCCAGAATATGGTATATTTCAGTAAACAATCTGTCGTTGTTTAAATAAGAATAGCCCCAATAGGTTCATATGTTTGAGTTCTTAGTCACCAGGAAGTAGGAGTGGAACTTTTTGATAGGATTAGAAGGATTTGGAGGTGGGATCTTATTGGAGGAAGTAGGTCACTGGGGGTGGAGGCTTCAAAAGTCGATGTCAGACTCCTCCCCGCTCCATGGATCTGGAGATAGCTCTCAGGTGCTTTTCCAGCACTATACCTGCCTGCATGCATGCTCCCTGTCATCCTGCTCCCTGCCATGATGACAGTGGACTAAGCCTCTGAAACTATAAGCAAGACCCATTTAAATTCTTTTTTTATAAGAGTTGCCTGGGTCATGGTGTCTCTTCACAGCAATGGAACAGTGACTAATACACAATTCACAAGTACGTGTGTTCTGCCGTCACTGACTACAGTGTCCCGGACACACATGACTTTGGGTCATATTTACTAATTGCATTGCTTAAAGGTTCTGTGTGTCTGCTGTCTGCCTTTTAGTCTATTGCGTGTAAGAGGATGTGCTGAGGTCTTCAGCAATAATTATAAATTTGACCATTCTATCATTTTTTCAGCTCTATCATTTTTTTCCTGTTCGTGTATATTTATGGCTGTGTTGTTAATGGTCACACATCTAGGATCATTTGTCTTCCTAGTGGGGACTTCCTTCTGCCATTGGCTAAAACCCCTGAGGGTGACATTTCTCTTTGTCTTTAGCCATTTTTCGTTTCTTTGGAATTTAATTTAGTGTGTGTGTGTGTGTGTGTGTGTGTGTGTGTGTGTGCTGTTTTAGGAAAATTTAATATTTGTATGATAGACCTGCTTTCTCCTTTTATTGTTGATCTTTGTATTATTGAATTTGAAGTAAATTTCCTGTAAACAACATATAGATGGGTTATTGCTTTAGCTACTCATTAATTTCTGTCTTTTAGTTTGCTTCTTAGTTACATTTAATGCAACTGCTGACATGTTAAGAAGTGAGTTACGAAAGTAAATTCATTTTCATATTTCCGTTAGCTTTTTAAATTCTTCCTGAACTTTTTTGTTATGGTGGAGCCTCTGCAAAAGCACAGTGTCACCATCTGTCTTAGCTTCAATAACCTGTAACTACAATATAAATTTAAGGCTTACTTTAAGGACACTGTTTACTAGGCTCAGGCCCCACTGTCTGATTGTCACACTCTGTTCTGACACATGTTTCTGCTAATTTCAGGGCTCTAGAGCGTTCTGCCTGAAGTTCTCTAAAGGGTGTTTATGTTCTCATGCTCCGGTCCTCACTGTCCTGATGATGATCCTAACCACATTCCTTCTCTATTACATATAACTGTCTTCATGTCTGAAACAAGCATGTCTTGTGTTTCTTGTTGTTTCAAATGTGAGTCTTCACCCCCTTCCATTTCCTACAAGAAAACAGTGACCAAGACAAATTTTTCTCTGAAAACAAAGGTTCCAAGACTGTTGAAGGAAGAGTGACCATAGATAGCCAATAAGTACAGACAGATGTGGGCATGTCCACAGAACCCTATCCATGGCTGCCCACTGAATGCTACTGTTGTTGGATTTTCTTTTACTCTAGCCCCACATTGGGCACCAAAATGTTGGTTGTTTTCATCTTTTCACTCTTTGGCTTTTTTGAGGGACCCACCACCCAGCTTTTAAATAAATCATGCACAGAGAGACCTATATTACTTATAAATGCCAAGACTTAGCTTGGCTTATTTCTTGTCAGTTTTTCTTAACTTAAATTGACCAATCTGCCTTTGGCCTGCTGGCTTTTATCTTTCTCTATTTCTGTATACCTTTCTTAACTTCTTAGTCCGTGTGTTAGTTATGCTCTGTGGCTGGGTGGGTGACCCCTGGTGTCCTCCTCTTCTTGTTCTATCTTGTTCCTCCTTCTTCTTCCCAATTTTCCCCTCCTTTTTAATCTCTCTGCCTGCCAGTATCCTTTCTCCTTCCTCCGTATTGGCCTCTGCTCTTTATTAGACCACCAGGGGTTTTAGCCAGGTAAAGAATCACAACTTAACAAAGTTAAACAAATGTAGCATGAACAAAAGTATACATCTTTACATTGTTAAACAAATGTTCCAGAACATAACGAATATAACACGTTTTAAAATAATAATCTACCACATGTTACACCCTGAACAAGGATTCACATGAGTCTGAAATATACTCTTTCCCACATTGTGACCTTCTGTTCCTGGTTGGGATTACATCTACCTGGAAGAGCGACATTTTTCTAAATTATATGAAGCTGATAGTTTTAAAGTATCTCTGGTTTCTCCTTGCAGCCAGGGGACTACTCACCATAGCTGAACAGGTTCTGGGGAATTAGCTCAGCACTCAGAACTATCATTGCTTCAAGACTCACAAACTTTCTGAGACCACATTTTATCTCCTGTCAAACATGATGACCCATATCCACATCCCATATTAATTTGATACTGATGATATGGACAGATTTTTTTAAATTATTCAGCAACTCATTTAATTTAGGGTTAGGAATGATTTCTTGGCAATCATCATGAATTTCTGAGAATTCTTACAAAATGAGATAATGTGACCAATTAATCACTTTCAAAGTATAATGACATTTTAATGAATACTAATTTTAACAATTAATGCTGTTGACACAATGCTGTATTCATAGACATTTAATTAAACATCTATTAACATTGACATAGCAATTTCAATATTTTGCAGACAGTAGATTTTCAGCTTTCATACTCTTATGGGATCTTAGGAAGCTTAGGTCTGTGGCTCCCACTATAGAGCATACTGAGGACTGGGCTCATCCCAGGCTTTTCTTGAGGCTCTGGCATATGCAGTTTCTTGTCTAGAGCCAGGAACATACCTGGCAGAACCAGTAGTAGGCTGGGGTCAGGATCTTGGGAGCCTTTCCCTGAGGCCCTGATATAGATATAGAGAAACACAACTCCTTCTCTAAAATCAGGGATATGGTTGACAGAGCTGGTAATGACCTGGGTCTTGAGGGAGCTGTGGCTTCAGACCTTAAAAACCTACCTTTTCCCAGTACAAGGGGCTATGGCTACCAGTCCCAAGATCACTGTGTTCTCAGTCTGTAATGTTCTTGAGATGTCCCATGTTTCTCGTGTGTAATATTGTTTGATTGGCTTTCCACTGACTTTATCCCCTTGTGTGACAGTCTCTGTTGACTTTGTTTTTTTTTTCTGTCTTAGAAATAGTATATAAGATGCTGTACTTCTTAAAAAATTTGCTTGAAACAAGACATAACTTACTTGCTTGGTGGTGGTGGCACATGCCTTTAATCCCAGCCTTCAGGAGGCAGAGGCAGGTGGATTTCTGTTAGCTTGAGGCCAGCCTGGTCTACAGTCAGTTCTGTGACAACCAGGATTGTTTCACAGAGAAATCCTAATTTGAACCCCCACGCCAAAAAAGACATAGCTTAGCTGAGACCTCCCAATCTCAAACCTAGCTGTCTCCTTATCTTCTGATTCCCTAATCTTCTCTCTCAGGACCCTGTCACTGAAGAATGACCTGCAGATGTTTTGTATTTGACTGACAGGAATCTGGAAAGAGGGTATCTTTACATTCCTGTGGGGACTACTTTCTGAGTCCTCATTGCTGCCCACTTAAGTTGGTCTTTTTCCAGTCAACTGACGGCATTAACATCTCCCCTTCCAGGCCTTGTGTGCCATTTTGGTGTTATTAGATTACCACTAGACATCATTAATACACTTCACAAAACATGAATATTTTATATCTGGAAAAACACTATTTGTAGGAAATAAATGATTTGGCTTATTTACAGTCATTGCATGGTTCATATGCTCTCTGCATTCAGGGTCATCACCAGCACCTAGAACAATGCCTAGAATGTGGGAGGTGTTATATCCCTATTTCTTTTATGTTTTTGTATAAACAAATAAATTAACCATAATATAATAATACAGACTATTTCTAATATATCCAAAAAGAAATTTGGGTTCTGGGGGATGTCTAAGAGATTAGGAGCACTTGCTGCTCTTGTAGAGGGCTGAAGTTTGGTTTCCAGCACATGTATATTACTTCATAACTGTCTGTAACTCCAGTTCCAGAGGATCCAATTCTCTTTTAAGGCCTACATGGTCACTGCATACATGTGGTGTGCATACACACATGAAGCTAAAACATCCATACACATAAATAAAAATCATTTTTTAAAGAAAGCGTAGGTTTCAAGCTTGAAGACCCCTGCTTTAAAGTTATTACAAAATGAAACCAGCTTAACAATAAGATAAACCCTACACTCTCATTCAAAACACTCAATTCTCTGGAGTGGCAGGCTTGCATCTCTATGTCTTTAAAAGTCTTGGTGATAGCTTTGTTTAACTCTGATTTTTCTGTCTCTAAACCAATGTTTTGTCTGCTACAAAGGACCATCTACTGTAAATAATCTGCAGTTTCCTCAAGGGATAAAAATTACTTATGGTTTTTCATTTGTTTTTAAATGTATTTATTTTATTTTATTTGTATGAATATTTTGTGTGTATGTATGTAAGTGCACACATGTGTACCTGGATGAGGAGGTTATCAAATCTTGTGGAACTGAATTACAAATGGTTGTGGACCACACATGGGCTCTGAGAATAGAATCCAGGTTCTCTATAAGAACAGAAAATGCTATGAATTTTTGAGCCATCTCTTCATCCCTTGTTTGCAGTTTTTGAATAGTGTGCTTTCAAGTTTTTTCCTCAAGTAGGATTTCAAAAATCTTGGCCCTCAATAAAAACCATGGTTACTTTGATGAAAAGGCAAATTTAAAATTTCTAGGAGAGTTCCAATCAGTAATCACTCAAAAAAACAACTTATCATTGTCAGATATTTATGCAGGGAATGACTACAAGTGAGCTGTGAACTTATATCCTACTTACCTCATGTCTGAAAGGAATAGTGATTTGAAATGGCTTGAATTTTAGTTTGTAGCTACTTACAATGTATTCTTTACTCTGAGCCATTTGCCAGTAAGATAAACCAAGAGAGATCTTATTCTTAGAGTCCTTGCAAGGAAATTAAAAGATGTATGCAGTAGTGATCCACTGGCACATGACCAGTGATCCCAAAGCTCAGTGCTTAAACAAACGTTCATTGTATCCACCATGGTTCTGCCAACTGAAGCTAAGCTGGAAGGCTCTTACTTGAAACGTCTCACGTCACTTCAGATGAAAGCTGGGACTAGAATCATTTGAAGGTTTAACTGAGATGCACATTCAAGATAAACCAACCACATGTTTGACAACTGATTTGGGCAATTTTCTGAAGGTAAAACTGAACAATAAACTAGATTGCCCACAATCTGCCTCTCTTGTGACTTGGGATTCCTAGGGTGTAGCATCTGGGTTCCATGAGCAAGTGTTCTGTAAGATGGATGGCTTCTTGTGCTCCAATTCTATAAACTTAAGAATGTCACTACTGCCACATTCTGTTGACCAAAAAAGTCACCACCATGAAGACCCTCCAAGTTTCTGTAAGGTAAATAGATACTTTCTTGATAAGGAGATGGCAAGCCTACATTCCAAAGTATTAAATGAGATGAAAAAGACCAATGCCTCTGTTTTGGAAGACACAAGCTACCACAGTGCAAACTGGCAGATAAACCAGGAAGTGGTACCATTTACTGTGTGAAGATTTTAACTCAGTATTCTGTGGACTTGAGATGCAAATGTAAATGATGTGAACCACACCTGTCTGTTGTTTTCAGATGTTCAACTACACTCTTCGTAGATCTCAGGTTACTCAGTCCTCATAACAGCCTGTTTGAGTGACAATGACTCCAATAGGCTATGGTTAAATACTTGGTCCATGGTTGGTAGAAATGTTTGGGAAGATTTAGAAGGTGTATCCTTGTTGAAGGCGGTTTGTCACTGGGTTAGGCTTTAAGGTTTCAAAAGTTTTCACTATTCCAAGTTAGTTTGCTTTGCCTCACACTTGTAGAACAAGTTGTAGAATCTCAGCTACTGCTCCAGCACTATGCCTGCCTTTTTTTTTTTTTTGGCTACATGTTTCCTTGGTGTGTCTTAAAACAGCAATAGAAAGTAACCAAGACATAGCCTAACAGATACTATCATAAATTTATAGAAGGGGAAACATAAAAAGTTGAGTTACTTTCACAAGACCATGGAGTCAGTAAATGATAGTTACTCTGGATATTAAATACATTTTAATCTTTGTTTTTCTAGTTGAAAATATTTTCTATGTCATAGTTGTATTAAGAAGATCCACTTTCTCTCTCCCAGTCCACATATATACACAAAAATATGAAACATATTTACTCATTTATTAGCTAGAGAAATAGAGTACCAAGATGTGTTTGGGGGCTGGGGGTGCAGGTGCTGGAGAACAAATTACAAAAGTATAACTTCCAAAGAGTAAGAAACGTGACTCACGAAATCAAAAGTGAGCTCACGTCTAGAGTATATTCATCATGACCATGGGGAAGTTATCCTGAGAGGCCAATTTAGAGAGAACTTTACAAACAGCAATGTTTCTAGTTACTGAAATAAAAGAAGCTTGACCGAGATCAATCACTTAGACTTTAAAAGTGGTTAGTAGGGAGAACAGGAGGAGGGAAGGGAGAGGGAACTGTGTATGTGTGTGTATGTAAAATAAAAAAGAATGCTTTAAAAAATAAAATAAAAATGTTGTAAGATAGATAGATGATAGATAGATAGATAGATAGATAGATAGATAGATAGATAGATAGATAGATGAAAGTGGTTAGGGTTCCACAAAACAGAGAAACTGCATTCACATCCTATCCTATTTCAGAGAGAAATGATTTGTATCTCTCTGTCAGTTCATTTGAGTTACCATGCACCTTAGTTTGCTTTCTATTTCTGAGATAAATGCCAAGGTAAAAAAGCAACTTGAGAAAAAAGGGATTTATTTCACTCGACAGGTTGAAGTCCCTCATGAAGGGAAGTCATGGTAGAAACTCAAGGAAGGAACTTGGAGGCAGGAACTTAACGCAGCAGAGACCACAGAGGAATACTGCTTATTGGCTTGCTCCCATCCAAGGTCGGCTGTCCCTGAAGGGTGGCAATGTGGCAATACCCTCATTAAGCAAGAACCCCACCCCCAACAGACTTGCCTAAAGGTCAAATTGGTGGAAGTATCTTCTCAATTAAGGTTCTCTCTTTTCAGATGACTCCAGTTGGTGTCAAAAAAAAACAAACAAAAAAAAACAAAAACAAAAAATTTAACCAGCAATGAATCATGAGACACTCTGCTAACTTTAGCCACCATGGCAGAGTTATAAAATCCCTTAATCAATAGCATATGGCCAGGTGAATACAGGTACAAATCTCTGGAAATTAAGATTACTTTTTCATGCTAGTCTTCTAGACACAATCTCTCATAACACAATAAGGGTCTTAAGAGACAATATGCACTGTTTCCAAGCCTTCAACAATTTTTCCTGAGAGAAAACCCAATGGATCTTTGTCATTTTATTTGCTGCACTGAATCTGGATGTTTTATTGTTGAGTGTTTTTTCATCATTCAAAGAACTTAGTGCTGGGTGAGTCCCACATGAATGAAGAATTTTGTAGTCTTAAAACTGACCTAGATAGAGTAAACCATAAGGACTAGAGTAGATGGCATGAAGGAAAGAGTAGATGGGCATTGATCTTGGCAAAAATCTCTTAGATGTGACATCAAAACCACAAACATAAAGGGCAAGAACAGACAACAAGTGCAACAACACCAAACCGTAAGGCTCTGCACAGCAAAGGCAAAAGGCTGAAAAGGCCACCTTTAGCATCAGAGAAAACACTCACTTAGCATTTATCTCATAAGGGCTTGTGGTGATTTGAAAGATGGCCCCATCGACTCATAGGGAGTAGCACTATTAGGAAGTGTAGCCTGGTTAGAGTAGGTGTAGCTTTGTTGGAGGAAGTGTGTCACTGGGGATATGAGGTTTCAGATGGTCAAACCAGAACCAGTGTCTCACTCTTCCTGCTGCCTTTGGATCTGGATGTAGAACTCTCAGCTACCTCTCCAGAACCATGCCGCCCACCATGATGACAGTGGACTAAATCTCTGAACTATACGCTAACCCCATTAAATGTTTCCTTTTTTTGGTTGGCATACAACAACTTTATTTTTTTTTACTCCAGTAGATAATTTTAATACAATAACATAGTAGGAAATTTTCATAATTTGTCAAAACAAGAATCATGACACCTCACTGCATTCCAGCAACTTCAGTAATCAAAATCAAAAATGAGTCTAAAGTACATATAAAGAACTCTTAATAACCAAATGTAATTCATTTTGAGGAAATAGAGACAATTCATATTGTCACCACCTTAAGGTTGATTTATCCTAATCATAACCATATAATTATACATAATTAATGCAGTTTTAATCTCCATAAGAGACTAATATTATGAATTCTACTAAGAGTCTCTGAATTAAAAGAAGAAAACATTTCAGTATCAAAAGTACAGTCAAACACAAAACTTTGAATTTTATAACACACACAAAAAAAAAATGTTTTCCTTTATAAGAGTTCTTGTAGCCAGTGAGCAGGCCGTGCATCTCACCTCGACAGCACAATAGAGCCAATCCTGTTGACAGAGGTGTGAGTGAGCCAGCCCCAAAGTTGTAAGCATGGGAGAGTGGTTCCCATTACTCATCAGTCATGTGGTCATGTGGTGGTGGCAGGGGCAAGGAACAGATGTCCCAATGTGGGATTCCCCTCTGTATGCTGTGAATATGTTTTATTACCATTGGTTAAGATAGCAAGGTGGAAAATCCAAATAGAGACCAAGGAGGAAAGAAGCCAGAGTCAGGCAGATGCCATGGAGCCACCGAAGAAGCAAGAGGTAACAAACCATGAGCCTCATGGTAAAATATAAAATAATAGAAATGGGTTGAATTAAGATATAAGAGCTAGATGGGAATACACCTGAGCCGTTGGCACAACAGTGTTGTAATTAATATAGTTTCTGTGTGATTATTCGGGTGTGGGCAGCTGGGAAACTAAAGTATTCTCAGCCTACAATGTCCCCCTGAGGCAGGTGGGAGAGCTGGCCCTGAGGACAGAAGGGTGGGAGAGCTGCCTCTGCCCACCACCAGCTGCAACACTTGGAAGAGCAGGCCCTGCACTTTGTGTGAGCAGCACAATAGAGCCAACCCTTTGGCAGAAGTGTGGGCAAGCCAGGCCAGATATTGTGAGCATAGAAGAGCTGTCCCCATCGCTGACCTCTCTCCTGCCCAGGTAGGTGATGTCCCCTCACCACCAACACCTGAGGCAGGTGGGAGAGCTGGCCCTGAGGTCATAAGAGCTGGAGAGAAATTCCTTTCCCTCATCTGCCACAGCACTTGGGAGAGTGACCTCTACACCTCTCCTGAGCAACACAGTAGAGGTGTGACAGTAGAGGTGCAAGTGTGGGAGATAGGACCCTGAGGACATCAAAGCAGGAGAACTTGCCCCACCCCTTGTTCAGAGCTCCAAGGGATGAGCTCACCAGGGCAATGCAGGATTGTTCACCCTGGTGGTGAGGACAAAGGAGAGCTGGCAGGCGGACCAACTCTGAAACTACACAGTCTCAGAACCAGGATTATGGGTTGGCCCACCCCATTGTCCACTCCATGTGTGATCTGCTGGAGCATGTGAAGGGACTGATCCTGCAGACCCAAAGCTACAGGATTTCCACAACACAGGACAACAGCAGGATAGCCAAGAGGAGTTCCAACGAGGGCCCAGAAGCAAGAGTGTGGCAGAAACCTGAGGTCTTGAACTAGACCAATGACTGTTTACAGTTCTGAACACTTGCAAGTCAAGATGTATGGATAAAAGGCTTTACTGTGTGACTCACTGTGTCACACTGCAGCTTCCATGATGAGATAATTTGCCCTTTTTTTCCTTTCTTTTTCCTCTTAAATTTTATTGGGGTGTGCTGTAACGACACAGGGTGGTAAAGAAGGTACAGGAAGTGAATAGGACAGAAATATATGATGTGAAAGACACAAAGAATAAATAAAAAGAAAGCTAAAAATGTTGCCATAGCCATGGTGTCGCTTCAGAGCAATGGAAACCCTAACTGAAGCAGAAGTTATTATCAAACCCATGTATGGAATAACTGGTTGCTCAGTGAGCAAGGTGCAAGGAAGGTTCTGGAGGTCTACAGCACAGCATTCTGTTAACATAGGTAGCAAAACTGTCTCATAAACAGTGCCAGGAAGGGTGGTGCATCGGACAAAGAAAATCACTGATAGAAACTGATCCAGGACTGACGGAGACATTAGGATTGGCTGACAAAACATGAGCAGTAAGGCAGAAAGAAAAAAAGCCAGGCCTGATGGTTCAGACTTACAATACCAGATCCCGGGAGGCTGAAGCAAAAAAATGCCAGTTCAGGTCAGCCTGGCCCAAAATAAATTCAAGGTCACTTTAAGCGATTTAATGGCCTCATGTCTCAAAATTAAAAGAAGACTAGATTGGCCAGCTGCAACGGTGCATGCTAATTGCCCCAGCTCTGGCACAGCAGTACCACATTTAAAAACCTCTTAAAGCAGTGTAGAGCAAAAGAGAGTCCAGATCTGAATTCTTCACTTTTTTCCCTGTATCTTCTGTCTGTCTCTGTTGTCTATCATCTGTTCCCAAAGAAGTGCTTTGTATTTGTATTTATTGAATAACACAGAACAAGAAGTTATATGGGAAAGGAATGAGTTATCTCTTATCTTAATCAGAAAACAATTGAGTAGGGCATACAAGGAGAGAATTTACTTGACTGACCTTCTGGGTCAGGGCGTGGAAGACTACATAATTTAAAATTAAAGAATGCATTTAGTTTAGCTGTGGAAGACGATTCCTTAGGAAGTCCATGGCATTGTATGGCTTGTTGTGCTGTTTCCAAACAAGTTCCTCAGGCTGAATACACAATCGGGAAGCAGATTGAGTGCATAGCTTCACATGGTTTCAGGGCATGCTAGAATTTAGTTGCAAGGTAAGGCAAAAGTTCAGTTCTCAAAGCAAGAGGGCTTTTCAGAAAGAAATGCTTCCAGCTTGGGGGTGAGAGCAGAAAATCAGCAGTTGGTTTCTGGCTGTCCTCACTTATGTAACCAGTTTACGGCCAGTGTGGGGTCCATGATACCCTGTCCCCAAAAAGCAAAAGCAAGAAACAAAATTTTAAAAGTGCGATAGGAATATTTGTTACTCGGTAGTAGAGCTTTTACCTAGCTTGAGCAAGGCCCAAGTTTTGTTACCCATCCTGAGTTTTCAAAAGAAACTGGGGGGGGGGGGGAGTGAGGTGGGT
The DNA here is from genome assembly GCF_982192425.1 of Myodes glareolus. Taxonomy (NCBI): domain Eukaryota; kingdom Metazoa; phylum Chordata; class Mammalia; order Rodentia; family Cricetidae; genus Myodes; species Myodes glareolus. The sequence continues at coordinate 10,222,539 of NC_142037.1, forward strand.
AGACAAGGAGAAAGAGGAAGAGGAGGAGATAGAGGGTAATAAAAACATTCTGGATGCATATAAAGCAATGAAAATCCTGGAGGCTAAGTCTGTGTGAGCAAATAGCTAAGATTGTTATATGTTTTATGATATCAGTGTGAATCATTGACTTGCCTAAATCTAGAGCCAACTCCAGATCTTCTGAAGAGGGTATCTTGATTGCATTGACTAAGGTGGAAGTCCCAGGATGGGATCCTGGATTATACAAGCGGAGACAAAGAGTTGGGTGGCCACATGCATTCATTGCTTTCTTCTTCTGACTATGGATAAATGTGGCCAGTTCTGTTAAGCGCCTGCTGCCCTGATTTTCACAAATTTGAGGAATTACACCTTAAACAGTGAGCCAAAATAAACCCCTTCTCTCTTAAATTGCTTTTGTTGGGGCATTTTATCACAGCAACAGAAACTAAGATACATTTTAAATTGCCATGAAACGTCATTGTTCTATAAGGATAGCATAACAGTGATGTGTGGGGCTGAGCATCTAAGTAAAAACAAAGAAGGTAATAAAAAAATACAAGGAATCTGGAGCAGAAGAGATGGAAGCAAATGCTACAAAGGTCTAGTCTACAGTGTGTCGCATTATTGCTTGAAAATGAATCACAATGTGTGTGCACTAAAAATGCCAAATAAAGTATAGAATAATTCAACAAGAACCATCACATTTATAGTTAAAAAAAGCAACAACGGAAATGAAACAGGATAATTAAAACCCTTACTTCCTCTGAAAGAAGGAAGCACAAAAAAGGAAACAGAACAAACAGATGGGACAACAAAAAACAAACAGCAAGATGTCCCATTTAAACTTACCTCTGAAATACTACACATTCTAAACAGAAGAAATGCCGAAAGTGCACTGAGACAGGCTTCATTCTGATCGGGAAAACAAGTCTTGAAGAGAAAGGGACGTAAGTAAGTCAGGAAAGGAAAGTTCTTTTCCTCAGTGGAGTTAAGTTAGAAATCAGTAACAGGCAGGTATTTGAAATTTCTCCCTGAAACATTTGGAAACTTACAAGGAAAGGAGTCCACAGTTTCTCTGAAGTTGGAGCTAAATAAATGAAAACAGCATATGCGGCTGGAGCAGTAATTAGAAGAAAATTCGTAGCCTTAGGATGCTTATTTTCTGGCTGGCTCCCTGGCAGGAATGATGGTGTACTGAGCAGGCACTTGGACCCCTCACTTTGGCAATCAGACTGTTGAAACAATGCAGCCCAAAAAGTAGGAATAGAATTTCACCTTGAGAGAAGGAAAAAGCCAAATGTTGTGCTGCCCAGAGTAGGGGAACTTGTTTGTCATGACTTTATCCGAGAGCCTTGCAGGAGGAACTGAAGCCCAGACAAAGTTATCCATCTTGAGCAGGACCACACCTTGGAATGTCCTGCTTTATAATCAGAACCCTGGCCCTCTACTTGAACATAAACCTTGTGCAGACCCTGAAGATGTGCCTGGAGAGGCCCTGGCTGTCCTTGTTCCTCTTCTCAGTGTGGCCATATTGAGTAAATCATGCTTTCCTGAGTTTCATGATTACTTTGGCTCATTTGTTTGTCACATATCTCAGTTTTTCAAGACAAGGTCAATGTACCCTTGACTGGCCTGAACCTGTTATGTAGACCAGACTGGTCTCAAACTTATACAGATCCACCTGCCACTGCCTCCAAAGCGCTGGACTGAACGGTACACATCACTATGGCTTGCTGGTTCTTCTAATGTGCTTACTGAGGACCAGTAGCTAATCCTGGCTTGTTGGGGCTGCCAGGACACAGGCTCTGGCCTTAACTCCAGTAATACTGTTACACGGGATGAAAGGGAGCAAATCAAAGTCCTAAGTGTGCGTCTAAGTGATCAGCAAAGAGGAGAAAAAGAATTCAAAGCAAGCAGATGTGAGAAAACACTAAAGCCAGAACAGAAGCAGATGAAAGAGAAAACAGAGCAGCTGCCCCAAGTTCTCTGTCCCTGAGGAGACATGGATTAGCGAAGAGAAGGAAGCTTGGGCTGCCTCAGGCAAATGTTAGCAGCCCCACGGAAGATATTGGAAAACCGTGACAGTACAGTGCAGAGCGCTCTGGACAGGGAAGCTGGCCTGCCTTCCCAGCTTGGTGTTCTCTCCATGACTCTGTGAATTTGGACAAATCACTTCACATGCTCACATGCCACACAACAGGTGCCCCACGGTGGCATTTTCCTGACAGCCTGATGCTGTGGGAATACCTTCCGCTGCTTCAGCCAATAGTCGCTGAAGCACGAGCCCACAGTGTTGTGGGAGCACCTTCCGCTCCGTCAGCCAATAGCCGCTGAAATACCAGCCCACTGGAGCGTGGTGTATTTTTCTTTAAAAGAAGAGTGGCAAGCTCAGCTCGGCCTCTTGGTTCCGGAGCTTGATTCCGGCTCCGGCTCCCGGCTCCTGCTCCAGCGACTAGGCTCCCTTCCTGATGGTTTATGGTGTATGTAAGTTTTACCCCCCAAAATAAATACCCCCTTAAAACATAATTGGTGTGGGATTGATTCGCCATTAGCCTGAGAGTTGAGAGGCCCCAGGAGACAGAGCAGTTCACACAAACCTGTAGTCAAATGTGAGCTATATGATTTGTCGAGGAGGGATTTGGAATTATAAAACTAAAACTTTAAAAAAAATATATAGGCACAAAATTTTATCTTTGCACATTTTCTTCGTGCTCTTTTATAATGGATAACTGAAATTTCCGTGTGGCACTAGAGAAAATGTGGACTGTAAAAGGATTCTAATGAGGTCAGAGGAGCAAACTAAATCTATTCTCCTTTATCAACAGCACCACCAGCAAGGGGGTGGGAAAGAATTCATTCAGCCCCTCATTCTGCTGGCAGATGGCATCTAACACAAGTCCTCTGGAATATACTTGCCACTCCCAATTGTTTCCCTATTTAATTTCACCTCCAATCATAGTGTGGGGGGGGGGGGACACTGTGCTTAGATTTTGGTGGTTGAGTTTTCTTACTCAGAGCCTGGCTGACTCGGTTTCCCTAATGAAACCCTCTATCATGACTGGCCCCTCACAGTGAGCCCTACTGTGACCAGGGGCTGCTGAATGGAAGTTCACAGGGGGCAGACGCCCTGGGAGACCTAAGTAGCTAGCACCTGCTGCCATTCACACGGCATGTAAGTCGGCTCATTTTTGAGGTACCCCTTGTCTAGCACACCACAGCCCGTTTCTAGGGCCTACCACTGGAAAACAAAACTGCTTACCCATCTGGATCCCTCAAGTCCATTTCATGTACTCTCACCTCCTCCGGCTGCTGGCCAAAGTGGCCATGCCCCTGCCTCCTGAAAATACTGACTTTTTCTTTCCATTTTCTCTCACTGGCTCTTACCTTCCTTCCCCTAGAGTCCTCGAGGCCTTTGTTAGATAGCTGAGAGACATGGGATCAAGAAGTCCATCTTTTAAAGCTGGTTAGGAATGTCAGGAAGACCTCTGCCAAGCGTGCAGGTGAGAGAGTACTCTGGGGTTCCAGGCCACTACCTACAACCGTGAGCAGGGTCTGAGTGAGAGCTGGAGGACTGTAGGAAGTTTGTCTTCTCAGCAAAGTCTGCAGGAGTTGAAGGAGACCCAAGTGGAAGTTTCCCTCTACCCTGGGATGCTAATCCTCCCAGGAGGCTGCACTGAATCAGGACGGGATTAACTCCTTGCTGTGGTAATTGCACAGGATCCTTCTATTGCCCTCAGTGTGGTATGAGAGAATTCTTAGGGGTGTGTGTGTGTGTGTGTGTGTGTGTGTGTGTGTGTGTGCTGTAGAGGGGAACATGCTCCTGTGAACATGCACAGAGGTCAGGGGACAACACCCCTGCTGCATCACTGTCCACTGTGACAAGAGTCTCTCGCTGAGCTTGAAGCCAGGCTTGCAGTCACAAAGTTCCAGCCATCCTCCTGTCTCTGCTCCTTTCCTCTCTGGTGCTAGAGTTACTGGCATGCTCACAGCCATGTTCAGTTTCTCCTGTGAGTTCAGGAGATGTGACTGCAGGGCCTCACGCTTGTGCAGCAAACACCCTTCGATGCTGAGATAGCCTCTGTCCTGTCCAGCAAGCTCTTAGGGAAGTGGATTGTGGTGAAAAGGGCTTAAAAATTAGAGCAATCAAAATCTAAAAAAAAAAAAAAAATCAAGATGTAAGAAATTATTTGAAAAGCTCTTCCCTTGCCCCTTTCAACATTTCTCAGAATGTTAATTTTCTTGAGTCCACCAGAAAGGCACCGGGGAGCTGTGAGCCCTTGGGGAGCTGTGAGCCCTTGCGGAGCCCGGAACAGGATGGTTCATGCCCTGCTTTCTCTACCCACGTATTTACCCAAAATCACCAAATTACTGGGCTATGAGAAAACTATCCCAGCTCTGAAAGTGTTTTTGAAAGCTTTATTTTTATAATTTCAGAATTTGGATATATGTTCCATACTGACTTTTTCAAAATTTACTGTAAGTCAAACTCTATGCTTCCCCAAAGACCCTAACTATGTTCTGGCTTACAGACGCCATTCTCGGCCCAGAGCTTTCCTCACTGTAAACTTGAACATTAACGTCCTTCTGGTTGTTACAGTTCTTGTAACAGTTCGCCTGGTGTGTGTGTTTGACCTCACCTTGCCCTCACTGTCAAATATTAACGCAAAGACGTGGTCCAGCAGTTCAAGCACACAGAGCTGTGAGTGATGTGATGGCCTTTGTGGAGTTGTCTTTTCTGAAACGGACTCAGGGAAGTCTACAC